>NC_135764.1:10708118-10730618 GCF_052425735.1 Oculina patagonica | reverse complement strand
ATTTTTTTGGCTTTATGCAAGAATTTCTAGTAGCATTAAATGCCAGTTTTACTAGCATAATCGAGAAAGGCCGACGCTACAATAAGGGACATCATTTATTGCTATGTATGACCTTGTACTCTCTAATAAAATAATAAAGCTCTTCTAACATTCATTAAAAACGACCCTTTGCACCATACAAGTATGTCATTACTTACCTATGGGACCTGAAGTGATGTAGGTTGCAATCTGGTTTACATAAGGGACGAGATCATTCGCCTGTGGCACTGGACGAATATCTTGCTGCTGCTGAACAGCTGGTAGAAGCTCCTGAGCCTCGTATTTATTGCCAAATGCAACGATTATAACCTTGGCTCCCATTTGTTTTAGGCGTAGGACTGAACGTTCGATAACATTGCGTCCAGCTTCCTGGGAATTACGACCGCCAGTTAGGAGGACGACTGTTTTCTTGGACGTTGGCTTTCTTGATGACATCATCACCGACGCTGCTTCAAGTGCTCGATCCATTCTTCTCGCTCCGCCTTGATAAACGCTCGTGTCAACTGCTGAGTAAAACTCGGGCATGGTATTGTAACTTTTGAAGAGTACCACCGGGTAATACTTGTTACCGTATGCGATGACAGCAGCTTGAAATTTAGATGGCGATACGCTTAACTCCCTGGCCAATGATTTTACGAAGAGGATTTCTTGATAGAAGTCGGAGCGACTAACATCAGATGACGAGTCCATCAAGAACACAAAGTCGTGTGTGGGGCTATCTCTTGGATTTTCTGAAAAGAAAAGTAAAAGAAAAGATTTATTTTTTAGTACTGAGTCGTGTATATGAACTAAATTAAACGCCAATTTGAGTTAGCACAGAGGCCAAAGCTATTGTTTGACATCATGTCTGGACTGTTTATGCTGTGTAATAGACTTCAGAAACGAAGAATGCAGCTGTTACAGAGAATCTGAGATATAAGAGCAAGGGAAATTAAAAAAAGAATGAATTCACAGTACTGGCCAATATTGCTTCAAAGATTTTTACATTTAAATCACTAGTTAACATAAAAGCAAAACTTGGTTACTGTTGGATAATTAAAGAAAACCTTCACTTCAACCTAAATGTTTGTGGCAACGCGTCTGAATCTCCGGAGGAAGGAGATTTAAAAGATTTGAAGGCAATAGCCCTTATGCATGTTTAAGTCAGACTGGCTAGTTTTACCCCCAAGCCTTGCTTTTGAAGTGCAAACTCGCAAATTTGTAATGAACGAATTCCAAAGCAGCAAGGATGAAAAAATAACCACCTGAAAACTACAATGAAGGTGGGAGATGGTTCAGAATAATTCACGCCGTAAACGAGGCTTGATTGTGAATTGTGAGCATATGACCTTATCACACATAAGGCCTATTTTTATAGATCATTTTATTCAGTGACTTTGTAACACGAGAATAGAATTCAAGTACCTTCTCGAATGTGATCGACGACACGCGATACTTCAAGTTCCATACCAGTAAATGGCAAACGAAATATGTCCTCTAACTTGACGACTAATGGGCGAAGTTCCCGTGTGCTTGGCTGACTACCAATAGCGACCACGTACATAAAGGCACCCATGTCTTTTATCGGCTGAATAGACACATCAAGTGGTGTAATATCAGATTCCTGGGCTTGACGTCCCGTGGTCAGAAGCACAAGAATTTTTGAAGACGAAGGATCGGTTCGTCTCAGAATGTCCGCTGCTTCATCAAGAGCTCGATCGATTCTTCTACTTCCTTGAACTGGTGTCATTCTATCAACACCACTTGAAAAGCCTTGAAGAGATGAGTAGTCGTCAAATTTAACGCTAGTAAAGGGAAAGCTTCCGTAATTGATGACGGCTGCCTTGGTTGTGTCTGCGCTTCCAACGTGCAAATATTCTGCCAACGTTTTAATGAATTCCTTTTCTTTTTTAAACTGTTCCTGCTGTACGGCGGATGAAGAGTCCAGAAGAAAGACAATGTATTCGTCTTTCAATGGAGGAGTCGCTGATAATGATAAAAAAAAAAATACATTAAGACCCGCAAACAGATAACTAACTGTCATGGCGACCGGACGGTTCTTGTAAGCTCCTCAAAACGATGGCGGGTTTACGCTTAAATTTACGATAATATCTGCTACTTTGCACAGTTTTCAAAAGCCAAAAATCTTCAAACACATGCGAAGTTAAAATAGGTTCGCCTAGAGAGATTATGTCCAAGAAAGATAAGAAAGACAAGAAAAGACCACGAGGCTCTAGTTCCACAGATGGCGAAGAAGACAAGATTCTAGAAAAACTGTTTAGCATCCAGACGAGAATAGACGATGGATTCACCAAAATGGAAGATGCGATGACAGAGTTAAAACAAGAACTCAAGCAAGACATTTTAGCAATTAAAAACGAGCTGGATGAGTTAAAAAAATCGACCGAAAGTGCGTGGGTTGAGATCAACACTCTCAAGGAAGAGAACGAATCAATCAAGAAACAAATGGCGAGCACGCTCAGCGAGAATGCTAAATTAAGTGAGGCAGTCAATGGTCTCAAGGACCGTGTCATCAAACAGGAAGACTACTCACGGCGAGAAAATTTGCGTATCCTCAACATACCAGAAAACCAAGGCGAAACGAACGAGCAATGCTGTGACAAAGTGAAGGAAGTCGTAACCGCTCTTGGACTTGACCCGAACGAGATCAGTTATCATGCTATTCATCGCGTCGGGAAACAACAACAACAACAAGAGAATCTTCCCGCAGCGAGCAGTCATCAAAGTGATACAACAATGAGTGATCAGGCGCACCGCCCTCGAGACCGCCCACGCCCGATACTGGTCAGATTTGTTTCAAGAATGGATGCAGACGCTGTTTGGGGAAGAAGAAAAGAGCTGCTCCAAAATCCCGCTTTGTCAAGGGTCTTTATTGACAAAGATCTCTCCGCAGAGTCTGCCAAAATTCGAGCGAAACTTAGAGCGGCGCTCAGGAAATCAAGGGAACTGAACATATCTCGGGCTTTCATTAAAGGTAACAAACTTTTTGTTAACAGCAGTAGCTACACAGTTGACAATATTCCAGAGTATCTGCTGCCTTCAAAACATGGCAACGATCATTAAATCTAACCTATTTCTAAAAACATAAATCGGCTAGTTTTTTTTCCTTTTTTTTTGGTAATTTTTTCTATTAATATTTGTTTCTTTTTCTTGCTTTTTTATTTAATGTTTTCGGGCTTCAGTCTACTGACGGTTATTTAGTTCTGCTTACTTGTCGAAATGTGTATTTTTCTTTCTTTCGTGCATTAATTACGTTTGCAAAGTGCTTGCGACATATTCCCTAGATGCATTCTCGCCATTGTTTATATATTCAAGGGAGTCTTTCTATTTAGTTATTTAATAATCATACAGCTCCCTTGCCTTCCTTTGCTGACTCGGCGCTCGGCAAAGTAGTTTCACCGTGCTAGTTTTTTTTTTTCTATAAACTGGCACGTTTCTGTCGTTCACGTGTGTCTTGTATTTTTGTAGTTCTTAGGATTTTCGTTTCTATGTTAATATTTCTTCTACAGGTTTCTTGGCAACTATCTAGTAATACAGTAATATCTACAAGTAAACAACTATACTCAATCAATTATAAGAGACCATTATGCCTTGTTTACATTTTTAAAAACAAGCTATAAGGATAGCAACATGTTATTACAATCCAAATATGTTAAATATCACAAATCGGATTACAACTGTTTCAGTAAGAAAGAATCACACAATATCAGGATATGACAACACCGTTTAAAGCGTCGTTTTGCTCACTCAATGCAAGAGGTTTAAACCAAACAAGAAAAAGAAGACAACTTTTCAGATGGCTTCACAACTATAAATTTGATGTAATCTTCCTTCAAGAAACTTACTCTACGGAAAACATAGAAGCAATGTGGAAATCAGAATGGGGAGGGAATTTTTTCTTCAGTCACGGGACAAATCACTCAAAAGGAGTTGCAATTCTCTTTAATCCGAAATTAGATGTTCGCATTAAAAACATTATAGCTGATAAAAACGGAAGGTATATACTACTAGAAGCCTCGCTGTATGATTCTACGTTTCTACTTTGCAATATTTACAGCCCAAACGACAATAACAGTCAAAAAATATTCTTCTCAAAGCTCAATGACACCCTTCGAGAATACGCTGATATGCAAATTATTCTTGGGGGCGACTTCAATTGCGCCCTAGCACCTTTAGACAAAACTGGTGGAACTTCTATTGAAAGGAAAAAAGCAGTAATTAGCGAGATCAATAATTTATGCAAAACATACAACCTACAAGATGTATGGAGGAGTCAACACCCCAATCAGTCACAATACACGTGGCGTAACAACTCTCTAAAAGTACAATGCAGGCTGGATTACTGGCTGGTTTCAAAAGACTTGTCAAACTCTGTGAAAGACTCTACAATTGTTCATTACACATTGTCTGATCATTCTGCAATTATCCTTAATCTGCAATCAAAAGAATATACTCAGCGAGGCCCAGGTTTTTGGAAAATAAACAACTCTCTGCTGCACGATGAAAAATTCATACAGGAACTTTCTAACAAGATACCAGATTTCAAAACAAAGCACAATTATCTAGAGGATAAAGGTCTCTACTGGGACATGATAAAAATGGAAGTGAGAGGCTTTTGTGTCCAGTATGCAAAACGGAAAAATAGAGAACGCAGAAATGCTGAAAGAAACCTTCAAACTCAAATTGACCATTTGATGACCTTGCTGAAGACGGAGCGTTCAAAGGAAAACATTTTAAAATTTTATCGTCTTAGAGCTGAACTTAACGCTATTGCGGAATATCGAACTAAAGGCGCAATAATAAGAAGTAGAACACGCTGGCATGAACAAGGCGAAAAAAACACTAAATATTTCTTGAATTTAGAAAAAAGGCACCATTTTAAGACGCACATTTCCAAATTGAAAACAAACGATGATAGAGAAATTACTACTCCGAACGATATCCTAGAACAAGGAAAGATGTTCTATAAAAATCTATATACTGCAGCACCGTGCAACAATTCGAAGTACAATCTTTTCTTTGAGAATCCTAATCTTGCTAAGCTAGATGAAACTGGAAAAAATGAACTAGAGCACCCACTCAGTAACGAGGAATGCCTTCACATTTTAGAGCAGTGCGCCAAGGGCAAATGCCCTGGTAGCGATGGACTTTCAGTAGAGTTCTATCTACGCTTTTGGTCGATGCTGGGTGAAGAGTTGGTACAAAGTCTAAACTACGGATTCGAACATCAACATTTGAATATAACGCAAAAACAAGGAATTATCAAAGTAATACCAAAAAAACGTAAGGACAAACTATATCTTGAAAACTGGAGACCGCTGACACTACTTAATGTCGATTACAAAATTGCAACTAAAGCCATAGCTCATAGGATTTCAAACGTTCTTCCCAAAATAATCAACGATGATCAAACCGGATACGTTAAAGAGCGTTATATTGGTCAAAACATTAGGCTCATTATGGATATTATGAAAGTAACTGAATTAGAAAACATCCCTGGGCTGGCTATATTCATTGACTTTAAGAAAGCCTTCGACACGGTCGACTGGAATTTTCTTCACAAGACCCTACAAGCTTTTAACTTCGGTCCATGCATTCAAAAGTGGATAAAAACCTTTTACACGGATTGCTCCAGTTGCTTCATAAACAACGGATATGCGTCTGACTTTTTCATGCCTGAGAGAGGCGTTCGTCAAGGCTGTCCACTCTCGGGTATTTTATTTGTCCTATGCGCTGAAATCCTAGCCAATGCAATAAGAACTGATAAAACTATTCAAGGAATTAATATACACAACAAAGAATTTAAGCTTTCTCAATATGCCGATGACACAACTGCCTTTGTCTCTGACCTAAAATCTGCAAATAATTTGTTCCAATTATTGTCAAACTTCCAGGAATGTTCAGGCCTAGAGATTAATAAAAGCAAAACTGAAGGTATGTGGTTGGGCGCGAACAGAAACAATACAACAGAGCCCCTTGGAATAGCTTGGCCTTCCAACTCAATACTCGCATTAGGTATTCATTTTTCACATGATGATGAAGTTGCATATAAGAAAAACTTCGAACAAAAACTGAATTCAATGAAAAGCCTTCTCAACTTATGGTATCCTAGAAACCTCACTTTATATGGCCGTATAACGATTTTAAAATCTCTCGCAATCTCTAAACTTGTATATAATACATCAGTGCTCACCTTTCCTTCGAAATTTGTCAACATGGTAAATCAAGCAATTACCCAATTTGTGTGGAACAAGAAAGTTAAAATAAAACAAAAGACTATGATCGGCCCGAGAGAAAAAGGTGGACTAGATATGCCTGATTTTGAAATAATCAACGATGCACTTAAAGTTTCCTGGATAAAAAGACTCAACGACAGTAATGAGACTTCAAGTTGGAGCTACATACCATTAAGCTACCTAAGGGATGTCGGAGGCTTGTTTCTACTTCAATGTAATTTTGACTTAAAAGCACTTAAAATTGAAATACCACTTGCTTTTTACTCGGAAGCTCTCTACGCTTGGGAAAAAATAAATTATTTTTCTCCTAACACCAAAGAACAAGTTTTGAATGAAATTATTTGGAACAATCGCTTCATTAAAGTTGGTGGTGTTTCTGTTTATTACAAAAAATGGCATGAAGCCGGAGTCATTAAAATCAAAGACATTTTCCAAAACAATGCTTTTCTATCTTTTCCTGAGTTCTGCTCTAGATTTAAAATCAAAGCTAACTTTCTTACGTATCATGGATTATGCCACTCAATCCCTAGAGAATGGGTTAATATCCTAAAAGGAAATATCCAGGCGCCTTTGGATGGTAAAGATAACAATAGAATACCTTTGAATAAGCTCTCTTGCAAATCGGCTACACGATTCTTTGTCAAAAAAAAGTTTGTAACACCTACTGCCGAAGAAAGGATGGTAAAAGCAAATTTGAATGAAAAAACAATACAACTCATATATAGCCTTCCTTTCAAAGTTACTAAGGACACCAGACTTGCCATCTTTCAATTTAAAATTATACATCACATTCTGCCAACAAACTCAACACTTTTTAGAGACGCACTTAAAGAAACCGATAAATGTCACCTATGCTCTGAAAGACAAACACTACCTCATCTTTTCGCTTCCTGTTCAAAAGTTAAGAGCTTTTGGTCTCATTTTACTAATTGGTGGAATTTCAAAAACTCCGAGCCAATAACTCTTGATGAAAACATGATCATTTACGGTGTTGCCAATGACTTCTCTCGTCGACTTGGTTTAAACCTCTGCTTGATTATCGCAAAACATTACATTTACACTGCCTCCAGAAAAGAAGAAGAGTACTACTGGGAAGCTTTCATGGCCGTTCTTGAAAGTAAAATTCAGATAGAGATGCATAAATCTAAGAAACAGATACAGTTGTAATCCGTAACAACAACTATAGAAATAAGTATATATAGAAATAAACATATATAGAAATAATAGATATAATAACAACAACAAAAGTAGGCACCCAGGTTTCCTGTTCTCTGTAATATATTCTTTTTTATTTAGTTTCTGCATGCCCTTTGTGTAACGTAAATTATTCTCTGTAAGTAAGCTATGTATTGTAGTGTATTGTAATTGTAAGTAAGCTATGTATTGTAATGTATTGTAAGTCAGTGTTAATCAATAAACTGCTTTATCTAAAAAAAAAAAAAAAAAAAAAAAAAAAAAAAAAAAAAGACCCGCAAACAGACTTTTACAGCAATTTAACAAAAGGTTTACTTTTGTGGTATTTTGAAGGTTACAGGCAAAATCGCAAATATATCAAACGGCACACACTCCAAAAAAATGAGATAATCTTTAAATTCCACACTGTGAAAATTTTATTGTGGCTACGTGCGCCTGTGATGTGTAGCTGTTGTGGTTCATTTAAACCTTCGTACAATTTGGTATTTCCTTTGTTCTGGTGAATGGTGATATAATTTATGACAATAAATAAAAAACAAAGGAAAATACCAAATTGTATCATGGGTAAAATTAAACCAAAACTTAGCCACTTTGCAAGCTAAATTAAAGCTGGTTTTCTATAGTTATAATATTTCGGTTCAAGTTTGCTTTTTAATCCTTGTACTTTGAGTAGTAGGTACTATTGTTCAGATAATTCGACAACAAAGTAACACAATTTTCAGATTATGACCAACTCGTCTATCCTAAAATTCCATCTGCCCCGGAAACAATCAGATTGTAGGATTTGGTTCCTTTTGCTCGCTTGTGCGCTGAGAAAAATAAAAAAGTTATATTTACTTACTTGTTCTGTTCGCAACTACTGCGGCTGTTGACGAAACTTGAGACAGCAAGTCATCGAATGATGGAACTTCAAAAATGTCTTTCGGGTCTTCAACAGCTGTTGTGAGTGTTGGAATGTCATGGTCTTCCCCTATGGCAACGATGAACGGCAGAGCACCAACATCAAGGAGCATTTTCTTTATTTTATCTAAAGGTTCTTCATCGTCGCCCACGTTCTGGTTCCCAGCGGTCAGCAGGATGACCTTTCTATCAACACCAGGTCTTGCTTTCTGAAACAAACCGACCGCCTCTTTCAACGCTCGATCCATTCTCCTATCGCCTCCATAGACCTCTATGGCATCTAAGATTCGCTCAAATTCTTGAACAGTGCTGTATCCGCCCAGCGGTATGACCGTGAATGGGTTCGTGCTGTATGTTATAATAGCTGCTCTTGAGTTTCCAGGAGAGACGTTTAGAGACCTGGCCAAGAGTTTGACAAATGCCTTTTCTTTGTCAAAGTTTTGTTTTCCAACCGGTGTTGAAGCGTCCAAAATGAAGACCACTTCTGAAGTGATATTGTGAATCGGCGATTCTTAAACAGAAAAACAGAAGACATTAACATAAGAAATAAATCATATTACGCATACCATTGAAAAATGGTAACCCTTTTTGACGATTTTGTGTTAATTTAGATGACAAAACGTCGACCAAAGGTGTAGTTATAACTCTTTGCCGGTTGCATTTGAATAAAAACAAATCTCATTAACAGGTGTGAAAACTATAAAAAAAAAGGCTTTTCCAACGCTGTGTTGGCTTAGGTGGTTCGGCTGATTCCTCGGGGTGAAAATGACAGTAATCGTGTTCTTCGAGGTTCGGTACAGTGCCCTTCCTCTCTATCACGACAAAATACTTGTAACTCCGCATTACAAACCTAATGCTATTGATATCAGTGATCATGTTTCGTTCAACTCACCAAAATGTTCAACAGTGTATTTAACGACTGGCTGCACCTCATAGCGAAGGTCATCAAATAGAGGTGCACCAAATATGTCGTTCATACTGTCCACCACCGGAAGCAGATTTCTGTGATCTGCTTCGCTTCCAACCGTTATAACAATGGTCTTAGCTCCAATATCTTTGAGTGGTTGGGCAGCTATTCCCAATGGGGTAGCACCAACACTGGTCGTTTGTCTTCCGGCTGTGACTAGGACAACGATTTTCGGAACCTTTGAACGCGCTTGGCTCAGTAACGTATCTGCCGCCTCAAGAGCACGATCTATACGTCGGCTGCCTCCGACCCATGGCTCCTTATCAAGCTTGTCATTATAATCGGTTTCGGATTGGTAGTCAGTGAACTTAAGAACAGTGCGAGCAAAACTGCTGTACGAGACAACAGCAGCTCTGGATTTCCCTGGTGAGACGTTGAAATACTTTGCCAAAGATTTCACAAAACTCTTTTCCTTGCCAAAGCCTTCTCGTCCAACAGAGGTTGAAGAATCCATAAGGAATATAATGTCAGCTGTGATGTTTGCTGGTTTTGGCTCTGAAAAAATAGATAAAAGTGGAAGCATTTTCACATTGTAAGAAAAATGGTACCAGTAAAGAAAAGTACTCGTTTACAAAACCGCTAATACGAATGCACGGAAAAAGATTTGTTTTTGGTTAATATTCTTTACCCGACAAATCCGGGTGGTTGTAAGTATTGGGATTATTTTAAAGGTGACAAATTAACGTGACAAATGTTGACCTTTGAAAGTGCCCACTGACAAGCGAGAATCGACCAACAAACCCAATGACCCTTTCCTCCACAAAAAAAAGCAAAAAACGTGAAACAAAAATCAAGACATTTTAAGGCCGGGGTAGTGGAGAAAAGTATCATTAATGTTTTTTAAGCCGCACTTTAAGGTGGTGGCAAAAGAGAACACATTGTTGCCGATACGTTGTTGCTCATGATGTTTCTTGGGTGATTAAACGAGCGGTACACAAAACAAATGTTTTGTGTCCATGCCGCGCAAACGGGGAAACATTTGTTGTGGACACAAAGTGTTTCTGACGGAAATCGGATGATGTGTCTAGGAGACAAATTTTGTGTCCGCGACAAATGTTGCTAGTGCAGGCAAACGGGAAAACATTTTTGTTCGTATCAATGTATTCGGAACATTGTGTCCTCGTTTTTCACCACCTTTACCTTATCAAACCTGGAAAACAGAGTTTCATTACTAACTTTTTAAAAATGGTTATTAGGATTTTTATCTATATCTACTTGTGGTAAATTATTCAAATAAGGTTTAAAGGTAGAAAAAAAAGATGGTAGAGGAAGGTTTAAAGGTCAAAACAAAAGTTTGCTGGCGAATAATAAAGATAAAAATTACAAAAAAAGTAATAACTGACAGAAGAACTGAAATTGTAATATTTACTGGTATTTGCTCCTGGACATAGCCTGTTCCTTTTAAGGAGCTTTAGAAAGCTCACAGAGTTAGTTGAACTGAACTCCTTAAACTGTTCGGTTTTCGAAACAAACAAGAATCCAGCCACAAACACGACTGCATGTTATTTACTAACAAAATGTCTCTGTACATACCACTAGTGCTCTTGATTTGCTTTGCCATGCCGTAAACTCGAGATGGAAGGTCAATCAAAGGAGGGTACAGATAGCACATGTGTCGAAGTATCCGGATCATGTCCAATAGCAACAACGAAAGTATAAGCTCCTAGTTTTTCTAAAGGATCGAGCGCGTCATCAAGCGGAATGCCGTCTTCACTTCGTGATTGTTTTCCCGATGTAACAAGCACAACAATATGTGGCACGCCCCGCCTTTTGTCAGCTAGTACATTAGCGGCCTCGTCTAAAGCACGATCCATTCGCCGGAAACCACCAAGTGCCCGGGCCAGGTCAACACGGTCATTAAAGTCACGTAAAGTACGGTAGTCATTGAATTTTATCTCCGTATTAGGCAAGGTGCCAAAGAGAACCAGAGCAGCTCTTGAGGCTTCAGGCGCCATATTCAGGAACTTGGCCAGGGACTTGACAAAGTCCTTCTCTTTAATTAAGTTGTCCCGAGTTACGAAGCTAGAAGCGTCTATCAGGAACACAATGTCAGCGTCTATGTCTAGCGGCTGTTGATCTGCGGGATGGAAAAGAAGTTTCGGCGAGCGTGCAACTGAACAAGTAAAGATTATTCATTTAGGACGTCAATCAATGGTTAATAATTTTCCGCAAAATTATTTAAGTTTGAACTAAATAAGAAGTGTATGTTGTTATCTTGTATATCCTGCGAAATTAAGCGCTTCTGATTTTTGCATCTTTTAGATGAAAGAACATTCGAAGAGCCTTGAGAACATTCAAGCGTAGAAAAAAGTAGCTAGATCGCACACCATTAAACGACGCGAACAAAGATACTTTACACTTAAACTTGGTCAACGTCGCATACAAACGTTCTTGCAGGTTCTCCTCCCCTTTAAAATGTTGGACCCCTCGTGGATAGGGATTGTTTTGTGCAATATGTTTGAGAGCTCAGTATTGACACGGGGAGGAGGGAGGAGAGGGAGAGAGAAATTTGGTGATCATGCAAACACTTTTGACGAGGTTTGTGGACCTGGTGTAAAATGCTAAGAGCAATATCAAGAAATATCTTAAAATGAGTTAATACCAGAAACCTTACCTGATCTTCCGGCAATTGATTTTGCGATCTGCGTTGCTTGCGGCAATAATTCTTCAAACTGTGGCACTTCAAATATGTCCTTTCGGTCATCCACCACAGTAACGAGTTCTTGCTTATCTGGCTCACCGCTGATAGCAACGACGTAAGTCTGAGCTCCGAGATCACGTAACGGCTTCACAGCACTACTCAATGGGAATGGTGTATTAGTAGGCGACTGTTTCCCAGATGTCAAAAGGATCACAATCTTTGGAACATTCCTCGTTGCCTGGTTCATTACGGCTGCTGCTGCCTCCAAAGCTAAGTCCATTCTACGCGGTCCATCGACATAACTTGCACTGTCTACAGCACGGTTGAAACCATCCAAGTCGGTAGCCTCTCCCAGTGACAGCACGACGTTATGCTTGGACCCGTACAAAATGACAGACGCTCTAGACTTGTCAGGAGACACGTTTAAAGACCTGGCCATGGCCTTCACAAACTTCTTTTCCAACTGGAAGTTGAGTGATGTCACATTACTGGAGGAGTCAACCAAGAAAACAACATCGGCTATTATGTCCTCTGGTTTTGGAGCTTCAGAAGAAAAACAAATAAACAACTACGTTACCAGCTTCAAGCAATGAAACAAATAAACTCAAATCAATGGACTTTTCTATAACTAAACCTGTAAATCCGTCAAAAATCGGAAGCTGAGATAAAGAAGCTCTTTTCTAACTGACTAGCCTTTGACTGATTTTACACTAATTTGTGGGCCTGGTCTGTGCTAGATAATAGTTTTAAAATTGGACACCAATTTATGTCCAGCATTTACCACACTAGTAATCTTTTATGTTTGAAAACCAACATACGGATAAAACATTCGGTTGATTTCCAAAAGATCAGCCGGCATCATGCTCTTTTGAGAAGTATTTTAAAACTGTGGCGTGGTTTTACAAAAACTTAGTCTTTTGCACGATTAATGTACATACGTTACCTGACTTCTCCTCTATTGCTTGTCCAATCGTCCTAGCACGTGACGCTAGCGCATTGAAAGAAGGTATTTCGAATAAGTCTTCTTGCTCAGTAACAATAGTGCTCAGTTCTTGTTTATCGTATTGTTGTCCTATAGCTACCACCAGGGTAGTAGCATTTAAACTTCGAAGCTGTTGGGTGGCAGTGCTGAGTGAAATCCCACCAGGTATTTGCCTTCCTGCCGTCAGCAAGACTGCGATCTTTGGAACATGTTGTCTAGCAGTGTTTAATACTTGAGCAGCGGTCTGCAAGGCAATATCCATGCGCCTCGACGAACCTCCAAGCAAGGGCATCTCTTCCACTTTCTTGTCAAACTCGCCTAATGAATTGTAACCATCAAATCGTACAACAAGGATGGGTGATCTGCTGTACGCAATGACAGCTACTCTTGATTTTTCAGAAGTGACATTAACAAGTCGTGCTAAGGATTTAACGAGCTCCTTCTCTTTTTGATAATTTTCGTTCCCGACTAAGCCCGAAGAGTCTACCATGAAGACAATGTCAGCAGTTACGTCAAACGGTCTGTATGCACCACCTAATGACAAAAATATAGAATAAAAAATAAACATTTGCCAGATGTTACCAACAATTTTTTTCTCATTTATAGTAACAATAAATATTTTAAACGCCCTTTAACCAGGATTTGTTTCCCGTCTTTCCCGTACAGCATTTCTTTTTACTTGTCCATTTTAGATTGATTATCTATTGAAGATGAAGTATATATTGACACAATTGTTGGGACAAAGAAAAATTCTGAGTCCCCGACGGAAATCGTAACCCAAGGCCTCAAACACACAGGTTGGTTGCTCTAACCAATTGAGCTACGAACTCGTTGTGAGCTGGGCCATTTTACTTGTGTTGCGTAAGTGACAGGCGTCCGGTATCTGATAAGACATAAATGTGAATAATCAAGTTTCACCAAATAATAAAGATGTACAACTAAAAACCGGTAACAATAACAACAACAACTAGAAAAAACAATTACTAATGGTTAGCCCAAAATTGGGGAATTAGCCAGCTGTTGCATAAAACAGGAATTCCGGAAGACGAGAATTTTAAAATGCTCAACCCAAACAAACAAACAATAACAACAAAAACGACCATTCGTCTGTAAAATACCCATGTTCACTTGTAAAAAGACTTTGAAGGGGGAATTTAAGTTAATAGGGAAGGATCAATAAAACACATTGAAAACGTCTGTGCCACTTACTGTTAATAATATCATGTCCAATGGGCTGCGCTTCACGCTGAAGATAATCGAAGGAGCCAACTTGGTAAATGTCTTCTGGATTTGCAGTAATGGGCCTAAGCTCGTCAAGACTCGGTTCACTGCCAATTGTCACGACATAGATTTCGGCGCCGACGTCCCTGACGTCCTTGCTGGAATCCCTCACAGGTTGGCCTTGATACAGCCGAGCTTGTCTTCCGGCAGTCAGCAGAATGACAATATTACGGACCGGTGACCTGTCTTGTCGAAGCACATTGCTGGCAGCGTTCAAGGCTTCATCCATCCTCCTTTGCCCACTTATTAGTTGTACTGCATCAACATCCCTGTCAAATTCATTCAGGGACTGGTACGTATTCAATTTTCCTGATGTCGCAGTAAAAGCACCGTATGGAACAGCAGCCATCTTTGATTCACTAAGGGGGAGTTGAAATGACCGAGTCATGGCCTTGACGAAGTCTTTTTGTTTTCCAAAATCGCTACGAGTGACGCCCGTGGAAGTATCCAGTAGGAATATGACGTTTACTTGATCTTTATCCGCAGGTTTAGAATCTAAAAAAATGGAAGGTAAAATTTAAACCGGAATCATCTAAAGTTTACTTCAAACCATTACTAGAAGATATTATACAACTGACTCAGTATCACTAGGAAAAAGCGACACCACCTTTTCGTATATTGATCACGACAAAGAATGCATTAGTCCTGCACAAAACCACTTATGCAATTGAATTGGCTTATTACAGAATTAAGAAAGGTATATAATTTATAATCGTATCTATAACAAAATTCTCGATTTTGATTGGTTCTGCGCGCGCCTAATAATTATTGTCGCGTAATCGGTGCGCGATCACGTGGGTGTCCAATTACAGGTATCCAATTAGAGCAACTTCAAATTGGATACTTGAAATTGGACACCTACGCCATTCGCGCGTCAATCTCGCGCATTTGAATGTTTTTGTTTTGCTGTTTCCCTACTTTTTGTACAAGCAATTGAATCTACCTTTCGCTTTTTCTCACAAAAAAAGGTTCTCAAAGACTTCCTAACCTCGTATTTTGATATTCATACCATTAATTAGTAATTGGACCTCGTGTAGTACAATTCATATTTGGGGTGGTTTTTGAAAAAAAAAAAATTTTAGTTTATTTAATTATTTGGTGGGGGGGAAAAAAAGTGGAAGTTTTGTTTTTTTTTTAAAATTTTTAAAAAAAAAAAAATTTTTTTTTTGGGTAAAAAAAAAAAAAAAAAAAATTATTATTAAAAAAAATATTTAAAATAAAAAAAAAAAAAAAAATTTGGGGGGGGGGGGGGGGGGAAAAAAAAGAATGAAAAAAAAAAAAAAATTTTTTAATATATTTGGGGGGGGCTTAAAAAAAAAAAAAATTTTCGGCGTGATTTGATCCCTCACAAAAAAATACTTTTGTATCTTCTTTTATATATTCAAAGAAAAATATTTCCATGGGTAAAATTGCCTCCCACCAATTACAGAAGAGTTTGGAAAAAAAATATACTAAAACCTCGTGACGTAGCCCCTTTAACCAATGAGAAGACAGCTAGTGACTACAATGTGTAATAAAGAGACTAATCGTGCTCGTAATTACAATTGGCCTCGCGCGGATTTTGAAATTACTCGCCCGATTACTCCCTGAATTGTACTCCGCTCGGTCCAATTACTATTACTAATTTTGAAGGTTATTCAAATAATCATATTCAATGATGGGAGTGTTAGGTGGTCTACGCAATACTATTAACAACAGCATCTAATCATTTTCAAAGTGAGTTTACATACACTCGTCGATCACTGATTGCTACTGTTAAATGCATATAAACAGTATAAAAAAAACCATGATTCTTACCGGTCTTGTTCACAATATGCCTTGCAATTGGTCTCATCTGTGACGAAAGGTCATCAAATTTCGACACTTTTAACACGTCTTCGGGCTTCTTTAACAACAGGCCGTAACTCTTTGTCGTCTGGTTGCGATCCAATTGCAACTACGAACACATTGGCGCCAATGTCCTGAAGTGGTTTCACAGATTGAGGCAACGAGTCTCTTGATAGGCTTTGACGACCTGCTGTCAGAAGAACAACAACTTTGGGGACACCGGGCCTTGTATCTTTCATTGCAACAGCACCTTCTTGCAATCCTAAGTCCATTCTTCGCAGGGACCCAAGATACGGCAGATCATCGACTGCTTTATCAAACGTTGTTGAATTTGAGTGTTCGTTGAATCTAATCAGGAGGCTTGCCACGCTACTGTAGATGACAACAGATCCTCGAGTTTTTCCAGGAGCGAGGTTAAGGGTTTTGGCCAAAGACTTTACGAAGCCTTTCTCTTTGATGTAGTTTTCTCGACTTACTTCAGAGGAAGAGTCGACAATGAAGACAACGTCAGCCGTGAATTCCATCGGACGTAACGGTTTGCTTGCGACTGTATTAGGAAGCGAAAAAAACATCGGTTACTTATGCAATGCAATTTACACAGTGGCACTTTTTGGTGTACACACAAACAGCAATACCAACAAGAGCAACAACAACAAAAAGAAAAACAAATACTGACAATAGTAACTTCGTATACAAAAAAAACAACAACAAATACAACCACAACAATAAGGAACATATAAAGAATGAGAATGATTGTTTTTTTTTTCCAGTTGTGGATAAGTCACTGGGTTACTTCCGTTTGTTATGATGGCCAAATGTTATGATAATGCGACATTAGTTGAAGTCACTCATGGAACTGATCCTTTTGTCATGTCTGTTGTAAAAGGGAAACGACTAACATATTTTCGCAAATAAAAGTAATAAGTCGATTTTTCAAAATGCGAAATTTGAAACATGCTACAACTTTAAAGAAACGACATTTTGTCCGTTGCATGTCTCTGATTGGTTGATTGCTAACTTGAAATGTTTGTTACCTGATAAAAGCCCCAATTATTTGTTAAGGTAATGTTTGAAATAAAATCTACAAAAGACTTTTAACTCACCATAATTATTTGACATTCAAAGGGTTTATTACTGACTCTTTTTCATTGTTGTCAGACGTTTCGGCTAGTTCTCAAGCCTTCATGAGTAATAAAAGCAAGGTTGTTGTCATGCGCTTTTTGAAAAGCATAGCGCGAGGCTGGCGCTCTACAGCAGACATAAGCGTTAGAAACGATCATATCATAATCACTCAGAAGCCTACAAATGCATCACATGAACATGAGTTCGTCAAGAGTAGCGTTTATGGTCACGCGCGCAAGCGCCGCGCTACGTTTTTCAAATAGCGTGTAACAACGAACTCGCTAATTCATTACTGACGAAGGCTAAAGAAGTAGCCAAAACGTCTAAACCAATGAAAAGAATCAAGTGACAAACCCTTTTAATGTCAATTTGTCTTCTCCTGACTACTTTTATTCAATATTTAAACATGTAACTCACCAACTCTCGTATAAATCGTTTCTGCCATGGAATCACTGTTTGGTCTTAGATCTTTAAAAGTTGGTATTTTTAAAACATCTTGCGAATGATCAGCCACTTGCCAAAGGCTTTCATCAGTCGGGTCTCTTCCAACTGCAAAGACGTATACTCGGGCGCCCAGGTCGTGAATTCTCTCGGCGGCTGCTTCGATTGATTCTCTGTGGGGTTCTTCTCCTTTGCGGGTGGCAGTTAACAAAATGACAACTCTGGGAATCGACGGGTTGGCGTCTCTCAAAACATCATAGGCGTCAACAAGCGCTTTGTCAAGTCGAGCAGTACCACCAATACCTGTCGCTGTATCCACTGCACTTTCGATGTAATTCACGGAGAGATAGCTGTCAAAACGCAGAACCTTCTCTGAATTCTGTCCGTATGTGATCAGGGCGGCTCTAGATTGTCCTCGTTTAACATGAAACGACGCCATCATTGACTTGATAAAGTCCTTTTGTGCCCTGAAATCTTCCTCAGTCACAAGTGAGGACGAATCCATGATGAAGAGGATGTCAGATTTGAATTCGGGCGGTATAACTGATCGTGAGGCTGAATAAAGAATCAAATAATCGCAAGTTAACTGCACTGAATTCAAAAATAGTTATTTTAAAAAATTGACGCCCAAATACGACGGGACTAAATGGGGTTAACCGTCAGCCATAAAGAGGCCTAAAATGTAACCGTTAACAGTAAAACAAGGCAAAGTTTCTACTGTCATTGGCAGATTTACTTTTAGTCGTAAAAAGGTCTCAGACCATTTCAAATAAATCCAACTCCATTTGCACAGAATGCACTCATTTAATGGTCTAAATACTATAAATAAGTGCAGTTTGGGTGTGCATTTTGTGCACTTTAAAAAGTGTTCAACTTTCGATTGTCTTGCAATGAACATCGCAAAAGTATTAAGCTATCAAACTCAGGTCATTGTTCCGTCTTGAATCAGTGTTATTATTCTATGTAGTCTTACATTTCGTTTTGCCTGCCGTGAGCAATCGAAACAAATTAATACCATGTTCATAAGGTAAACAAAAAGATAGGAACGTACCATTGACAATGTAATCAGCGACAGATTTCACTTTGGAGGTGAGCTGGTCGAATCTGGGCACCAGAAAAATGTCTTCGTTCCTCTTGACTATTGATGTCAGCTCAGGCACACTGACTTGAGAGCCAATGGCAACCACATATGTCTCGGCGCCGATTGTTCGTAGAGGCTGCACAGCCTGTCCTAACGGTTTCCCCCCTCTGGATTGTTGACCAGCAGTTAAGAGAACCACAATTTTTCTGACATCAGGAGACCTGTTATCAAAAGATATGGATGCATATTCCAATGCTCGGTCCATTCTTCGCAATCCTGCAATACGTGTAAGGCCATCTAGGCTGCTACCCAGGGACTCAGGTGTTTGTAATATTCCCAGCCTTATGGCGAGTCTGGAATATGAAGCATAAGTTATAATTGCCACCCGAGATCCTTGTGGGGCGAGATTTAGAGCAGCTGATAGATATTTGATAAACTCTTTTTCGTTGTTAAAGTTGTCTGCAGTCACTCCAAATGAGGAATCAACCAGGAAAATGATGTCAGCTTTAAAGTCTGATTGTGGGTCTGGTTGTGTTTCTGCAAGCGAAAGAAAAGCTCGTTAAACAC
The DNA here is from genome assembly GCF_052425735.1 of Oculina patagonica. Taxonomy (NCBI): domain Eukaryota; kingdom Metazoa; phylum Cnidaria; class Anthozoa; order Scleractinia; family Oculinidae; genus Oculina; species Oculina patagonica. The sequence goes on along the minus strand of NC_135764.1, from coordinate 10,711,340 downwards.
CATAGTAGAAATGAATTACACAGATTTAGGACTAACGCCCGTTTTCTCTAAAAAAGTAACATTCTTTTTGCCAAACAACAACAACAACAACAAAATGATTGTCTGAATTCTGCATTTCTGCAGAGAAACCTTTTTTCTTTCATGTATACGCCAGGCAAAGTGAAAGTACAAATGAAGCCAGTTGTTGTGGAACATATACATATCACAGTTATATAACATTCAATAAGCCACCAAGAGAGAACTCTATTCTATACTCTTCCAAACGAGAGGTTCGGGTTTCATCGGTTATTGGGTTAGCGGTTAGAGCGGTTTTCACTTGAGTGTCGAAAGTAAATTGCGTTTGCTTTGGTTTTGCATTACTATGCTTAGTGATTGGCTTAAAACTCTCCGCCACTTTCTCAGCCATCGAACTAACCAAACCAATCGTGACTCGCTCCACGTTTTCCCCGCTTCGTGCCAGCTACATGTATTTGCCCGGTTTGTGGTTCCTGGGTGTCTGGGTCCTGTGGGCCAGAGTAATTCTTGGTTTTGGTTCGCACTCAATGAAACTCTCTATTAGCGGGTTTTTGTTTTGTGCCCAGTCATTCTTTGGAAGACGTTTCAGTTTCACAGTACCCTCCAACTCCACGGGGTACAAATTGTTACAGAATCGAATAGCGAAACTTGACAAAAAGCTAGGAAATAGCCTATGTTAGACAAGCATCCAACCCAATGGAAGAAGTCGGCATATTATTTTTGGTCGCTCCACCTACAGAATGCGTGTAAATTCTTGCAATATTGGTCAACAAATGCGAATGAAACTATTACCTTTTATGAGATTGCCGCGCGGTCATGTTAACCTTTTGTTAGTTGTCTTAAAATGGTTAGATAAACAATGGATCAAAGACTTATCGCTAACAAATTCTCACCTATATTTCCTGCAATATATTTAACAATTGGCCTCGTGCGACGCTCCAGAGCAGCAAATGAGGAAACAGCAAAGAGGTGAGCGTTCACGACAGGCCTTAATTCCTTCACATCAGGCTCGCTACCGATAGTGATAACGTATGTTTTAGCTCGCATGGCGTGCAAAGGAGCTGCGGCACTAGCTAAAGAATCACCAAAACCAGAGTCTTGCTTTCCGGCTGTAAGCAGGATAACGACTTTAGGACGCCCTGAAGGAGCATTCTTTAACAGGGTTTCGGCAGCAGTCAACGCACGGTCAATTCTTCTCGAGTTGCCAACGATTAAAAGTTTGTCGACATCTTCTTTAAATGTCTGCATTGTAGAGTGGTCGCCAAAACCTATTGGCTGTCGTGCGTAGGAGCTGTAGGGAATCACGGCAACTCTGGACCTTCCAGGGGCTAGATTTAGAGAGTGGGCGGCGTTCTTCACGAACTCTTTTTCTTTCTCAAAGCTTTCCTCGCCAACGCCCCTCGAAGAATCCACCAAAAAGACAACATCAGCATCTACATCGTACACCTTCTCAGGTTTAGGCTCTGCAAGAAATATAGAAATTATATATTAATCTTCCTTTTCCTTATCAAACGAGCAGAAGCTTGCATAAATTAAATGGATTATTTTATCTTAAAAGAGCACAACTTACAGTTAACTTGAATACTAAGATCAACACCAGATATGATATAAACATGGATGGTTAAGATTAAAAGAATTAAGATTAAATGTACCAAGAAACATTGCAACTTGAGTTTTCTGAAGACTTTCAGTCCATAGCAATTTTGGAAACTCATACTAAAATAATTTGCTGAGGCTATTATTATTTCTCGAACCGTAGGTCCTTTCAGTCTTACAGTAACAGTTATAAGGCTTCCAGAGTCCGTGTAAATCAGTGTAAGTTCAGCATTAATGGAACATCCCAAATAATTATACTATTAACTATTGTGTAATCCTTTTTCTATTTTAACCTTGCCCCCGCCTCGATTAGTCGTTTTTACTAGTAGCGGGGGCAAGCAATTTTGTAACAATATTTAAATAACAAAAATAAATTTCAATTCAATTAAGTTCAGTTATGGATTTTTAAGTGTACCAAACGTGAATACCAATAAATTATTTTTTCAAGTCTGAGACTGACAGTGTTAACGCCAAAACCCCAAACAAACACAACCTACTTGCTCTGCTAATAATAGCTTTGGCTGTTGATTCAGAAGTTTCTGTTAGTCCATTGAATTCAGGGACTTTAAAAATGTCCTTCTGATCCTCGACGATCATCTCAAGTTCCTTTACGTCAGCGTCTCTACCGATAGCAACAACATAGGTATTAGCTCCGACGCCACGAAGCGTTTTAGACGCATTATCCAAAAGACCTGCGTCGCCGACTCCATTTACTCCCGCTGTCAAGAGAACGACAACTTTTGCAACCGAAAACCGGCTTTCTTCTAAGATCTCCGCAGCCTTAGTAGCGGCAAGATCGATTCTCCTCCTTCCGCCGACGTACACGGCTCCGTTCAACCCACTTTGAAGTTGGTCTTGAGGACTGATGAAGCTTGCTTGTTCAATGGCTCTGTTTCCATACGTGATAACTGCTACTCTGGTTTTGGTTTGGTCAGCATTCATAAATTTAGCAACAGATTTAAAAAAGTCCTTTTCTTTTCCAAAGTTGTCCAGAATAACGTCGGATGACGAGTCCATTAGAAATACTACATCTGCAGGAAACGTTTCTGGTTTGTCCATGTCTGATTATGAAAAAAAAAAAGGAATGGAAAGTTATTGAAGATTTAGAAAGCTTGGAAGAAAGATATTTACAAAAAACGGAGTAAATTTTGTCTCCCATTGACTTATCGGACAGGGCCCAGTTGTTCAAAGGGTGGATAACGCTATCCACCTGATAAATCGCTATCCGGTGGATAAGTGTTAGTGATTTATCCGGTATCCTGACTTACACTTATCCACCGGATAGCGATAGTCCAACTGGGTTTCCCAGGAATTTATTGCCCCGATTAGGTCAATTCCATAGCATGGAAAATAATAGAAAATAATATCAATCTCCCCCGGATGAGACGTCAGTCTATTCTATGTTAACCTGTTACCTATTCGCTCAGTAACAACAGTTCTAATTTCAATCCAGAAAATAACATTTATAAAATACAAACCTGCTATTTTCCTTGCCAATGACGTTGTTTGTCCCTCAAGACCATCGAAGGACGGCACCTGAACCACATGCTCAGGTTTTCGTACCAGCGGTAGAAGCTCATTTACATCGGGACTGCTTCCAATAGCAACGAC
>NC_135764.1:10645618-10703118 GCF_052425735.1 Oculina patagonica | reverse complement strand
ATTTTAATTTTCAAAACAACCACCCTTCGGCTAAAAATACTACATCGAGCCTCCTTAAGCAAATAGGAAAGACTGCTCGCAATTTAGGTCTAGGCTTAATGGGCTTGTCTTTTCCTGTTCTTTTTGCTTGCTTGCCTTGCCCTGCTTTCCATCAAGTTTATATTTTAGTTTTCCACGTAAAATTTAGGCCTTTTCATTTCTTTGACACCAAACGTTGACGAGTATTTGATAGTAAAAAGAGAAAAAAATGGTTTCTATTGTTTTTTTTTTAAAGAAAATACTGCAAGGAAACGAAAGAAAATCACTACTTCATTATGATTATCAAAAGGCAATTTCGCTTTGCCTGCATGGTCAATGCGTCAACAGCTAGCACATTCTTACAGAGTATTTGTTTAACTAAAGTAGAAACAACTTTACTGTAATTTTATTTCAAGTGTCACTAAACGCCTCCATGGGGATTGACAAAAAAGTACTGAATTCTATTGTAAGAAGCGCCACAGAGCGATCTGTTATTGAGTTATTGAGTGTCAAATGTAATGCGCGTTTTCTTTGGTTTTGGGTTTCTACGTATACGCTTAGTAATTGGTTCGAAAAACCCGTATCACTCTCTCACCAATACGAAGTGAAAGAAAAGCCAATCGTGACTCGTCGGCTTTACGCTATATGTATTTGCTTCGAGTTTTTTTTTTTGCCTGCGTCCTCCGTGATTAGTAAGAGTGATAACTTTAATTTTGGTTACGACACTCAATCGAAAATCGCTTTCAAAGATAAAGAACGCATATTTACCCTCTGACATAGATCTTAAATTTGTCATTGTTATCACTTACCAACGACGCTGCTTGCTATTGACTTGCTCTGGGATATCAGCTCATCAAAAGATCGTACTTGGAAAATATTTTGAGGGTCCTCAACTGAAGGCGCAACTTCGGAGACAAGTGACGTTGGTCCAATCACCACCGCAAACGTCTTTGCTCCCTTAGCTATCAGAGGCTTAACAGCCTCGTCCAGACGCTTGGCCTCTGGATCGCTACCTCCCCCAGTAATAAGAATGACAACTGAAGGGCGCCCTTGTTGAACAATCCTAGCTGCAGATTCTAAAGCTCTGTCCATTCGTCTGCCTCCTCCTATTTGTTGTTGCGAGTCTAGAGTCTGGCTGAAGGTAGGCAAATCTTTAACAGTCTCAAACCTTACAGGTGTTCTCATGAGGCTGTCGTACAAGACAACGGCCGTTCGCGATGTTTCGGTGGGTACACCCAAGTCGCGAGCCAACATTTTCACGAATTGCTTCTCTTTTGTGTAATCGTCACGAGACAGTTGACTCGAGGAATCCACAAGAAACACAACATCACCGGAATAGCGCGGTAGTGGCTCATCTGCAGTCAGATAATACAAAAATTTAGTACAATAAACGAAAAGGCCTGTCTTGCCCCATTGTTACTCATTGCCAAGACCACAGAACGCAGCAACGGGATTCTGCGACGAAACAAGAACAGAACGACAAACAACTGTACATGTTTAAAGCTACACTCTCGTTAACAATCTCAAAAGAAGGAGAAATCCACAAAAAACACTAGACAATTTACCCTCCTCGAGCGGTTTGATTGAATTCTGCTCATGGGTTTAAATAAGGTTTACACGTGAAACAAGAGATAAAGCATTTTCGGAAAATACAATGGCTATTCACGTGAATTTTCCTAGCGTTATAACTGATTTGATAAACATTTGGTTGGATGGAATGCTACTCTATCTCAGGTATTCCTCTTAGCCTTTGGTTCAGTTGCCCCAGAAAAAAAATGATCATGAAGTCACCGTGATTGAACACCTTACAGGACAAAAAAACAATGACAACCCATCATACCTTGCGGGGCCTGCTTCCAATTTATTCACCCTTCTTGAGCAATTCGGTACGTGCTCCGGACTCAAAATAAATAGACACAAGAACGAGGGAATGTGGCTTGGTGCTTGGAAAGGCAGACTTGGTAAGTACAGTCCGTTCGGAATATCATGGCCAGAACAATACGATACAACTCTTGGAGTCGTCTTTGCTTACGATACTCTAGTTCGCCAACACATGAACTTTGAAACAAAGCTCTCTAAGCTTCAAAAAGTTTTAAATCTCTGGTCTGGTAGGCATTTAACGATTTTAGGGAAAGTAACCATTATTAAAACGTTAGCCCTTTCTAAGCTTGTTTACAGTTCTTCAGTGTTACACGTTCAATCTGATTTCATCAAAAGAGTAAATGAAACAATTTTTGCTTTTATTTGGAATTTTAAGCCGGATAAAATTAAAAGAAGTACGTTAAACGGCCCGGTGAACAAAGGCGGGCTCAATATGGTCAATTTCAACAACGTCAACAAGTCCCTAAAAATTGCTTGGGTAAAACGTTTCTGTGATGAGCCTGAAAACAACTGGTGCGCCTTTCTTAATTCGTTTTTGTTAAAATATGGAGGTGCTTTCCTGTTTCAGTGCAATTTCAATCTAAATTACCTAGAGTTAAAAAACATTCCAATTTTTTATAAAGAGATTCTGTCAAATTGGCAAGAAATTCACTCAAATGACCCAGTTAATTCCACAGATTTTAAAGAAGAGATCTTATGGAACAATCGTTTCATAAGGATTTGCGGTAAATCATTTTATTTCAAATCGTGGCATAAAAATGGAATCGTAAAGGTTCGTGACCTTCTAACCGAGCAGGGAAACTATCTATCTTTCGAACATTTTAAGGCCAAGTTCGGTGTCCGTACAACTTTTTTGGACTACGCAGGCGTGATCGCCGCAATCCCAAAAGCCTGGAAAACCGCAATCCTCGATACTCCTTCAGGTAATCAAAGAACGCAAAACGTCTTAACAGCAGATAATGTTTCTGCCAAAAAAGCTCGCTCTCTGCTCGTCGGAAAGTCCTTTCGCCCACCCACTGTAGAACACCGCCTACAGAATCAAAATGTTACGGACTTGGAAGCCATCTATGAACTACCTTTCAAAATCACAATAGAAAATAAACTAAGAAGCTTTCAGTACAAATTAATCCATAACATTCTCCCTACAAACCAAAGACTATATAAAATGAAGATAAAAGCCTCACCAGTATGTGAGTTGTGTAATTATGTAAATGAAACACTAGAACACATGTTTTGCGAGTGTCCTAACGCGAACAATTTTGGATAATGGCAATCGAATGGTGGAACGTAAAACGCTTTGAAAACATAAATCCAAAACCTATTGAAATTCTTTATGGCTATAAACCAGGATCTTCTAGTTTTTATGAGCTAAACCACTTCTTTTTAATAGGCAAATATCACATTTACCTTTCAAAAATCAAGTCTGAAAATCCAATGTTTAAAGTCTTTCTTTGTTTGCTTAAAAGTAAAATTCAATCAGAAAGAGAGATTGCTATCAGAAATGGTAATTATAATAAACATAGGAACAAGTGGACCACCCTTTGTAGCAGTGAAAACACATAATCTCTTTTGTTGTTACCCAAAGCCAGCTGCTAGCTATATATTGTGTGTGTGTAGTTGTATACCTTTCTTTTGCGCTTCTAGTGTACTTTTTTTTCTTCTTCTTCCGTCGTATTATTACAAGTATTGTAAAAAAAAACAAATCCGGCTATTGTGTATTAGTGTTGTCTTTATTAGTGTTTAAGTATTGTAAGTATTGTACTAGCTGTTATTGTAAGTGTACTTATTATTGTAAGTAAGGCGTCAATTATCTAAATAATAATGAAAAAAATACGTTGCGGGGCGTAAATAAAGAAACAAAGAAACAAAAAAAACACAAGAGAAAATAAAAACGCAAACAAAACCAAACAGCTTATACAATGATGCCACATAACGCCTTGCAAAATCAACCTAAACACATCAATTTTCCGTTCTGATTGTGATATATTTCATTCACGTTAGTTCTGAAAATTCGGTGGTACATCTAGACAATTTCTGGTCACTGAACTCCCCACAAAATATATATTATCGTATGAGGCAATAAAATTTCACTGTTCAAAATAAATTGGTACGTACAGAATCTATGTCAACACTAAGCTAATCATCTACGCACCTGTTCTATTCCTTACATCCTTAGCAATAGGAATTGAATGCCGCCGTAACATGTCAAAAGTAGATACAGCGAAAATGTCACGTGGGTTCTCTACAACAGGTCCTAATTCTTTAATGTCCGCTTGCTGGCCAATTGCAATCACGAACGTTCTCGCGCGATGTTGTCTGAACGGTTCCATGGCCTTATCTAACGATTGTGCTCCAGAGACCTGAGCCTGCCGACCAGCTGTCAGAAGTATAACAACTTTGCTCGCAGAGGGTCGAGCTGAATTTAAGACAGACCCTGCCGCGACTAATGCTCTGTCGATTCGTCTAATCCCTCCAAGCAAAGGCAGTCCATCGATTGCTCTGTCAAATGATAACGTAGAGGTATGGTCCGTGAACCCGATTTCTCGTCTAGCAGAGCTGCTGTATATGATCACAGCCGTTCGCGTTTTACCAGGATTGAGGTTCAGATTATAAGCGAGAGACTTCACAAAATCCTTTTCTTTTCTGTAGTTTGCCTGGCCCACGTCGAAGGACGAATCGATCAGAAACAGAACGTCGGCATCAAAAGCAAGCGGTTGGACGGTTTTCTTGGCAACTGGAAAGCAATTATCATTTAAAATAATAAATACTAACTAATAAATAAACAAAAAAATGAATGCGGTCTTTCCTCATCGGTATGAAATTAGCTACAGGTATTCTGACATTTTCTTGACATATTCTTTCATTTTATGGCTTTTTGGCCTTTTTGAGTTTTAGTAAATGAATACAATGTCGTTTAACTAAAATTGTGTCTTATTGTAACACGAGATTGTAACTATAACAGCATTTTCCTGTTACGAGTTTCCTGTTATAAGTTTTTCCGACTCGTAGGTAAGTTCCACGTAATATTCTGTCTGTCTGTCTTTCTGTCTGTCTGTCTGTCTGTCTGTCTGTCTGTCTGTCTGCCTGTCTGCCTGTCTGTCTGTCTGATAATTAAGTTCTCTTTCTCTTTTGTTACTTGACTGACTTTTGTTTTTTAAAACAAAGGAAACCAACGTACTGTGGGATAATTGCATTTTGACATAGTCTGACGAATGAGAAAACGTCACAAAATTAAATACTTTGGACTGACAAGGTTAGGTCTGTTTACAAATGCTGTGAAATGGTTCACTTCAAAGAAAACAAACCCAAGAACACCTTTGTGCCAAATAATCTCACCTGTCCTCTTGATAATCTCATCTACCATATATTCACTTCTCCATGTTAGTTCCTGAGGCGTTGCAATGGTAAACAAGTCACGTGGTTCGTCGATGATGGGGGTCAACTCTTCCTCATCAGCATCAAGTCCTATCGCTATGACGTATCTGTCGGTACCATGATCCTTTAGTGCCTGGGATGGTGTCGTGAGATACAGCTCACTACCGGCAGTCAGAAAGACGATCACTCTCGAGACAGCTGGTCGAGCTCCATTGAGGACAGAAGCAGCTAACTCTAAAGCCTTAGCAATATTGCGCCTGCCAGCAACCTTCCGCGCATTGTCTAGGTCGATTGTGATTGCTGCTATGTCTTGGGAGGAAGAGAAGCGAACTACTTCAACAGGAGTGTCACCATAGCTGATAACAGCAACACGTGACTTGTCAGGTGATAAGTTCAGGGATCGCACCATGGATTTTACGAAGCTTTTCTCTCGATTGAAAGTATTTTGATCGACATCAACCGAAGAGTCCATTAAGAATATTATGTCAGCAGTGAAGTCACCGTAAACTCTAGGTTCTAAAAAAAGAAAAAAATATTAAGGCTGCCTCGATGCACGAGTTTAATACGTGTCATGGGATGGGTAGGTGAGAAGACAAACACTTAGAGGTGCCTTAACAAGCCTCATCCGAGCCTCTGTTTAAACATGTCGGAGATATTCGTTTCGTTCGTTCGTTCGTTTGTTTGTTTGCTTGTTCGTCAGTGCTTCCGTCCGTTCCTTTATTCATTTGTGTGAGCCTATTCTGTTTTTACAAGTGGTTTGGAACTATTAACATAAAAAAGGTAGTGTGAATATGTTCTAGTTATTGTGGCGCTTCTTTCACTTCACTTGTCAAGTCACACTAATGGAGTTTATGACAAACGTTCAACTTACGTGGTCTTTGTGTAACGCTCTTTGTAACTTTTTCATAGTCTCTCCTCAAGTTGATAAATGACGACACATTGAAAACGTCTTCCGGCCTTTTTACAACTGCAGTTAGTTCTTTAAAATAAGGCCTGCTGCCAATTGCAATGATGAACAGCTCAGCATTTTCGGCAAATATACGTTTTGCTGCCTCGTACAAATCCCTTGAAGATGGATCAGCTCTTCCAGACGTAAACAAGATGACATTTCGGCGCACTGATCTGGCCTCTGAAAGCAATTTTCCGGCATCGTCCAAAGCGAGATCTATCCGCCGGCGACCTCCAATACGCGGTGCACGGTCGATGGCATTTTCAAGAGAAGAAAAAGATCGATAACTATCGAACTTAATCACACGTGATGAAATACTGCCGTATGTTATAACGGATGCTCTGGATCGGCCCGAGGGAACCTTTAGGGAGCGTGCCATTGATTTGACGGCTTCCTTCTCGTATCTGTAGTTGGCCTGAGTGACTTCCGAGGACGAATCCATAACGAAGACAACATCCGTTTCAGTTAGACCATCTAAAAGAGAATAGCAAGAAAAAATTATGTCATAAGCGTAGAAGCCGTGAGGATAGGGTGGGAAGGAACGAAGGTGCGGTGAAAATAACAACACTTTCTTAACGGGGGCTATTTCTACCGCTATCCAATAGCGCTTTACAAAACAAAAACAAAAATAGACAGAAAAACAATATTAAAACAATTATCCTACGATATTACATTTGGAAGTTCTATCTGAATAAAGAAATTAAAATAATTACAGAAAGTAACACAAAAATATAAAATAAAAGATCGAAACAAAAGGAAAAGGCTAGAGCAGTACTTCATCGTAAAACTAATTCACTATAAATCTTTCCTAAAAGACAAGTGCGCTTGAACTCTGTTAGGTTTTACGAGATCGAATGACCTGGGGCAGAGCATTCTATAATTGTGGCAAGGCCACAAATTAGAATACATAAATTTTAATAGACGTCAATCAAACGATCAACTAAACGGTAGATTATTTTGGCTTTGGTGGCACTTGTAACATGCCTTTCATTTGGACTTCATCTCTCGTCAACATATATCAGGGTCTCCCTGATAGTGCGTGACGATGTCTAATGTCCCCTGCGGTGTCAATGCATTGTCAATCAGACGGGTGACGAAAATATAGAAAGTCATCAATTATGGGATACTGTTTTCTTGATGCGCTACAAAATTCTAAAAACGTATATACAAAGAAAATCGTTGTAGTCAATAAGGAGAATCAACAGTTCAATCGTAGGGTATCTTACCGACGGTCCTTTGGATGATTTCGTACGTCAGTTTCGGCTTGTTTGATGCTAGACCCTCAAATGTCTGTACCAAGAAGACATCCTGTGTGTTTTGAACAACTTGTCTTAGATCCTGAATGGAAATATTTTTCCCAATTCCGAGCACAAATGAATCTGCTCCGATGTTGCGGAGTGCTCTGCCAAACAAGTACAGCGGCTGCACTCCTGTTTCCTGTGATGCAATTAAAATATAATCAAAGACGAAACAGCTTTACGTTCTAAGCAACAGAAAAGGAAACAGTCAAGACTAAAAGTTAAAGTGTTCTTCGTTGTTATGAATGAATGGAATCAGTTACTTATGAGGCCCCTCACCCTAACATTTAATAGCAACAAAAAGTGGAAAAGATTATCGCTTTTGAATTTCCCGCGCGCCGCCATTTTGGATTTTATGAAGTGTAATGGTGCCGCTATTGTTATTAAGCGAGCATCTTTTGTGTGAAACAATTGAGCAACCATTACACGTCGGTCATAAAATCCAAAATGACGGTGCGCGGAAAATTTAAAAGCAATCATCTTTTCCATTTTTTTGTTTCTATTAAATGTTATTTCTCTCTTTTGCTGTAAAATTTTAAATTTAGGCACTATTTCAAACAATTCAAGGCCAACTTGTCGTAAGAGTGGAAGTTCTCTTTAACAAAAATACGCTTCGAACAGTATTCATCAGTTTCTTACCTCAATCTGTTGACCTGCTGTAATGAGAAGTACGATTCTAGGAACGGACTCTCTAGAGTTTCTCATAAGCCGCACTCCTTCTTCAAGGGCGCGGTCAACTCTTCTCGCTCCGCCCATTGGTTGCGCTGAGTCGATCACTCTTTGTATTGCATCGTTAGTCATATTATTGTTAATCCCGTACACCACTCTAGGTCTATTGCCATAAGTTATAAGGGCGGTGTGAGATTTCGCTGGAAGGGAGTTCAAAGTCTTGATCAGATTCTTCACGAGTTCTTTCTCTTTTTCGTAGTTGTAGGTTGAAATGTCGGAAGACGAATCTACTAAGAATAGGACGTCGGCTCCAGGAAAGTTACTTGGTAATTCTGGATCTAGGAAAATACATTTCGAGAACGTAAGTGAATACAAAGAGCAAATAAAGGAGGCAAACAACAACAACAACAACAACAACAACAACAACAAATTGTTTGTAGTGTAGTGCACCGAGAGCAACGTACATGAACGGAGGGGAAACTTGTTTTAGTTCGACAAACGAAGACATTGGGATGCGAACTTTCCAAATAGAACAGGTTGCACTGCAAATAGGGTGAAATGTTTAATGCGCTCTACTCTGGATCATGATCAAGCATTCTGGGTTCTAGTTCTAATTGCGATCAATGCGTCGTGTTCTTGGGAGACTAAATTGTACAGTGCCTCTCTCTCTACCCAGTTGTGTAAAAATATTCTTAGTGGCTTCCTGATAATAAAAAAAAACCCACGTAAGTACCGGCCTGGCGTGATTGGCCACAAGGCTCAAAGGCGAACTTTTTACAACTGCTCTTAAAAAGTTTGACATACACTCGTCGAACTTAGCACACTTTACATCGCATATACTTGGGGATTTCTTGAGATTTAGTAAGAGAAAAAGAAAGTATTGACATGCTTGGATTGAAATACCATTTAAGAACCAATTATACAATCCAGCATTGAATCAAAAATTGTAATTTTCTCACTCTCTCACCTGACTGGTTGCCGAGTTTTTGCGCAACTGTCAACGCTCTTCCAGGAAGATCATCAAACGAGGGTACTTTAATCACAAACTTCACATCTTTAACAATCAATCGCAGCTCATTGTCATCCGGTCTGTCGCCAATTGCCACAACGTACATCTTGGCCCCATACTCTAACAACGGTTTCGCGGCTAATTCCAAGGGTTGACCAGAAGCCTGTCGACCTGCCGTAAGTAGTACCACGATTTTTGGGAGTAGTTGCCTGGTATTTGTAATCAACTGCGAGGCGTAATCGAGGGCCTTGTCAATACGTCGTGAACCTACATCAAATGTGACAAGAGACGTGGAAAATTAAAATCAGTAGATGTCTTATAATTTATAAGATTTGCTTTAATTTGTTTGTTTTATTATTCAATTACTTATACTAGTTCTCGTTGTTTTTATAACTTTTTTTTAATTATTGTCATACACTATTTACATGAGCCTCCGGCTCGGATAGAGAGGGCAACCTCATCCCGCGCCAAGACTTTAATAAATTGATTGATTGATTGATTGACATCAAATTTCCACGGGGTACCCGTCCTATCAGCCGACAGTTCCTCCACAGAAACGCTCTTACTATTGTTTAAATAGGTCTCATAATAGCCAATATTCAACTACAATAGATAGAATTTTGTGATGCGTCATCTCAGCATTCTGCTACAGCTATCTTACCGCTTATGTAGGATGCTCTCTGCACAGCATTCTCGAAAGGTGTAAGCTGGTCATAGCTGTCATAGTCAGCAACAAGTGTCGCAGTATAACCATACGTCAGGACTGCAGCTCGCGTTCCGCCCGGGGTTAACCTCAAATACCTCACCAGGGCTGTCACAAAATCTTTTTCCTTTGTGTAGTCTCCTCGAGAAACTTCAGCGGAAGAGTCCATGATGAAAAGGACGTCGGCTTGGAAGTCACGTGGTACTATCGGATCTAAATGCAAATACGAGGCAGTATGGTGAAGAAGGTGTGTTATTGGCGTTTTTTACAAAAAAGTCAGTAAACTATAAAGAAATGTAAGTAAGTGCAGTAGGTGATATATTAACCATACAATGGATTAGATCTGGCAGCAAAAGCAGCCAAACAAACCAATGAACAAACAAAACAAACTCACAAAGAAACAAACATACGTTTAGCAGCCATGCAACGCACAAGTTTATAATATCATTAGGAAAATAAAGGATCCTGACATAGACATATAACAATGGTTGAACATTGCCATAGTATGAGGACAAAAGTTTGGTTAAAAATGAACACGCATTCGCAAGGTGCAGTGGTGATATTGAGAAGTGTGCTATTAACTACTCAGAAAGCTACGTGCAATAAAACAAAGCGTTATCTGGTACCTGCTCTTTCTGCAATTGCTTTGGAAGTTGGCCAAGCCTGCTGTCCGAGCTTTTCAAATGAAGCAACTGTAAAAATGTCCCCCGGTCGATATACAGCTGGAAGTAACTCTTCCTTGTCGTGTCCACTTCCAATGGCGACGACAAATGCCTTGGTGCCAGAGGCGCGAAGTTTCTTAAAAGATTCCTTCAGGAACTGCACGTCTTGTAGTACCGACTGCTTCCCGCTCGTCAAAATGACCACAATCTTCTGAACATCGGATCTGACGGTTTGCAATAACGTGTCTGCATTGTCCACAGCGTAGCGCAACCTTCGTGGACCTCCAATGTACCTGGAGCCATCAACGGCTCGCTCAAATGCAGGCAAATTGTCATACATGTCAGAGGGACGTGGTTGCGATGATGTAGAGCCATAAGTTACGATGGCTGCTTGAGATTTTTCAGGCCCGACATTGAGTGATCTCGCCATTGATTTCACGAATTCTTTTTGGCTCCTAAAGTCCAAGGTTCCGACAAATGACGAAGTGTCCACAAGGAAGACCATGGCAGCTCGCAAGGTTTTGATTATATGAGGATCGCCATCTTAGGAAAACAAAATGACAGTTAGTATCTCGAATTTTAAAAACAGCAAGACAAGCTATTTTTTTCTTTTTTTCAATTTCATCATGATGAAAATTGCAACTTGCTCAAGTTTGTTTTCGAGTTTGTAGAGTAGTACTCAGGCAATATCAGAAACCCTGTTTATTAAGAAGTGAGTACGACTAATAATGGCGAGGATGGAAATGGAAAAATTCAAAACGCCTCATTTGGATTGGACTCCTTTAAAAATCTTTGGAAGGTCTTGTTGTAACATGAAAAATTGCTTTCTGATGTTAAGGTAGAGTCCATAAGACTTTTATTTCATTTATAACACTGCTATAGTAAATACCTTAAACCTGATTGACTGAAAGCACATTAGTTTATCACAAATGTACAAAAAGTTCAACAAATAAATACTAATTAGAGTTTCGCGCCAAAAACTTCCTCCATCTTACTCCAAACAATTTTGATTGATTCACCGAAGGTTTATTTATGTCTGCAAAGAACACCCAGTAGAAGGTTCGAAACGAAGCCCCCCAAAAAACTTCCTACAGTTTTGGTCGGTACCTAATGGCAGTGCTTCCTTTGACCTCCTCTGATGAACTCGCGCTTACTTATTTAGTAAACAATAAAAGTAAAATTATTTAAGTTACCATATCCTTTGACAACTGCATTAGCAATCGGTTTGGCCTGCGGTTTCAAGCTTTGGAACGAGCTTACTGGAAATATATCTTTGGATTCTTTCACGACATCTCCAAGCTCCCCAACATTTGGTCTGCTGCCTATAGCAACCACATAAATCTTGTCGCTAAGGTCTCGCACTGATTGCGACGCATCTGCAAGAGACTTCAAATTGGGGTCATCAGGATGTCTCCCTGCAGTGAGCAGGAAGACCCATTTGGCATTGTAAGGCCTGGCTTCGGTTAACAAAAGACCTGCATCCTCCAGGGCGAGGTCTATTCTTCGGACACCGCCGACGTACGTCGCTTTGTCGACAACACTGTCGAAGGTGGAAAGCGTGCCATAACCGTCATATTTAAACACGAGGTTGGCGTTTTTGCCGTAAGTTATTACCGCAGCACGTGATTTTCCAGGCGAGACATTGAGGTACCTGGCAATGTCCTTGACGAATGCTTTTTCTCTGATGTAGTCATTTTGTGAGACGTCATACGATGAGTCAATGATGAAGAGGATGTCAGCGGTAATATTTGTAATTGGTGTCGGGACCGCTAAAATAAACAAGAGCTGTTGGTTACGCATTGATTCACATTTGATAATACATAAAACGCGAAAAAGTTATGAATAAAGTTTGGGTATATTTAACTAGCTGTTCTTGTTTTCTACAACCTTGAAAGCGAGAACATTTTAATTTTCACTATTAGTGTCACACTTCTCGCGCGCTCATAGGTCGTCGAGAGCATAACAGCATAACAGCATAACATGTAACTGACGCACGTCTCCTTTCCCTCTCTATCTTTCAATTTTATGGCTAGAAAAACAACGAAGCCAACATATTTTTCCATGGTCCACATTATAAACCTCAAAAATGGAAATTGTGGTCAACTTGTTTCAAAGATAAACACCGACGCTGAAAATTACCTAGCGTAATAGAAAACTTTCGGCCTAATCAGCATTTTTCTATTAAATTGTTATTGGTGTCATTAGCTACCCTTCCTGTTTATACAATCAATCCGTTAGATGGTTTAAACCGATACGTGTGATACTATAGTGTGATACTACAGTGTGATACGTTTGTTTCCAGAGCCTTCACATGTCTGGTCACAGAAGGGTGTAAAACACTTGTATTCATGGAACATGTGTGTTGCTCTGATAATTTGCTCTGGGAGGTTAAGAATAATGAGTATGTTCGTTCTTCTCGTGCGCTTATGCTCGTGCTTATGCTTAACACTGGGTGCCAGAGGGTTTTTATTCCTTTTGCAGGAAAGACATAGAGGACATTACGTGGTTGCGCGGAGATATGAAATTTATCTTCGAGTGTTCAAATCGATATCTCACGAGTGAGCGCAGCGAACGAGTGGTATATTGATTTGAACACGAGAAGATAAATTTCATATCTCCAAGCAACCATATAATATTCTGTTTATTATATAAACCTACTAATTACGATGTTTTTGACGATTTTCCGAAGATTTCCGACCATTTTCCGAAGATTTCCGAAGATTTTCAAAATGTTGTCCGAAGGTCGTACGAATGTTTCCGAACATTTCCCGAACTTTTCCGAAAATTTCCGAAGATATCCGAAGACTGCCGAAGATTGCCGAGGAAGATCCGAGGATGTTTCGACTTAATATTGATTTTCTTTGGCTCATTCAGCATTGAAACAGGGCAAACTTGTCAGAAAATGTTCCGAAATCGATATCTTCACATGTGAAAATATATATGTTATTTGCCGGCTGGGAGGTCCGTATAGTGAAAAACTGTGACCGAGGTCTTGAAAATGCTGCCCGAGGCCGCAGGCCGAGGGCAGCATTTTCAAGGCCGAGGTCACAGTTTTTCACTATACGGACCGACCCTAAGCGGGTAAATAACTTATTTATTTTTTTCCTACTTTAATGTGTTTGATTAAAAAACACCAAAAAAACCTACAAAGACTTTCTTGCCAAATGCGTTTGTATTTATATACGCGCGCATCCAATGTTGAGACTATCGCCATAAATGAGCTACGGCAAGAGTAAATATCGATCTGTTTGCTATAAGAGCTTACTGCCAAACAAAATAAATTCACTAAAATGAACAGTACTCAAGGAGAATTTCATCTGAAAAAAAAAAAAAGAAAAAAGCATCTGAAATAATAGAAAAGCACAATGTAGAACAGAGCAATCAGCGAGTTGCGAAACACTTTTAACTCCATTTCGGCTTGTGAGTTCTTTGGTTAATTAAACTTACTTTTCGGACTGGAAAGCACTTAGCTATTTACATTTGTATTTAACGAGTCAAAAACCTCTGTGTTGATTCCCACAGTATTCTGTTTTGACAAAAAGTTTGCGAAAGTGAAACTGAATGAAGCTGAAATGTGTAGTTTGGTCGTCTGCACAGTGACGGCACAATATTGCGAGAATTAATTTGACTGTTTTTTAATAAAGCATCTCATTTTCTTGAATGGCGATAAGCAGTATTCGGTTTTGGAGAAAAGTAGCAGAGAAGCAAGGTGTTTGAAAGGATAAATCGAGTCTGTAAACCGGCGACTTGCAGTTAACCGCAATGGCGTGAAAATCAGTGCGAATGCACAAACAACGATCGGCAAACCACGGCCATAAAACTATAACTTCATTTTGTCACTAAAGAGAATAAATACTCGCCTTTTGGAAAACTTCAAGGCCTTTAATTCCACTGCTAATTTTCCCTTTCACATTTACAACGGTTGGTGAGCAACTACATCGATTTAAATCATTTTGGAGAGCAAAACTGTCATGGGTTCGTTCGTCTCGCCGCGAAATGAAACTCACGAAAGCGTTACCGTGGCCCGTGGGCAGAGATAGGAGAATCTTGCCCGCGCTAATAACCAATCAGATTGCAGGATTCGTTACCGTGCCCTCTTGGAAAAAAATAAAACATGTTATTTTCACGTGTGAAGATATGATTTTTTCGTGCGAAAGATTTCCTGGTATTTCACTGATGTTTATATAATGAACTATTTGTTTTTCCTACAAAATGTAAAAACCCTCTGGCACCCAGGGTATGCATGCTTATGCTTATTCTTATGCTCGTGATCATGCTTATGCTTGTACATTCCTTATGCTTTTGTTTATGGCCATTGAAAACCAGCGCAGAAATATACTGACAGAACTTACTCGATGTTTCGACAATGATCTGACCAACCGTCGTCCGGCGAGGCTCTAAATCACCAAACGTAGCCATTCTGAAAATATGCGATGATTCTTGCACCACAGGACGAAGTTCCGAGATGTCAGGTTCTTGACCTATTGCTACAACATAGCTGTAAACTTCGCCTTCTCGAAGAGGAATTGCCGCTTCACCAGGAGTCTTGCTGCCGAACGCCGAGGCTTGTTTTCCGGAGGTCAACAACACGACTATCTTCGTCGCCGATTGCCTGGCGTTGGCCATTATTTGAGAGGTCTTGTCAAGAGATCGATCGATGCGTCTGTCACCGCTAACAAATGGAGCTTTGTCTACAGCAGTCTCGAAGTCTGACACAGACCGTTTGATGTCGAAGCCTACCACCTCAGCCGCCCTGTTGCCGTAGGTAATAAGCGCTGCGCGAGAATTCCCCGGTGAAACGTTGAGATATCTGGCGAGATACTTGACAAACTCCTTCTCCTTCCTGTAGTCGTCGCGAGGCACGGTGAAAGAAGAATCCATTACAAATACTACATCCGCAATGATGTCTGAGGCTTCAGGGCCTGCAATAAGAGTAATACAACAACCTGTTGGCGACATGGTACATCCCTATATTTTAAGTATAGTGGAACGTTTTGCCTTAGGAATTGCACCTAATTGTCCTCCTTGTGGATGTTGTTCCTTTACTCGAAGTAATAAACGCGGTATTCTAAGTGGCTTTGGTCATCACCCATTATTTTCTGATTGGAAAAGTGTCCTCTTAATTTTTTTGGTTTGCGATCAAGAAAGCTTTGAATATCATTTAACATAATGAAGAGAACACTTTGAGTTGAAGCGGATACTCCCCAGTAAGTGGTTATGGCATGATATTAACTGAAATATGGTAGAGGAAGACTCCGGAGACCTAAATACAAAACTAACTATATTCAAAATGAACCAGTGATAAAGTGCTTAGATATATAGCAACAAATTTACAAATAAAAAGGACAAGTATTAGACCCACCCAAGCTGAATGGTTCCCACTGCAGGATACATGGTCATGGCAACGTAACCAAAAAACAACCATTGACAGCGTGCGTTAAATACAACTTAACTTCAACTATAAATAAACATTACAAAATAAGCCTTTTCACCACGAAGTTCTCAGTTACGTTATGAAAGCATAGTCTGGTTCATTTCTCCCCTAACTAACCTTCCTTTAGGCTTTCCTCAATTCCTTTTGACAACGGAGCAGCATATGGTTGGATCCCATCAAATGAAGGAACTCTGAACGCATCTGAAGGTTTCTCTACTATTTTATAAAACTCATTTTCATCGGGCTCACGGCCAACCATAACAACAAAAGATTTCCCGCCACGAGACTGGATCCGTCTGGCAGCATACTCTGGAGACTGTGCGCCTGACTGCTGGTTTCCCGCCGTTAACAGTACCACCAGTTTAGGAACAGATGGTCGAGCAGAGGAAAGCAGTTGTACTGCCTCTAGCAGGGCTTGGTCTATTCTTCGAGCACCAGACATGGATCGAGCCCGGTCAACCGACTCATCAAATCGCGTATTTCCAAAAGTATCGACTGTTGAAGCCGTGGAACCGTAAGTGATCAGGGCAGCGCGTGATTGGCCAGGGGACACGTTTAAGTGTCTAGCCATTTCCTTGATGAAAGATTTCTCCTTCCGATAAGCTTCTGGTGTGACAGTTTGAGATGAATCCATCAGGAAAATGATGTCTGCGTTTACGTTTGTTGTCCTTACAGGGGACGCGGTACCTGTAGGGGACTCTGTACCTGTAGAGGGCGTTATACCTGTAGTCGGCGTTGGCTTTGTAGTGGGTACGGTGGAGTCTATGAAACAAATATGAAAACCCATTTAGCTCATGACTGAGTTATTATACGTTCAACAGTTTCCTCGATCCTTGTGTTTTATAAAAAACTGACCATGTGTTTACTCGCGCTCAAAGTTTTAATTCTTCTCGAAGGAAAACATTAATTTCTTTCACTTTAAGTTTAAAGAATTTGTTGATACATTGAGACAATATCCCCTTTTCTGTTTTGCCGTAACCTGCCTGTCTGACCCTGGGGAAACTAGGTTTTGATCGGTAGAGAATTAAACGGCCACAACATAACAATTCTAAATGGCAAAGCAATTTCATATTGCCCCGATCTTTGATCCTTTAAATTCAAAATTAAATTAAATTTAGTTAAATTACCTTTCTCACTTACCAAATGAAGAGATTATGTACTGCGGAAACGATTTTTCTATTTGAGAAAGACTGAGGAAAGACGGCACTCTAAAGATGTCTTTATTCCCGCTGACAATCAACCGCAAGGCTCTTATGTCTGGTAAAGAACCAATGGCGACGATGAATGACTTCGCGCCAATATTCTTTAGCGGTATACTAGCAACGTCAAGAGGATTGACGGAATCTCGTCTCCCGGATGTAATGAGCACCATAACTTTAGGAACACCCGATCTTGCTGCGGTAAACATTCGAGCTGCGTATGCCAGTGCTTTGTCGATACGCCGCGTGCCGCGTAAATAAGACGCCCTGTCCACGGCGGCTTCGAACTGCCTCAGGGTCGTGTGGCTGTCGAATCTGGTTATCAGCCTCGGGTTACTGCTGTAGACTACTAGTGAGGCCCTGGTGGCTCGCTCTCCGAAGTTCAAGGCCCGTGCGACAGCTTTGACGAAATCCTTCTGCCTTCTGTAGTTTGCACTGCCAACACCCACGGACGAATCCATTAGGAACACAACATCGGCTATAAAAAGGGTCGCTGTATCTCCTGAGGGTTAAATAAAAAAAACAAAAAAAAAGTATATAAAGACGATGTTGTAGAAATCTAACATTTTGATACAGATTAGAGAACAAACTGGAGACTGGGTGTCGGGCGAAGCCTTCTTCGTGTTTGCTATTTTGCAAATCCTACACAATAAAAATTGTAAAGCATGCAAAACTACCAAAAAAGCAATATAGACTATATAGACTATTATGCTGTCATCAAAACGCTACTGTGAGTTTGGGAAAAACTCATTCATTTTGCTGGTGATCTCAAAAGCTATACATGCTTGGCGATAGTGTAATTATCTATTTAGTTGTTTAATGACGCTGGCTCTTTTATTGGGAATCGCTACCGTCAAAATATAGAAATTAGGAGTAATTCAGTGTCAGCAACAAAAAATACCCATATTTCGCAAAGCGTAAATAAAAAACGGTCAATGTTGCTGATATTACAACTCATGCAGTCACTAATTAAGGTGACCTAGTGAAAAAAGAACAAAAATTAAGGCCAACAGGACAGGTGTAACAGGCAGTAACTTGTCCTGAATAGTTCTACTTGTCTTGCAATTTCCAACACGAAATGTTGCATTGCAGGTTGCAAACATGAAGTGTTACACGTGAATTTTTTTTGCAAATGTCAATGCAGTGTTTGTTTCGTTTCATGTCCATTCTTGTCCCCAGACCAGCTTGTCCCTTTTGGCCGGATGAGTCTGGGGCTCAAGGAACAAGTGGCTATGGGGACACATGGTTTCATTTTTGATAGATTTTTAACAATTAGAATTTAAATCTAGCCAATCAAATCAACCGTAGTAAAATCACTCACAACAAAAGGATTTTGGAACGGTTGATTTGATTTGCTAAATTTAAATGTCCTTTGTTAAAGACCTAGCCAAACAAATCATGTGGCCCCAGAGGAACTTGTTCCCCCGTGCCCCAGGCTTTGCCGGCTGAGAGGGACGAGCGGCTCTGGTGACGAGAATGTCGCGAAGGAAATTGCCTCGTTTAACATGTCCATAACATAGACTAATCTACGTTGCTTACCTTGTCTTAGGCTCACGTGCCTCCCAACTGCATGAATCTCAGACTGTAAATCGATAAACGAAGGAACCTGTATGACATCGCTAGAACTGTTCACCAGTCTCGCAACGTCAAGGTAGACAACTGAAGGGCCAATGGCAATGACGTAGATTCGCGCGCCCAATTTTTCGAGCTTTTTCCTAGCTTCTTCTAGTTGGTCAAGATCGGTTTTTTGTGGCCCTGACGTGAATAATATGACTGCTCTTGGTGCAGGTTTTTCGTGATCTCTGAACATGCGGACAGCCATTTGCAACGCCGTGTCCATCCTCCTTGGTCCTTTTATTCGGCTGGTTCTTACTGTTGCTTCCAGAAATTCATCAAAATTTGTAGAGTCTTTGAATTGCGCACTTGGCCGGGCGTATTTGCCGTATGTAATAACACTTCCGCGAACTCCATTTTCAGAAATCTTAAAGGCTTTTGCTAAGGATACCACAAACTCTCTCTGTCTCTTGAAGTCGTTCGACTCTACTTCCTCAGAGGAGTCTATCAGGAAGACAACGGCAGCGTCTTTACTCAAAGGAGTTGAAAAGTCTGTCAAATTAAAACAAAATGGTAACCTTTAGACATGAAAAAGCGACTCACCGTAAAGTTCAGCCGAGGTAACGAATCCCCAGAGTAGCAATCTATTTTAACGATTGTTTTGTATATGAATGATATGATATGAACACTTTATTTGGGCGCTTTCTATTAGTCAGAACTGACCGGTTGGTCAGCTACTTTCGAGAACTGAATTCCGTTGCTAGTCAGACTTGTCCTGTGAAATCAGTCAATATATAAATATTTCACTGTTGTTGTGAGCCTATATTCCATTCAGATTCACCGGCCAGCCGGCCAGCCACTTTTGTCTAATGGAAAGCGCCCTTAGCTAATATCTCCGAGAATTTCCCACCCCACACTTGACAGTACAATAGGCGAGATCAGACCACAACACCGGGAACTTCATGGCTCACACTTTGCGATAAGTGGTGGGTTATTTAAAGTCCCCTTCTGATCGTAACAGTGAAGATGCAGGGCACGGGTCTTACGGTTCAGCTGCAACCTTCCGAAAGTAACGACCCTCCAAAAATAGCGACCATAAAAGTAATTCCATTTTTTGAAGAAAAGCAGTGGGGTAAATAAATACAAAGTGCATAACGTCATGTTCTGTTCTGATCTTAATTTATCGATCTCAACAGCTTTCATCCTTTTGGTCTCTAAATTAAGAAAAGCAGCTATGTTAATGCTCATATTAAGTTTATCCCTAGAGATAAGTTTTGATGTTATTTACTGACTGTTCAGTAAATAACTGCCATATCGACCTCACCTGATTTCACTCTTATATAACTAGCTGCAGGCGGAAGGTACGGCTCCAGTGACTCGTGAGACTTGTCTGCAATGATATCGTTCCTTCCGTCAATCTGATTTAGCCTTGAATAATCCACACCCTCTCCAATTGGAATTACGAATACGCTGACACCTTGAGCGCGAAGAGCCTGGATAGGAGGCCTTAAGTCGGTCCCAGGATCTGTCAGCTGTCCTCCGTGAGTGTGAATGACTAAAATCTTAGGGACTAATGGTCGTGCTTGAGAAAACGTCTGGTTAGCTAGCATTAGCGCACGATCGATTCTCTTGTTGCCGCCAATGTAAGGAAGTGAGTCAATTGACCGATTGATTGCCTCGTTTGTTGTATCTCTACCAAGTGGTATAGACAGCTCAGCGGTGTTTCCGTAAGGAATTATGCCGGCTCGGACGTAGCGAGGAGATATGTTGAATAACCCGACGACTTTTTTTAGGAAACTTAGTTCTTTTCCATAATTTTCTCGGGGTATAGCTGAGGAAGAATCGAGCAGGAACAACATGTCGGCTGCGATTTCCAGCGGTGGTATTGCATCTGTGGTAAGAGAATAGAGACTGGGTAAAGTTATTGTACTCGTCAAAGATCAAAATAGAGGAATTTGTATCGAGACGATGTTTTTCAATTGAAATTGAAATTAACGTTTTCATTCGTACTCTTCTCTATTTTTTTAATTCAAAGCAAAGGCGCAAGTAACGAAAATGACGCGGCTTAAATCTCGATTAAAGGCTAAATTCTCAATGGCATCAATGAAAATACGTGGATGGATTAAATTTAATAGAATTTCCGCGTTGAACTAAGTCCCAGAGAAAAACGGATTTATTTCAACTTCAAGGAAGCTCGAGAGAATTTCAACTTTTGCAATTAATTTCCGTTTTATATTCGCATATTTTTTTTGATGGAACGGTCGTTTCAAACATTTTTCTATGGACGAAAAGTGGAGGAAAGATTTTAAGGCGGCGTCCCTTCTTGCTTTAACAAGCCAGACTTTTCTCAGCCCTCTATTTTTTTTTAATTTTACTTCGATCGTTAAACGCCGGGGAAAGAGCGGCGGCGAGAGAACTGGACGCCAGCGCACGCTTGGTCCCCGCCCCACCCTCTTATGCTTTGCAATCGCGCTTGCTTCGCTCGCTGTGTTCTCTCTCGCGCGTTCTTTTGCGTTTAAAAATAAAGAGGATGTAAACAGTCTATAAACAGCAGACTACTGAACCAAAATCGATTTCCCCTGGATTTCCGTTATACATTTACTGTAATTTTACCCTCGATAACTGGAATCCTCGATAACTGGAATCTCCCGCTAATGAATAACTTTCTTTCCCTTCCGGTCTTTCTATATATTTTCCCTCGTCTCCCTTGTCTGTCATCGGTCACACAGTGTGATGTAGTCCGTGTTCGTCAGAGTGCGCCCCTCAACGACTGTCACGCCATTCGTCTATCAGGTTCTTCGTTGATTGGTGGAGGTTGTCGTCTTCTCACCTTGCTTTGGATTCGCAGCGAATACTACTTTTTCGGTAATCCAACTCGGTGCCTGCATAGCGTTGTTCTCTTGCCTGCGTGCGCCCTTTCTTCTTTTCCTGACAGTGTTTTGATTGTGTTCCTTTTTTCTTGTCCCTCTCTTCCTGTCTCACTTTGTTGTTTCCCCTTTCCTTCCTCATCCTCCATCTCAACCATTTTCATCCCTTAAAGGTTCATCCCGGGAGTGATGTATATAAAAGGGCGGGGAGAAATTCCATTTATGTATCTCATAGAGACTTTCAAAATATTGTGAACGTTAAGAACGTTGCTTTCGTAGGTATGTTTGAGGGTTACTATCTTCTTCGGAAATACATGAAAGGATTCCTTTTTCTGTCTGGGCCTTCCCGTATATCTTTCTTGAGTGCCCCTTCCTCCCTGGGGTTGAACACGATAAATAATGATGGCTAGAATCTTAAATAGAACACTTCAGTCACTCAAACTCACCGTACGTATCAATTTGGTTAACAATGCGGTACGTTTGTTGCAAAAGCTTCTCAAAGGAGTCCACAAAGAA
Organism: Oculina patagonica; assembly: GCF_052425735.1. NCBI lineage: Eukaryota > Metazoa > Cnidaria > Anthozoa > Scleractinia > Oculinidae > Oculina > Oculina patagonica. Next base: position 10,680,984 of record NC_135764.1, on the reverse strand, counting down.
CACATCCTGCCGTCGCCTGGTAAGAAGATACAACTCATTGATGTCGATATAAATGCCTATCCCGATGACGTAAACTTGAACTCCCAGGTCGTGCAATGGTCGGACTGCTACGTCCAGCGGTTTTGCGTCGAAGTCTTCTGTCTGCTTTCCGTCGGTGAGGACAAAGGCGATTCTGGGTACAGACGGACGGGATTTGGAGAAGACCTCCAGCGCTAGTGCCAATGCTTTGTCGATTCGTGTCCTGTTGCCTAAATACTCTAGGTTGTCAATGGCAGTGTTAATGCTTTGTTTGTCACTGTAAGTGTCGAAGTCGAACATGAGTTTCGGGTCGTCGCTGTATATGATCGTGCTGACTCGTGCCGCAGTCGGGGAGATTGTGAACACATTCGTGAGATCTTTGACGAATTGCTTTTCGCGGTTGTAATCCTCCGGCCCGATGCTTCCAGACGAGTCCATTATGAACACCACATCAGCTTTGTTTCTGACAGAGGGCGTCCCCGTGTCTTAAAAGAGAGGAAGGCAAAAACACAGAAAAGCAACACAGTTAAGAGAGTAGCCATGCAAAGGAAGTTAGATAAGGCGAAGTGGCCCACTCCGCCGGAGCCTAGGAGTATTTCTACACCTAGTACCCCTGATGGGTATTTCTACCCGCTCCTAGTCCATCGCACCCTCCAGCATAAGTTCGCCGGTACCCATTTATACATCTTGGTGACGAAAAGAAGTATGAGAGTACTGGGTCTTGCCCCAAAACAAAAACATAATGACCCATGCCAGGGCTCAAACCCGGATTGCTCGATCCGGAATACAGGTACAGAGCGCTAATCATTAGGCCACCGCGTCTCCAACAAGGTAAAAAGGTAGTAAATGGCAATCAAAATGCATCATATTATCTGCTTAAAATTCCTGAGGCCCATACACACTTTTCTTAACTTATTGTTGTGTAGGAATAGTGCTCAGGGAAGCTAATAAGGGCTTTAATTCGGATGTTAATGTTAACATTCCTAAGCCATCAAGGCAGACAAGAGAGATGAGAAGACTCATGGGTTTTCACGAGAAGAATTTGGGCTTGTTGGAGAATTGGCCGTTCCGAGGTTGCGCAGGAAACTGGGGCGAGTTTCAAATTTCAAGTAATCGATAATCTGACACACCACATAAAAGAACCCGGTGAGATTGGTCATTTGACCAAGTTAGACGCTTTTGGGATGAACAGAGATGAAGTTATGGGTCTTGAAACATAGTTAAAATTCCATACAAACGTCTCTTATTTTGAGACAGCGTCCCCCAAAACCATATAAACTCTTTTAAAATTTTTTATGATTTTTGTGATACTCTCTACACCATAGATTATTATAACATTTTTATAACTATATATATTTTTATTGTATTTAATTAGTTGTGTGCTTTTAGTTTTGTCCCCTTAGTATGGTTTTATTTTCCAGGCTATGGCTTTGACACTTAAATAAAGTTTCTTATCTTTTATCTTATCTTATGGGCAAACATAGTGATTTTCAACTTAGTTTCTTTCAAATAATGGGTCTTTGGCAGGATTTTACAGCTGTCACAAAACAGATAAAAATTTTAAGAGTTTATATGGTTTTGGGGGACGCTGGCTTACAATTAGAGACGTTTGTATGGATTTTTAACCATGTTTCAAGGTCCATAACTTCGTTTCTGTGCATCCTGAAAGCATCAAACTTAGTCAAATCACCAATCTCATCGCGATCTTTCATATGGTGGTGTCAGATTATCGATTACTTGAAATTCGAAACTCGCCCCAGTTCCCTGCGCATCCTCGGAACGGCCAATAGATGCTTGATGAATACATGTTTGGGAGTATCACAGAGCACAACCAAGCTTAAAGCATCAGTAATTTACCTGGGTCAAGACATGCGTGCCTGCATCCATCAAGACAACACTTTTTCTTCCCAGCGCAATCAGTGTCGCACGTGCACTCATCCCACACGTACGTAGGACAGTCAGTTCGCCTTTGAACTGCTGGGCATCTGCCATCCCGCAAAAAAATACCTGTCGGAAAAATGTAACACCGTATAATTTAAATGAAAAGATGATCTTCGCTGTTATGAACAGAACTGTTCATGACTGCGAAGATCAACTCTTCATTTATTCTTCATCCGCAGTTCAAATATATGATTTCATATATTCATAGTTTCACCGTATAATTTATAGCTTAAAGATGAATTCCAGTCCGTACTGCGCAATCTCGGCTGCAATGTTTATGCGAGCCCACCACGAAGGAATGTTTACAAGCAAAACTAAAAATTCCACGACAAACTTACGTTTTTCTTCATTATTAACGCCAGATATTCTTGCAGAACAAATAATAACGAGTAGAAGAACCTTGACGCTATTTCAAACCGACGTTTTAGCTCATCGGAAATCCTTGAACGAAACGAACTGTAATGGCGGACTAAAAAACTTCATGTATGCTGTCACCGAAGTGTAACGTTTCAACGAATTCAAAACAAAAACGAAAACAAACCCCGAGTCTGCGCAGTACGGACTGGAAATCAGCTTTAAAATAACAATAACAACGACAATAACAATGATAATGATAATATATTTTAATTTTTAATATTCCAGATCAACTTGTCAACCAAGGCCGCCCAAAACAAGACAGAGCAAAACAAGACAAAACAAAAAACAAACAAACAACTACAAAAACAAACACGAGCATTTAGAACTGGGCTCGAACCAGGCCACCCGGTTAATTAACTCCTTGACCTTTTTTCGTAGAGGAGAAATGACTGTTCAAGAGAATATTAAAAATAACAAAAAGTTACATTTAGCCTTCCCGAAGCTATAAAATCATAATTTCCATGCCAGAGAAGTTTTATTTGAGAACTCTTGATATCAACTCTCAATCCCATGCTGGGATGACCTCGCGTCACACAACATTGCGTGACCGCATTTGTGTTGAAGTGGTGACGTCTTAAAATACAACGCTTTTCAATGTTGCTAAATTTAGAGTGAAAATGAAAACTGCTTAATGAATCTTAAAATATTAAACTAAGATTTTAATCGGATATTCTTGTTTACGATCAGTTTACTGTGGTTCGCACACGAAATTAAACTGGCCGAACTGTGGATGACGAATCTCTTTCGACAATTTTGTATAACTTCGGCCATCCATGTGGCTTATCAGTTTTTTCATGTGGTATACGTTTTTCAATCGTTTCTGTTTTTGTAGGTTCTGTTCGATTAAAAGAAAAATTATTTGTATTTTACAGAACTGCTAAAATCGGGCCAAAACTAGCGTGACTGTTTAATTTATGTTAATTAATTATTTACTGCAGAGCACGATCGATTTTCACGCATCGATTTTCACGCATCAGAAATGCAGCGACAACAATTAATGAACAGGACACGTTTTATGCTTTGTGGAAATTACATTTCCCATAGTCCAAAGTGACATTGGTGTTTTGGATTACGTATTTTATACTGTAAATACACGCCGCTGATCGTGCCATACAATAATTAAGAATATGCATGTGAGGTCCCGTTTTCTCAGGCGAGTTCATTAAAAAAATCTTTCTTTCATCTCTCTCAAAGCACGGATTCAGTCTTCTCTTAAACGCACCACTACTATTTTTAAAGTCCTATAATTTGAAAGCCACGACAGAGCGGAAACACGACGGTCACAGATATTTTCTTAAACTGAAAGGAGAATTCGCCGAACCGTGGGTTCTTGCCATTTCGCGGCTGAAATTCGTTTGTGATGAAAAGAAAGGAAAGAAAACCTCTGTGACTAGGGTACAGCGACAGCCGCCATATTTAAATCCCGTTTTAGAAATGATAGACAAAGCCGCTGCACTAATTGACAGCCAGATGTAACATGGCGGGTTTCTCGAAGTATTGATTATATTTTAGCTTATTTTATGCGACGCTTAGATCTACGAGGACAGAATAAAGTTTTCTAAAGCCAGTGACATTTGCGCGTGTGTAATTTACGCCATTATATTGATAAACTACTCAGACAGAAATACTTGTGCCAGCGATAAACAAAGGGTCACTTACGCTGTGATGCGGTGATCTGGAGGTTGATAAAAATCAACAGCAGTGTCCCGACGAAGACAGATGGTGTCTTCATCGCCTTTGTGGTCGTTTTTCTTTACAAAATCATCCACAACTCCAGCAATACAGTTTTGCCCAAGAACAGCAGATATTTTGGAATCGTGCTTCCCTAATTGCAGATTTACCGTGGTTCAGTTATTTGCGAAGAGCTTAGCGAGAAAATCTCCCTGTGTGAGAAATTCCTCACGTGTCCCAGAGCGACGTTGCGGTAAAAGTGACACAGATTAGCAGCTGTCGATATAACGTGAAGTATTCAACAGATCTGTGCATAAGTAGCTATCAATTCAGTCAGTGTGCAGTGGAATCAAATAAAAAGAGGATTGGAAACTCCCGACCCACCTGGAGTGCTACACGCGATAAGCAATAATGTTATTTCACCTTTTAACCTAACGCAAGATCATATCTCGTCTGTAACGGATCGTAATTTTGGGGGTTTGGACAAAAGCGGTGTGGCTGAATAAAAATTGCTCTATCTCTTAAAATAGGGTCTTTAAAACTGCGGTTCTCAGAGCGTTTTTTTACAATCAAAATTTATTATGTAGGTACAAATTGACAAACAGTAACCATGAGCAAGAGAACATAATTTATTGATATTCTCTTGTCATGAAAAAATTCCTAAAAGGGAAATGTATATTCGCACCTCATACTACCACTGTATGGGCGGGTGTAATGTGATATTTGTCTTGTTTGAACAAAAATAAACTACAGTATTTCCTTTTGACTTTAAAGATCGCAGTGATGAAAGGATAGTTTCCTTGTAATCATCATTATAATTATGATAGTAAATTCGCGAGCTTTCTGAAAGGGAACGTAACCACGATTTCCGCTTATTTTCCTATTACGACGGAATGTACTAGTATGACCGACCTCTTTCTTGCTTTAGATCGAAAAAAGAACGATGTAAAGGACATAAAAATGTCTTAAGGTCCAAGGCAATTTTTAATAATGAAAAAAAAAACTTCGCCTTCCACTGAGAGCATAACTTTTTTGCAATTTCTTGGGCGACCTTTTCATTCTGCTCATTACCCACTTCCGGTTCTACTGTGAAGTTATTTTTGCACTTTGAATTTAGAAAAAAAAAGAATAACAGATAACCGAGATTTTATAGCAAAAAATTGGAAGTGAGACGAAAACAAACAAGATATCCAAACCCAAAACATTTTAAAAAAGCAAACAGAAAATAAGCAAATCCACTAGAAAAAAACCCGACGGCGAAAAATAGCCTTCCAGATCTAGAGAGGTGATCGTAGGGGCCAAACAGCGGTAGCTAGGGAGACTAAGCTAACGGTTGAATGGAGGTTTCTTTTAGGGTAAAAAGTATAGATCGGCGTAGGATTGTGCTAGAACAATCCTGGCTGTTGAGTGTAGTGTTGGCTCCTGGTAGGTTGGGCGGGGGAAGAGGGGGTACTCCCTTACACAAACTTGTCCCCCAGTGTTGTATTAAAGCGCGTGCGGTGCGCGAGCGCAGGGTCATCTCGGAGTATTTTAAGGAGAAAGTCAGGTAAAAGGTTTGAAAAAGGGGTGCAGTTTCTCTACCTTAGGTATGTGAAAGGGGTACCATTTTATATGGATGGTATATGGATGGGTTACCTTTTCTAACAAAAAAGGTACATTCAATTACAAAAACTGAGGCTAAGGCTTTGGATCTCGGGGCGGAGCCTCCCCGTGTAAAACTTTATTGGGTACCTTGTTTACCGAGTCAGACTATAACAATACAGCAATTAATGTCTCCGTGCCATGTTCCTACGTGACTCAAATGTGAGAAATCGTTTTACGTAAATCAGATTTTAAAAGCTAAGCTTAATTAGAATTAAATTAGTCCCAAGTCCCATTTGAAGTTTTGCCAAAATATTTCCGATAAAACAAGTTAATTTTAAGTGGATTTGGGATGGTAATGAAAACATCCTTTTTTAACAGCTCAAGTCCCAGCTGGACAGCGATTAGCGTTTTCTTCTTTAGAACAACTTGATACACGTGTTTACGTGAATCAGTTTAAAGGGGCCTTATGTGCGGCAACTTGGTTAATGGTTTAATCCGTAAAGGGCGTCAATAAAAAGCAGCTTTTAAAGGCAAATCCTTAAAAAGATCCTTATTCCCGTTCGAAGCCCTTTTGCTGACTCACAACATCCGGTGGTCACACTGCGTTTCCGAGGAAGAAAGTAAGGCGACAACACACAAAATCAATAGCTGAATTTTCGAGAAAACGTGAACCTAACATACCCGCACAACAAACTATTTAGCTTAACTTCTGCGGTAGACCGCCAGGCGCGAGACACGAGCCATCTGGCAGAAAGGCCAAAGGTTCAAGGGTCTCTTTGTTTGTAATTAATGAACAGAAGCAGAAGTTTCTTACTTCAAGTACTAAGATAGACACTCTAGCAACACACGAGTCATCGGCTGACCACGCCCACGTTTGACACGCGTTTCGCAAATCCTCGCAGTTTCTATCGACACGCGTGTTTCGCGCCCACGTTAAAGACGCGTGTTGTGAGAAACTGCAAGCATTTGCCATAAAAAGCTCACTCTCAAGCAGTTGAACTTTTTTCGTTACTTTTGTCCATGTTAAAGCCGTGATACCCGGGAATTAAACTTTTACCAATTGAGGGTGTAGAGTCAAGAAGAGATCACTATTCAAAGCATTCTTACACAAGAGAAACGAGACGCAACTCGAGGGGGACGTGTAGTACCATGCGATGAGTGAGACAGCTCGAGGGGAACGCGACACGAGAAGGTCCTCACAAGCAATGGGAATCAATAAAGCTTTAAAATGGGCGGCTAAGTTATAATTGCGTTCGGGGTTAAAAAGCGTAGCAAGAGTAAAGGTTTGGATACCCCTTCTCCCCCTTTTTTCCCCTTCCCAGGCGCGCTTGTTGGTTGGTTGGTTCGCTCGCTAGCTTCTCCACGTTTTTTCGCTCGCTCGCTCGCTCGCTCGCACGATTCGTTCGTTCCACGCGCTTGCCAAGGAAACGACTGCTGTGCAGGCTAGAATAATAATCACACGAGTAACATCAATATCGGAGGTTTGCTTGATCCACGGCTATCTTAAACATTGAATGAATAATTTTGATTATTGTCCTTCAATAATAATTCTGCATGTTAAAAGTTTCTGTTTTGCAACGTGGATATATATCCAATACTCGCTCTGAGTCAAACGCTTCAAAATCACAAATATTTTAATCAAAGGAATGTATTTTTCACAATGCGAAATTTATAGAAGCAGCGTATTTGTTAAAGCTGATTTCCAGTCCGTACTGCGCAGACTCGGGGTTTGTTTACGTTTTTGTTTTGAATTCGTTGAAACGTTACACTTCGGTGACAGCATACATGACGTTTTTTAGTCCGCCATTACAGATTCGTTTTACCCGCGTCGCTCCCCCCGGTGCTTTCGGTCAAAGAATTTCCGATGAGCTGAAAAGTCGGTTTGAAAGTAGCAAAGTCTCAAGATTTTTCTACTCGTTAGCTTATGAATTGTTCTGCAAGCGATATCTGGCGTTAATAAGTGTTAGGTTTTGTGGCTTGTGCTTTTTTGCTTCTTCTTTTTGCGGCGCTCGCTCTGCTGTCTTCGACATGAAGTAAAATGGTAAAAAAGTTTGTCGTGGAATTTTTGGTTTTGCTTGTAAACATTCCCTTCGTGTGGGCTCACATAAACATTGCAGCCGAGATTGCGCAGTACGGACTGGAATTCATCTTTAAATATAAAAGTAAATAAGGGAGTGGTTTAATAGGTCCTGGCGAGTAAACACAAAGAGTACTTGCATCAATCAAAGTTTGGTTGTGGAGTCGGAAGAGTGTGAGGAGGGCGGGGGGAGGGTGGGGGGGGGGGGGTGGTTTAGGGTGAGTCGCCGAACAGTCCTTTGCGGTTTTGCCTAGCCTGCAAGCGCGTATTTAGTGAGCATATTCGAACGCATTTTGATCGGGCGCCATCTTGGATTTTCACTCGGGAGAGGATTGGGGATAGGAGAAACGTGTCCTAGGGTAGAAGAAGTTAGGCTGAAAAGACCTCTCTCTACCCTCATCCAACATGCCGGCGAATCTACTCGATCGCAGACTAGTACAACGCACGCCCACGGAAAACGCCTGCACTGCAGGCTAGGTTTTGCCGAGTACAAGCACGGGGTGAATCACAACAAAACGATATCGACACAAAGTTTTTTTTAATATGATAGAGCTTTATTTCCAGATATTTTAGAATGTCGCTCTAGTTGCTTCAGATGAATTTGAACTTTAAGTAAAACAAATTCCTCAACGGATGTTGAAAGAACAGCTTTCAGTTCTATACTTGACTAAGCAGGACTAAATGACTTACAATGGAGCTGCTTCAGGTAAACAAGCAGATAAACAAGCAAACAAAAAACAATCTCTACAGAATGGTTAGGGGAGACATGTATTGTTTGATCACATTTTATCTACATGTCGCCTTCTAAACCTTCTAACTGTGACATGCCCTTTATGCGCCTAACCAATGTCTGTAGCTCATCTATTTTTAATGAAGTTTTGATACTTCCCTTGTCCTTTGCTAGTTTCAAAAATGGATTATTGTTGTATAAGATAAAATACATAAGTTAAAAGCGAAAAAATTCTAAAAGCGTTCTTCGCGGAACAAAAAACATTGTTCCCTTGTAAGATAAATTCGTATTTAGATAAAAAAAGAACGTTTGTATGTTATGTTACCTATATTTTAAACTACATCATATATATCAGCATTATTCCTTCTTCTCTCACGACCGATTTCTCCGGAGGCGCCCTTCTGCAAGAAAAAATGAACAGAAAATTTGAGTGACATGGTTCTTTTGTTTCTTTTTCTTGTAATAGAATGAAAGGAATAAAGAAACGACATTACGCGGCAGCGAATTTGGAAAAGTTGGTTTTCGAGCTTATCCCTTCGTCGGAGCAAAATACTGCTTCCGGACGAAGGGGTAACGCTCAAAAACGTCAGGTTTTCCCAATTCGCTAAGGCGGTTAATTTACTTTTGTCATCTTCAAATTAAAGACTATGTGCAAAAAAGACAGGCTTAAGTGTTCAGCTATAATAAGCTAGCTGTGATTAGCTCCTTCTACTTACGTGTTGTTAAACATAGCGCATCACTAAGCCTCTTGTTATCCAGTAACGGTCTTAATTCCAGGAATGACGCAACAAGGAAGAGGTCATCTTCCGGGTTCTGTACTATGGACTTCAACTCGTCTTCATCGACATCATTTCCAATACCAACAACGATGACCTGAAAAATGATTTTTATTGAGTTGACAGCATGGAGACGTTTGTTTTGCGCAATTCGTTACATTTCTGCGCGATATCCATATAGTTACTGCTTCAGGTTACAATTACTGGTTGAGCGGTGGGTAGTGATTAAGACAGGAGTGTTCCACCGGGATCGATCTATCTGACCATGATAGGCGGTAAGACGGTAAGGCGGTGGTTTAATAGAACGCTGGGCCCCGAATCGAGCAGTCAGTGTTCGAGCCCTGGCCGGGCTTATTGTGTTGTGTTCTTGTGCAAGACACTTTACTCCGATAGTGTCTCTCTCCACCCAGGTGTATAAATTGGCACCGGTGAATTAAATACTGGGTGTTACTCTGCTATGCACTAGGTTCCCTGAATTGATTGAAAGAGATACTCCTAGCTTTTACACGTTACGAAAACGGGAAATAAAAGCCGGCCTGATAGGGCACTTGGCAGACCTTAACCTTACTCTATCTTAGGCGGAGTTCCACTATGTATAATAAAACTACTATAGAGAAGATTTCAATTGACTGTCGTAAAATCAACACGAAAGTAATCATTCTGGCCAATCACAAATACACAGATAACCTATTGATACAGTTAGATGACGCAAAACGCGGAAAAACGTGTGTGAGCAAGCCACAATTGGTTTTGGTTTCACATCTGATTGGTTAAGAATGTGGCGCGAATTTTTTAACCAATCACTAAGCACAGTGATGCAAAACCAAAGCAAACACGAATTACTTTCGACACTTAAGTGAAAACCGTTCTAACGATATTGATAACATAAAGTTTCATCCAACATTTATTCAACTCACAATTGTCAAGACAGATCACACTCTTCTGTGTCGTTCGGTTTTCAAAGATTAATAGTGAGAAGCAAAGGTATAATCAAACACACAACTACCTTAATACCCTGATCACGCAACGGTTGCACAGCATCAACCAACTCCACAGACCCAGGATCGTTTGATTGACGGCCGTCAGTTATCAACAACAAGACCTGAGGTGCAAGGCTTTGACGTCCTTCAGGAAATAAGTTGTTGGCAGCGGTCTCAAGCGCGCTGTCTATGCGAGTGCGACCACGAAGGTAGGGTACACCGTCTACAGCAGTAGCAAAGGAGGAACGGTCGGTGCTTTTAAGCGTGCCAAATCTGATGGAAAGGATGGGTACGTCACTGAAAACGATAAGGCCAAGTTGCACGTTTTGAGGACCGACGACCACTCTGTCGGCTAATCCCTTAACGAAGTTCCTCTCTCTTTGGTAGTTAGCATCTCGTATGGAGCCAGATGAGTCCATGGCGATTCCCAGGTCAAATGCTTGTGCGCATGTTGGAGCAGCAGTGGTGGTTGGTATAAGTGGAGTTGTGGGTCCTGTAGACATAAAACAGGGTGTGGTTTTAAAATGTGGCTATTTCCTTTCTTCATCTGTCCCTATTCCTGTCTTGTGCCTACTCCCTGGTTTAAAAATAGAATTGAAAAATGGTTGCAAAATTCGTGCGCAATTGTTTGATCTGGAAACGACGTTGCCGTTCTTAACCAGATTAACAATGGGAATGGATTGGGCCTAGCCGTGGGGCCCTCTTCCCCCAGAAAGAATCCACAACTGTGAATTTACTTAGTGATATGCCGTGTATTGATAGCAACAACGTCAAGCTGAACAACAACGCTCTCAGGGTTCGAGCTGTCCCTGATTGGGCAATTACAAGCGCAATCTCCTCCGGTAGATACCTGATTGAGTACCAAAGAGTTTACAGTTGGTCAAAAGCAAAAATGACAACAACAACAACGACATCATGATCATAATCATGATTCATCATAATCGTGATTCATCATCATCATCATCATCATCATCACTATGCACTAACCGGTAATTCCGCCCAAGGTCAGTATACATGTAAATCTACAGCCGTCGTAACAGCACCGGGAGCCGGAGGAACACTGTTCATCAGACAAGCAGGTACTGGTAAAAGAAGAACAGGAGCCACCAGGTGGATCCGTTATCACTGGGCAGTAACCCAAGGGAGCAGTCGTCGTTGCTATTCCTGTAGAGAAAAACCTAAACATTAAGTGATTGACTGTATTTTGAGTATTGATCTTTAGCTCCGTTAGCCGAGTTATTCATTCTCCTCTGCTGGGGAATGGCCAGTTAAGATAAACAGTCCCATTACAATGTAATATACCTAACTGCAAAATTGCCTGTCAATAACAAATCACTGATTTATAGTCTATGAAATGACGCATTGAGTAAAACAGGTTACTTCGTCAGCCTAAACCGTGAATTGCGTTTCTACTTCCTGGGATACATGCTAAGCATTGTCCCACAGGAGATCCCTTATGCCGGCCACTAAAGCGGTTTTCACTTTTGTGTAGTAAAACTATATTGTTTCAATAAAATGGGTTCAATTTTTATTACCGTCATCGTCTGGTCGGGTACAAATAAAGCGGCAGTTGTCATAGCAACATTTTAAATTTCCAGAACAATCGCTGTCAGAAATGCAGGAGCTGATTGTTACGGCGCATCTTATGTTTAGTGGGAAGATTGGGCAAATCCCTGGTTTAACAACTGGTGCCGTGGTTGTTGTTACAGCTGTGGAGTAAAGTAAAAGAAAATAATAAATATAGTTACTGAAGAGTGAGAATATCTCGAAATGACGATGAAGTTGTCCAACAACAATAACAAAAACAAAAACAACAACAACAATATTTACGACGACAAAAACCAACTGCAACAACAGAAACCCCAGCAACAATAGCAATAAAAGCAATAATAGCAACGGCAGCAGGAAGAGGAGCAGCGACATCAGCGACAGCAACATTAAATGTAATAACTAGTGGTAACGACAGTTAACAAAATGCAGGTCTAGATAGACTAGTTGTATATGTCTTGTAAGGGGCTTGGAAGGAGAGGTTTTGGGCCATGGGAAGCCGGGAGGTATTCTAGCGAGTTTGCACAATTTTGAGATTTAACCAGAAGCAGGATCAAAGAATATATTTTGCAAACACTAAACTGGCAATATCTTATAGCTTACCTGGGTTGATGCATGCAGAAGCAGCCACATCCCGAGTAGCTTTTCTCAAGTTCTCAAATGACTGGACATTGAAAACATATGAAGGATCCTTTGCAATCATACGAAGCTCATTCTGTGAAATTTCAGGCCCTATTCCAACCACTAGTACACGCGCTCCTTGTCGGTGAATAGGGTCAGCGGCGATATCGAGTTCAACTGCATCTGGATCACGTGTTTGACGTCCATCAGTCATAACGATCACTGCTTTCGGGAAGCCTGGCCTGCGAAGAATTATATAAATAAACGTTATTCGCAAGTTAAAAATATGCCCTGGATTTGGATGATCAGAAAAACTTCATTCCCATTTTGTAACAAAGACCACAAATACAGGAATCCACGAAGTCAAATCTTTAGTTTATCGACAAATTATACCCTTCCTGTAGAAATTCCTCTTTATAAAACTTTGCTCAACAGAAGGCAAACACCCGGGGTATAAGTAGCGCAGAGCATCTCAAGAGAAAATGCGGATACGGCGGGGCTAAAATTTGATTCAGAGCTAAAACAAGTGTGACATCATTGTCACGTGATATTTACTCCGATTAAAGTTGGAAGGTGCTTCTACATAAATATAAATATCGGGTCGTACCACCTTAGACTGATTAAAATTATTGTGTACAATTTTTTAAAGGCTCCCCAATTGGCTTTTGCTCGGCTATGTTGCTTTCGAGTGCGAGTAACAACCAATCGGGGAGTCTTAACTGATGTCTCTTGTTCTTAGTCTACGTCATCATGTATCTACATTAGCGTGTAAAAGAAGACGTTTGTTTTAATTACCGAGACTAAAGAAAATGCATAAGAAATCTCACCTGGCCTGCCGTAATACTCGTGCGGCCACGGCAAGTGCCTTGTCAATTCTGGTTCTTCTCTGAAGGTACGGCAAAGCGTCGACTGCCGCCAAGAAATTATCCAAGTTTCGGTACTGGTCAAACGTTATCTTCAACTGCGTTTCATCACTGTAGATGATCACTGCTGCTCGGCTTCCTGCTCCGACATTAAATATAGTGGCGAGTCTCTTGACAAAGTTTTTCTCCTGTTCATATTGCGGCGCGTTGATACTACGTGACGAGTCCATCACGAAGACTATGTCGAACAGTTCGTCACACGGCGGGTCGGGTTCGGTGGTAATCGGTGTCGTGATTGCACGAGTTGTTGGAGGCAGCGTCGTTGTTATTTCTGGTGTCGTTATCGGTGCCGCTGTCGTTGTCTTTGTCTTTGTCGTTGGTGCTGCTGCTGTTGTTGTTATTATAATGGGAGATTGTGATGGTTCTTTGGAAGCAATCGTATATGTAACAATATCAGTATTAAAGAAAATGACACTTATTCAGTTAAAATTCAAAATTTGACATTGACTTGGGAAGTAATTCACTGGTGGAGAGAGAAAGAACAATTTACAGCACTGAATTTCCGAATTTATGATTTGCTTGTTTTTGTTTTATTGCTGCGCCAACAAGAAGAATACGTAGTAACATGGTTTGAACGCAGGAGTATCAGTATAGTATGATCGTCAGGATGAGAGTAGTTCTGAAAAGAACTATTGTTGGTGACTGACGTTTCGACAACCTGAGCGGAAGTCATCTTCAGAGTCAAGTGAAAAAATAGTAGAATACTACTCCTTTGCTTATTTTTCTTTCTTATCCCCGCTGGGGGGGGCGTTTTTCTTCCTGTTGTGTTGTTATAAAACGGCATTACGACTTTTGCTATCTAACTAGGCTAAAAATGAGAATAAAATAGAAGTCCGTCATGAAAAAATTTTGATACAAAATTCCTTTGGTGTGAGACAAACAACAAGTCACTGGCTTCAACGATTCGAACGTTTGGACATCTCTTAGTCTAATTTTACCAATAGATATGAACCCTGATCCTAACGACCCCTTTTTAACGAGTCCCCCAGTAAAACGTTGTTCTCAGCCCAGCCAAAGTGACTAAGAGCTGAGTATGGTGTACTGGAACAGGACCCCGGTATAATGAAGCCAGACAACAGATATTTCAGTCTCCTAGCACTTCGTCAGTATCGGAATTCTCTGTATCATGCTGGTATTAATTTTCCCTCATACAACTGCTTGAATTTGTGGGGGTGTTTTTTACGCGAGTCCGCCTCCGCGGTCCCCCCGTTGGTGTGGCCGCCCGGTTCGCGGGTCTCTCTGCCTGGCGGTGCTCCGCGGGTCACTGTTTCTTCTCCCTCCACTATGTTACCAATCTATGTTTTAAACGCTTATTTTGCCGTTTACTTACGAGGACAGACTGCTTCTAGTAGCTGATTAGACTTGTCGAGCAATTCCTGAAAAGAGCTCATCTGAAAAACATCATCCTGATTAGTTACCAAGTCCTTTAGTTCATTCCGGTCCACACGCGGTCCCACGCCGACTGCGAGCACGCGCACACCCTTCGAACGAAGAGGTAACACAGCCTGTCCAAGGGGCTCGACACTAGGTCCCGGCGTTTGCAGCCCGTCAGTCATAACCACAGCAATCGAACTCACAGAAGAGCGTGGATTTAAAAATAAAGACTCCGCAGCATAACGAAGGGCAAGATCTATTCTTGTCATACTGCGTGTGTGTGTCAGGGCGTCTACCGCAGACTGAAAGTTGTCCAAGGAAGTTTGACTTTTAAAGTCAATGCTTAGCTCTGGTCGGCCGCTGTACATAATGACACCAGCTCGACTGTCTGGCGAGGCTCTTAGGAATCTTCGAGCTATCTCCTTTACAGCTGTCTTTTCTCGTTCAAAATCTTCGTCCGTGATGCTTTCGGAAGAGTCCATTAAGAAGGCAACGTCGACACCTTGGACACATGAAGACACTAACAAAGAGAAACAGAAAAAAATGTTTATAAATTTGTGTATAAAGGTGTCAGGAAGAAAAATCGTCGACTAAAGGCATTGTCTTACGTTTTTGTTTTAATAAAATGCTTTTATCATTGTTTCAAAATTTAGTTAAAAAAAAAAATTAAAAACCCCTTTTTCCCCACCCCCGGTTTTCCGAACCCCCGATTTCTCGAACAAGTTTTCGTTTCCTGGATAGTAATTTTTTTTAAATTTTCCCCCGATTTATCGACACTCCCGATTTCTCGAAACAATTTTCGTTTCCCCTAGAAGTTCGATAAATCGGAATTCTACTGTATAGATTGCAACTGGTTGAATTGTCCGCTACGGGCTCAACTGGTTTATACGATTTTACTGCAGATTGAACGTTGAACAAACTGTCCATGTATCTGCTTATTTTATAGATAGAAAATAGATGAATTACTCACCAATCTCACTACAAGCTTTTTCAGCAATCGTCTGCGACTTGCGAAGAAGATCCACAAACGAATCCACCAGAAATACATCGGAATTGCTTTCCACCATGGATCTCAACTGGGTGACATTTATTTGGTGTCCGACTCCCAACGCAAAAACCCTTACGTTTTGGTCGCGAAAACTCTGGCTCGCTACGTCGAGTGCAATAGCATCTGGGTCAGGCGTCTGAGAGCCATCTGTCAAAGCGATTAAAACTTTGGGGACGTTTTTCCGTGCTGATTCGAACATCTCCGATGTTTTAGCTAGAGCACGATCAATCCTCGTTCGTCCTCGAGTCTGGTTGATGCTTTCAACGGCTTCTGCAAATTCATCCGTGCTATCAAAGTCGCCGAAGTTGCTACGAACGGTTGGATAGTCATTATAGGTGACCACAGCAGCACGGCTGGCCCCTGGTCCGACACTGAAGATTCGCGCCAGATCTTTAACGAAGTCCTTCTGTCTCTCAAAATCAACGGCGCCAATGCTACCTGATGAGTCCATGAGATATATGATGTCCACTTTGGTGGTGCATATTTGACCTGAAAGGTGAAGAATAAAATAAGACTAATAAAAGGCGGCAAAGTATAGTAGTGGTCTCCCACGTTGGACTTGATTTTACAGGTATTCATCTTACAGGATTTTACAGGTATTCATCTTACAGCTGTTTTTGCAAAGTACCGTAACAAAATTCGCAATAAGCCAATCAGGAGCCTTTTGCATTGTCCTAATTTCCTTTAGTATTCATCCGAAAGTTTGGTCGAATTTGAAAAAGTTAATACCTAATAGGAGCTAAGTTATGGTATTTCAAGTCATTTTTCTTTTTTACTTTCAAATTGAAGGAAACCTCAAAATAATAGTTTTCTTTTGTGGAAAACACCAACAGAAAAATAAAGAACCCAAAATAAACAAGGTCGGTCTCGACTGACAAAGATTAAGACGGATTATGCATGAAAAATTTGACAACATTTGCCAATTTTTTGAAAATGTGTTGTCTGTGACGTAGCTCCTTTAAACCCCTGCCTCGTGGGCAAACCACTTGGCTCTCGTCGTTTCGTCAAAATACGAACCACAGCTTAACCAAACTCGCCTGATATGCTGCTGAAGCGTCGTAACAAAAAGCTACGATTCGATATAACTACAACTTAGCTTCGCCTACCAGCTTTCTTTCTGCAGAATCGTCGGCAGCCATCAAAGCAGCACTTGTAGCCATCATCTTTATCACAGTCAGAATCGCATGTACATTCATCTTGAACTGAGCTGGGACATTGCCTGTTAGGCGAATATGGCGGACATTTGTCCTTCAGGAAATCTGCAATAAAATACAAGACGTAAATAATGGCTAAAACGACATGGAAAAGTAATATGGGCATATTTCTTAAGTACGAGGGCAAATTTACCTGAAAGAAAAAAATACTTTCGCTCAGAATGACAGTGTGCTTACCGATGGGTGGTGGGGTGTAGTCGGTGGACACGCAGATCTTCCCACAGCCGTTGTCACAGCATTTGAGGTCTCCACTGCAGTCGATATCAATATTGCACTCCCTTGGTCGAGATGAACATGAAGTTGGTCGTGGAATGTAAGGACAAGACCCGGGTTTGTTGGGTTGTACCACTGTTCATAGGGAAATAAGAGTTTTAACAGTTAAGGTGTTCAGTTTAATTTGTGCAACAACCCATTAAAACTGTTCGCAGTTTTCCTTTCCGTTATTTTCGAAAAGGGTATTTAGCTGTGTGTGGTTTTTAGAGAAGAAGAACGACAAAATGCACGATATTGTAAAATTCCAATAGAAACACAACTGGTGGAAAATACTTTCGAGGAATTATTTGTCCATGGGTGGACAAGTGCAAAAATGTAACAGCCTGCCTGCCTATCTACCTGCTTTCTTGTCTGTCTGCCGGTCTGCCAGTGTACCTGCCTGGCTATTCGTTTGTCTGCGTGCAAGGACCAAATAGTTCATGTGCTATTGCCAACTTGTCCTACCTTTTCTACTGTATTTTTTTTTTCAAGGGCTTGGTTTCGCTTTTGTGTCTAACCATATCTAAGGGGCTTGGTTTCGATTTTGGGTCTAACAAATTTACATAATACTTTCCGTTGTTCATCTACGTCTAACATGCAAGGAAACAGAAGACTGCCAACTTACTCTTAGTACAAGACAAAAATCCACAAGAGTGTTTGCAGCACTTTTCGTCCGCCGGGCACTGTCGGTCGTGTTCACACAGGTGATCTCCCGGACAGGGTGTGGTATATTTTACTGGACAAGCACCAGTCTTCTTTGGTGGTGTTGTTGGCAGAACTGAAAAATTATCAAGTGGTTGATAAACCAATACTGGCTAGATCATGAAGGCGAAAACAATACGTTAAATCTAATCCTGGCTTCAAAAAAACTCGAGTTAAATCAAAGGATGGTTTAGTGAATTTGGCCAAAACAAAAACAACAAAAACAGGCTGACAAAACAAACAAATGCACTAATGATAGCTAGAGGTTTACAGTCAACTCTCTTTTAACTGACACCTCTATAAGAAGGACACCTCTTTAAGACGGACACCTGGTATTGGTCCCCTCCCTCCGTTTTGCAGTCATTTTACTGTACTGAACTCCCTATAGACGGACACCTCTCTAAACAGACAGTTGGAGCCGGCCCCGACGGTGTTCGTTTCGGGTGACTGTTTTCATTCTCTTCTCTGCCACATTTTGTTTCTCGTAAATAGCACGAGGAGGCATATTGTTTATATAATTAAAGCAAATGTTAAAAAAAAAAACATTTCAAGAAGAGTTTCGGTCAGCGTATCAAAGATTGTTGGGTTCACAACGTAAATCATATTCACCTAGATGCTCTTTGTTTTCAGTCAATAGTCACAACTCAAAAAGCACGCCAAAATTACTTACATGGTGTTGTGGGCGTTGAAGGTGTCGAGGCTGTTGTTATTACTGAAGGTGTAGTTACTGCTTCGGGTGTGGTTTGTACCGACGGCGTTGTTTGTACAGAGGGTGTGGTTTGAGGAGGGGCTGTGGTAAAATTGAGGGTGTGGTTTGTGGTGGGGGTGTAGTAACCTCCGAAGTCACACTGGTGGAGAGTCTAAATGAAGCAAATAGACAATAATGTTATACACATCGCCGGAAACGTCTTCTGGGGTCGAAACGCGTAACTGTCCTTTGTTTATCATAGTTTTAGCCCCATTATAAGAAAGTTATATGAAGTACTATAATTAAAAAAAAAAGAACAGTTACTGCTTTATGTATAAACTTGTAATTCCCGCTGTGGTATTGGCGGCAAAAGATGTGGTGGAAGTAGTAAGGCGAGTGTTTAAATGAATAATAGCAAACTGGGACTTAAAGTCACAGGTTTTAATAGTCATAGGCATTGATATAAAAACTTACGATTTTTGTACACATATTTGAAAGAAACAGTGGTTTAAAAGAACAGCATAATCAATTACAAAATAACACCAAACTAACCTTCGTTGTCGTGGCTGGAGCAGTAGTGGGTGCAGTTGTCACTGTGAACAGAAATTACAAATTGAAACCTTAGTTTAAGGCACTTGTTTGATTTTTATTAACCATAAAATACTATTTTGTGGTTGGTAAACTTTGCGTTTTCTGACCTCTATAATTAGTTCATAAAACTAGTGTTATATTATCCGCACTTGTGCCGAGTTCTCATTGGTCCCATGCTTTCTTACTTTTTTGTGATAGGCCAGTAACGATCACTAGTTTTTTTTTTATCTGCTCTTGTGAAAAATGTCTCTCCTTCTACCTCAAATACGTTCGTTTATCGACAAATACGTGGGGGGGGGGGGGGAAACAAGGGGTCGAAATACGTTTTAACTTACTTGCTAAAATATTCGAAGCAACTGATGGAACGTAGCTCATCATATTATCAAAGGTCTTCGGCGTGAACATGTCCTCGGGTCGAACGACCAATCGGCGAAGGTTTGGAAAATTGGCTTTGTTTCCAACACCAATGACATTTACGATCGTGCCCTCCCGACGAAGAAAGGCGGCTAGTGAATCAATTGACCCTCTGTTTGGTGGATCCTTGTTTGTAAGCACGATAATGATTTTAGGAACATCGGGTCGATTAGGTGAAAATCCTCTCGCTGCAAATGTCAGAGCGAAGCTAAGTTGGCTGCTGGGGCCGCCAAGGTATCGAAGATTGTCGACAGCTTCCGAAAAACGGCCAAGTTCTCGATAACTTCCCATGCGGATTGGAGTTTCAAAGAAGGAATCGAATATGATGACTGATGACTGCGTATTGGTGGGGCTGTGTTTAAACACTCGCGCCAAAGCTTTGACAAATTCTTTTTCTGTCCGATAGTTTTCCGGTCCTACGAGCGACGACGAGTCCACAACGTAGATAACTTCAGCTTTGTAATCTTTTGGAACAAAAGTATCTGCCGGCATGAAAGCATGACCATCAATCAGTAAGGAATTTGTTTTATTAATATTACACAAAAAACTAGTTAATGTTTTGGCATGATTTCTTTGGTTGCCGCAAACAAACTAGTATTAAAATCGGAAAAGACATGAAAATGCATTTAGTAAATAGAACATTAAAAGAATATCGCTAAAACTAATGGAACTCGAGGCTAGAGAAGATTTAACTAATTGTATAGTAATAACCTTAATTTTTGACAGGTCAACCGAGCTCAAGTTTTGGCGAGTTGGCATTAGCATTGGTCTATAACATACAAAATGTTAAACGACCATTATGGTCCACATTGTTATAAGTCAAAAGATATTGGTTTATTTTTTTGGGTATAACTACAAAAGAACTATTGTGACAATGCGCGCGCGTGTGAGATTTTGTCATTCGCGGTACTTTGCACTTCTTTCAAACTTTAAAAGGCAGTCTTCTACTAGTTCGATACAGAAATAAAGAAGTAAAAGTGTCTAGATTAGCCAGATTTAAAATATACTGCAATATATTGTAAACTGGAAAAGGAAGTAATAGAACGCTGGAGCTGTTCTCACACGATTCAGAAAAAATAAAAAGAGATACTTTTAATAAGCTTACCAGTTCTGGAAACAACGTAATAAGCAATGGATGGAACATGGGAACTTAAATCACTGGAAGATGGGATCTCGAAGAAGTCACCCGGTCTCTTCACAACCGGTTGCAACTGTGGATCATTGTCATCGACACCCACGCCAACGACATACAAGGTAGCACCCATGTCCCTGACACTTTGTACCATCTCTGTGAGTCGTTGTGATCCAAGTTCGCGCGCTTGCTGACCGTATGTTATGAGGAACACCACGTAGGGAACGGTGGGGCGTGCACTAGTAAGGAGTCTTTGTGTTTGCTTCAGAGCTTCCTCGATGTTTCTTCTTCCTCCAGTAAGGGTCGTGGAGTCCACGATGTCATCAAAGCTTTTGCCCATAAGGTGATCGTAAAATCCGCCAATCAGTCGTGGCCTGTCACTGTAACTAATCACTGCCGCGTGGGAGGAGGTAGGAGCAACGCCGAACTGTTTGGCCATGAGTTTCGCGAAGTCCTTCTGTTGTCTGAGGTCGCTTTGGGTGACGCCGTTTGAGGTGTCTAGAAGAAAGACGATGTCTGCTGGAGAAGGAGCTGCACCTAAAAAATGAAAACAAACGTCAGTTAATACCCAACAATCACAAGGATTGCAAAAAACGGGGAGACGCAAGGACTTCATGTTCAGTAAGTCTGGATGGGATGGCGTGGTTCTTAATTTGAGCCCCGGCTACTATTCACCTTATCGCTCGCGTTGTTTGGACAAGCTTTACATTCACAGTGCTTCAACAACTGTCAATAAGTTGAGGCAATAGTTGAATTGCCAAAAGGTGAGGCAACCGTACATTATTCTTGGAGTAAACTGCAACGGACTTTTATCCAGAGGCATTGATAACATTGAAATCTTTAAGATCACTAAATCCGTTTGCGAAATGTAGATTTAACGTTGGCCGGTTTCATTCGCTTAATATTACTATCTCTGTTGTACTTGTAAATTTTTATAAACAAGTATAAAATTGCGATCATTGAGCTGCAAACATCGACTCTTTCTATGAAGGATTATTCAACATTTTATAGGTAAGTAAAACTGCTATCTCAATCAGTGAGTGGCACATCAAAATGCCGCGAGTAAGCGATTCGGTAGTTTAAAAAAACGAAAATTTCATTTTCCACACCTGGACATTTCCTGGTATTGCATGTTCGTGATTGCTGCCTGGATCCCACACACGTCCTTCCGCCATGTTCTGGTCTGGGAGTATCGCATCTGCGTTCTTGGGTCTGTGTCCCAGAGCCGCACGTCTTCGTACAAGTACTCCATGCACCCCACGGGCCCCAGCCACCGTGCACTGGAAACGAACAAAAAGGATGACATAGTTTCCGAAATATAAATTTAACGGCGACTGTATTGATTTCATTCTTTTATTTTAATTTTCGTTGTATTCAGATGTTTAGAATAACTATGATTATTTTTATATCGATGCACGTTCCTAGGATAAAAAGACCTTTGACACGAGTTTTGCTTGAAGAGGGCTTTCGAAGGGTTAAGAAGGCTAGAATTCAATACAAATGAGTTGAAAAAAGTGGCCACGCATGTGGCAGTTTTAATTGAATCACATATCTCTAAGTCAAAGTATAGAATATACCCCCCCCGTTTTTTTTTTCTTCTTTCCCGTCCCGCCCGAAAAACAACAACCAAAAAAAAACCAAAAAAAAACAAAAAAAAAACATTTCTATACAGAAACGATAATTTAAAAGGGGGGGCCGAAAAACGCCCCCACAAAATTATAAAACGAACATAACTGAATAATTCATTAGGAAAAAAACGACTGATAGTGGGGGAACCCGTTGGTCGGCGATAAGGGGTTGTGGAGGGAAATATTTTATTTAGACCTCTTGCAAAATGTGTTCATATGGTAGCTCTTTTTTGGGGGGCAATCTTTCCCTAAAGTACAGTATGGTGTCAAGCTGAAAGAAACGAAAGCTACAGAATGAATGCTTTATGTTGGTAGAACTGCAATCTTTATCCGTGAGTCACCCCCACGTTGAAAAGGCTAAATTTAAAAGAAACGTTATTTGAAAAATGAAGTGTGATCAATTAAGTTTTGTTGAGCTAACTTGATCTGAATTTAAGAAATGCGTCGCTGCTTAACCCTAAGCTAAATTAAAGTTCTTTCCTAACGATTTTATCCAAAATTGAATTAATTCAATGTCCAAACTTGAACTAAAGCATGATTATTTGCTTTAGAGATGGTTACAAAGGTCCCTCACTTAAAACCAACACATGCAAGGTAAAAGGGTGGAAAAATTTGGAAAAATTACCACAGATATTACCCTTTGAATAGCGGGCTATAATTCTCGGAAAATGATCCAGATGTTGTGGGCAGATAATTTTTTGTACTCATTACAAAATTTTAGAAAACCTTGTTTCAATTACGTATCTTTACAAAGAGTAAAATTATCATCGTTAATTAGTAAAAGTAAATAGCCTTAAAAAACCTGCAAAGATGGCTTATTCAGTTGTCACAAGACCTGTCGTTAAATTGCTAAGGACACCCGCTAGTTTGTAGTAACAAAAAGCCCCACACTTGAAAAAGAATTGGTTAATTAAAATTGGTCGGAATTGTAAAATTAAAGTGCTGCCAAAAATAGCTTTTATTTAACTACCTTGGACTGGATTCAACAAATACATTGTTGTTTGACTCTTAGCCAGTCGTTAATTGCAGTGCGACATGAATATTCAGAGCAAAACCTTAGTTATAGGAAGGAAACTCACTCTTAAACTACCATAAAACGAATGTGATTCAGCCAACGTCAGCCGTCAACCAAAAAGCGGAAAAAAAAAAAACCGGCGTTTTATAGATAAGTAGCGCGCACTGTGAGTGGCTTCTTTCCGGCAGGCGCAGCCATAAGCGTAAAAAACTTGGATGGAAACGAAGCTCTCGGCTGATGTCTTTGCTGAACGCGACATTCCATTCTGGAATCGCAACGCTACATTTAGCCAGGGATTGAAACATGCGATGTTTTAGGCTTCCTTCTCCGTCAGATTGGTTTACTTCTTGTCTTCTCCGTCATTTTGTTGTCCAGCTTACTGGGACTTCTCTTTCATGTATACGCGTAAGGAGACGAACTACTTTATTGTCATATGGCTTTCTGACTTCTCTCCGACATATTCCTTACGTTGGTACAGATAGCATCAGGTTCTTACAGTGGCCATCGGCGGTGTCACAGGATAATTTCCTGCAGGCGATAAGTTTTCTGCGACGTGCTTCATTTACAGTTTCTACAGGAAGCCTTTTTGCTCGCTTTAGATCGGTTTGTGGCGGTGGTCTTTCCAGTAAAAGTCCATCTGTCTCGTCAAGATTTCGTACCTTTGCCATTGTTACAACTTGGATCTTGGCGGTGATAATAAGCTCTGTCGATGTGTATGCGTATGAAGTGTTGAAAAAGAATGGAGAAATCATTTGTAATATTCGAAGAGTACTTCCTTTTCGTTCAAGCTGTATGATGTAGTGCGTTCTGTCCTTTTTTTCTTGGACCTATGATTGCTATAACAGTTTTATACTGCGTTATGCGTGCTCTACGTAAACAAGACAAAACCCTTCGTAGTTCATCAGTGCATCAGAAAGATCAAAGGAAAAGCAAGCAAAGATGACTCTCTGCGTCATTGCTGCATTTTACATCTGTAATATTCCGTTAATTTTAATGCGTTTCCTTTTAGACGAAAGTCAATGTTCATCTTACAAAGTACTATGGCTTTTTTCTCGTATTATGTTTTACTTATCTTCCACAGTTAACCCAATTATCTGTATGACGTTTGTTCAAAGCTATCGTCAAGGCTTTAAAGAAGTTACCATGTGTTGGAAGAACTGTTTGACTATAAGAAGAAACATGGAAAATGGTGAACGAGACGAAATAACTCTACAAGATTTCAAAAAAATTCCGGGAATTGGAGAGAATCTCGCGTTTAGCGAAACCTGATAAAAGACGGAGTTATTCTTTTTCCGATGCTGTCACGTAAGGACATTCTCGTTTTGGCGAGTCCTGCTGTAAACTTCCGTACGTTTCTTTCATACCGGAAAATTCGAGAACAGAATTCTGTTGTTTGTCGGATTTGTCCTGTCAAATCAGTTAATAATACAGTCGAAGCTCTCTTAACGGACACTCTCGTAAGCGGACAGCTCTACTTACGGCCGCCTTGTCTGAAACCCCGTTTAAACTCCCATACAATCTCTGTATTTCTACATTCTAGTAAGCGGACATTCCCGTAAGCGGCCGCGGACACTTTCACAGATAACGACTTGGACTTTTTCTTTGTTATTAAGCTCCCGTAAGCGGACATCCCAAAGAAAATCTTAAAAAAACCTCTAACTTTTTTTTATCAATCAACTTCACATCGCCGTTCGTCACAATGATTTTACAGTTGTTACAGTACCATATTTCAGTGTTTGTTTTGTCGTCATCTACGTCCGTCTGGTTGTTGTTAGCTGGGCAAACTCCCGTAAGCGGCCATCTATTCCCTACACCTCTAGTGGCCGCTTACGAGAACCATTCTCGTAAGCGGCCAGCTCCAGTTACGGACACTTTTTTCGCGTCCTGAGGGTGTCCGCTTACGAGAGCTTCGACTGTAGTGGTAGTTTTGAAAATGAGCATTTTTTGTGGTTGATACTTTACTGTTATAAATATGAAGACATACCAGGACAATTCTCCGTATTACACGCTCGGGATTGTTGAGTAGCTCCCTCACATTGCCTTCCACCATTTTCTGGTCTCGGACTATCGCATCTGCGTTCTTGGGTCTGTGTCCCCGACCCACACGTCTTAGTACATGTACTCCATGCACCCCACGGGCTCCAGCCCCCGTGTACTGAAAGCGAACAAAAAGGATGATATAATTTCCAATATGTAAAATCAACGGCGAACGTGGTTGATCCCACTATTTTATACTTATTTTTTTTGTAGTTGTAAATTTATGTACCTATTGCAAAATGTGTTCACATGATAGCTCTTTTTTAAGGGCTTGGCATATTAAAAGTATTAAATAAAAAATCAAAATGGCACCATGCTGAAACAAACGAAAGCTGCAGAATCAATGTTATATGTTGGTAGAACTGCAATCTTTATCCGTAAGAGGCACATTAAAACGCCGTAAGTGATCGAGACATGTACTAGTTAAGAACGTGAACATTGTTTGGGTCAATTCTTTACTGTTATAAATGTGAAGACATACCAGGGCAATTATTTGTATTGCACGCTCGGGATTGTTTACTAGGTCCCTCACATTGCCTTCCACCGTTTTCTGGTCTGGGACTATCGCATCTGCGTTCTTGGGCCTGTATCCCCGACCCACACGTCTTTGTGCATGTACTCCATCCACTCCATCGGCCCCAACCCCCGTTTACTGCGGGCAAACCAAAGCATGATATAATTACGTGAACCTTTATTCATTATGCAATAGAATGGAAACATCAATGCACATAATTGTAAGGGATTTCTTCTGTTCTTCGCAAAGGTTAGTCTTCCATGATCCCTCTTAGGATTTAGCATGGAAAATTTTGTTTTGTTTGAATGTCTGATTGGTTCCCTGAGTGAATTAGGTGTTCGTCCTTATGAGAAGTCCACTTAAAACAAAGGTTAGGAAGGAAACAACTCAACAATATTTTTACGATATCAAAACATTGTAAATGTTTCTAGGTTTTTGTAAATAATAAGGGGAAATAGGGAAATAAATTAATATTTGAATAAAATTTTGCATAGAGTAATGAGAAAGATTTATAGAGGACAGGCATTTCTGTGTTCAATTGCATGATGGACAAAAGGACAATTCTGAACCAGACCAGAACTCGTTGTATAGTTACATTTATTACCTTTTACCGGAGGAGTAGTTATTTGACTTGGTTCCGTTGTCGATTTTTCAGTTGGTGTAGTTTCCTCTGCCGTCGTTGGGATTGGTGTGCCAGTTTCAGATATTCTAGGAGCAACTGATGAAAGGAAATTTGAAACATAGGTAATGCTGACTTGTCTCCAGTCATCGTCTTATTTTTCCTAATCTTTACGGGAAACATGGGTTGGGGGGGGGGGGGGGGGAGTTGTTGGAGACTGGGAGAGAACTTAGAGAAACAAAGGGATACTATCAGAGAATAAGAGAGGATACAGACTTCCCCCCTTTATTTCCTTCCCATAACTCTGCGCGCTTGCGTTTTAGTAGTTAACATTACATTCGACTGATAAGAGAGTTCTGAGAACGAGTCAGGTGATATCGAGATACTCAAAGACGTGTTTTCTTCTTACCTCAATAAAAACATTATTTGGAGGTTTATTTACTATACGTCATTTTGAACCCTTGTCCTGGAACTATATTTTCATGTTGAAGGTGGTTTAAATAATCTGATGACGACGGAAATTCTAGTGTTTAAACCAAACAACCTTCCTCCTTACGCTGTAAAAATCCTAAACTTCACTGATTTTGCAAATAATAACAACATACCGTAGTCATCCAGTAGGTGACTTGAGAGCCTGTTCGCCTCTTGAGGCAGACCACGGAAGGAAGTAACTGATATAACATTAGATTTGTTCTTATCGTCTGCCTGGAAGTAACTAGGATCTACGTCATCTCCAACTGCCATGACGTGAGTTTTCGTTCCAGAGCGATGTAGAGGCTTTACCGCAGCACCAAATGTCTGGGAACCCGGTTCATCGGTTTGTCGACCGCCAGCTACAAGGACGACAAACTTCGGATGATCATTATCGACGTCTCTCAGTGCGTCCGTAGCCGCCTTTAAAGCCCTGTCGATCCTTCTGGCACCTCTCAAATGGGGAAGGTTATCAACGATTGTTTCAAGACTCGACTTGCTTTCCTGGTTTTGGAAATTTAATATCATCGTCGCTCCATCGCTGTAAACCATGATTCCAACCCGAGCACCGCTGTCAGCCGGATAAATGTTCAGTTGACTGATTAAGGTTTTAATGAAGTCTTTTTCTTGTCTAAAGTTGGAAGGAGTCACCTCAGCAGACGAGTCGATGACGAACAAGACGTACATCGTGAGATTGAGCCTCTTAGGGGTAACTACAAAAAAACAAAAACAATAAAGAGCTTCTTATCAAAAGTTCATTTTAACTAGAAACCGGTCACCTAAACTAGCAGCACCTGGTCAACTTACTAAGAGTGGTTTAATTGCTGCCTATGACAGCAAACGCCGTGGAACCGGAATCGTCTCGATGATCACAAATAGCACTCCCCATAATAACTAAGTCGATGTTTAATACACAATAAATAGTTTCATATTAAACGTTCATTTTAACTAAAAACAGGTCAACTAAAATCGCAGCACCTAGGCAACTAGCAAAGATTGCAGCAAACGCCGTGGAACTAGAATTGTTTAGATGATTACAAATAGCACTACCCCATATTAACTAAGTCGACGTTTAATATTGTGTTTACTGTTTTAGTGCATCCTATGTTCAACTGCGGGCATTTCATATGCTACAGGGCGTGTGAATTTGGAGCTTATTCGTTTTGTGGCACTCATCTAAAAGCAAGATTTAAACTTACCAGAATCAGTCAACACCTGACTTCCGACCTGATTGATCTGCTTGGGAATTTCACTGCGGGACGCTATGGCAAACACGTTTTCAGGATTCTCTACACTAGACCTAAACTCTTGAATGTCGGGAGATGGGCCAATCAAAGCAATATACGTCCTCACACCCATGGCGCTCAGCTTATCGATGACGCCACCAACTGAACTACCATCCTCCTTCTGCAATGGCTTTCCAGATGTCACGAGGAAAACGACCTTGGAAACAGAAGAGGGGGATTTGGGAAACATCCCTGCAGCAGTTTGCAAAGCGTCACTGACACTTCGGCTTCCTCCATAGTGAGGAACACTGTCAACGGTGGATTCAAAGTCAGAAGCTGACCTGAAGCTTTCAAAGTCAGAGATTACCGACGCACGGCCATTGAACACAACCAGGGCTGCTCGGGCTCCCTGTGGGTTGATGTTTAGGTATCTGGCCAAGGGACTTGATGAGGTCTTTTACTGTGTTGTATGTGGCAGCAGTTTCTCTGGACGAATCCATGACAAACAGAATGTCGGCGGAGTACTTGGTCTTGGGATCTTGTGGAAATATGTTAGGTTAATCATTATGAGAGTCGTTTCAAAGACATGTACTCAGCACTCAGATAGATAAAGGGTGAAACGTTTCTAAGCATTACTTATGCATTACATAATAAACGTGAAATGGACTTAGAATAAAAAAAGTACGTAAACAACAAGGTATGCACTTAAAAAGATTTATATGCTCAATTCCATACTCAGGGATTGCTTTATAAACGATTCCCTTTATAGAAGATTTATAGAAAATTGCCCAAACCAGGCAACACCTTGACATATAGATTCAAAACTAACACTTACCGTCACAGATTCCTCGTCGGATCTGTGGTGCAATTGTTTGAAGTGCCCTAAACGATGAAGACATTAAAACGTACTCAGGACTGGATGCAATCTCCTCTAGCTCATTTCGGTCTACTTCATTTCCAACTCCAATAGCGTAAACAGTAACTCCCTTGTTCTTGATTCCTGCTGAAGCTACAACAAGGCTGGTGAACTTGCCAGTCTTTGTTTGCTTTCCGTCAGTAATGACAATAGCTATCTGGAAATGAAACAATTTACGATCCCCTTTGTTTTCTTTCAAAAGCACAGTTAGCTAGTTGTAATCAAAGTTAACCACAATGACTGCCGCCACAAACTCTTCTTGGCTGCTTCTCGCCTCAAATATTGTTAAGACGGAAAGGGACAAATACGCTACCATACCGGGCTGGTAGACTGCAAAAATTAAAATTACATGAATGGAAAGAATCGTAAGATGCATTTCATTAAACATCTACACAGTCTGGTTAAGAACAATATGTCTATGTAAACTTTTCATATTGGGATTAACAAAAGGCAGCGGAATTTCAAATTCATCAAGCTCCGCTTCTGTCTCGATCAAACGGATGACCAGCATCTAACAAAGGATTATTTCACAATGTTGGCCATATGATGTATCGTCTGTAAATAACTTTACCTTCGCTACACCTGGCCTCATGCCGTTTGATGCCTGGAACAGATCTCTGTCTGCAAGCAGAAGGGCTTTGTCCGTGTAGGTCAATCCACGCTGCCAACGCATTCCATCGAACAATCGATTCACATCGTCCGTACCCTGCACGTTGCTGAACCTTAATACTACAACAGGGTTGGTACTGTATGCTACAGCTGCCACGTGTGTGGCAGAAGGGCTGACGTCAAGTTTGCTGATCAACGCTTTAAGGAAGCGTTTCATTCTCTCCCAGTTCGTTCTGCCAATACTTCCAGATGAATCAACGATGAAGGCAATATCCACAAGGGGTTGGCAATCTTTATCTGTTTTGATTGTCAAACGACAAACATAAGCAACTACTAGTATTTTAGGTTGCTAAAAGAGAATGTAAACACACTTCTAACAAGGGTGCTAGATTCCACTGTACATTACATTATATAGTTACCGTATGGCATGCATGTTTAACTTTTAATATTATTTGAACGATGCATATAAAAAATAAATCCCGTGATCCCTATGGCAACAAGGGATTGCATTTTACGAAAATATGATCCACATAAAAAGTTAATTTGCTTCACTATTGGGTGGGCGAACTCCGGCGGCCCCTCTCACAAAACGGACAAAGCAGAAAGAAACAACACCAGTAACAGCAAAATAAGCAAGCAAACAATAACACAGACAGACAAAAACCAAACAAACGAACTTTTCTCAAATGTGTCAATTTAGAAAAGATAAAACCTACCACAACGTCCCTGCTTCGCAGGAAAAACAATCATATCTCCCAGACATGCTTGTCGTCTTAGATGGCACTCGTTCAGGTCCTGTACGCCATCCGATGCACAAACAGGCCTCCGAGTATTTGGACAAGTAGGACAGATACATTGGGGTTGTTTGTTCACTGCTCGGCAACCAATATTGTATGGAGCTCTGCAGCCTTGAGTCAGACAAGGATCTGCAAAGAGTGAAATGCGGAAAGTTCTTAAAACTATTAGTCTTTGTGTATATTCGCAATAAGAATCAAGCTTGAATATAGTGAGTATTGGTAACATAACAAACGTATTGTCTTTGTAAAATACCTGGGGTTGTTGGTATTGGTGTTATTGTCTGTGTTGTTGTCACTTTCGGTGCTTGCGTTGATGCTGTGAATTAAGACAAGGTCAAGCACATGTTAGACCCTTTTAATGCTAAGCTTCCAAACTCTGAATAAATGGCATTACCATAATAAAAAGTTATAGCAATAAAAAAAAAAACAATTCCCGGATGGCAAATCTTAAACCATTTAGACAAAATTTTTCAAGTTTGTCTTTAGTATTGATCCCTAGAAATCTTTGACTGAAGTACGAAGAGTAGCAGCAGACGGACAGGAATCGAGGCGCTCTGTAGAAGGCTCATGTAATCCTTAGTCACAAAACAGACGGATAGGTGACAGGTAACTGATCCTTTTAAATCCTTTCAACTGCTAAACAGTCCTGTTTCTTTTTAATTTATTATTGTTTCTAGAGAGTTTTTCTATCTTATAAAACCCAACTTTTTAGGATTTCTTTTGCTTTGAAGGTAAGATGCCACATCATAAAAATATGGTGAATATATGCCTTAAACGTGCATGACAAGTTACACCTTACCTTGGCAAAATCTCCTTATTATCCCTGAAGAGATGTACTGAAGATCTTTAAAAGACGAAGATGTGAACACGTACTCTGGCCCAGATGCAATCTCTTCCAGCTCTGCTCGATCAGCTCCACTGCCAACTCCAAGAGCATACACAAGAACCCCTTTGTTTTTAATCCCTCGTGAAGCTTCTAAAAGTCTTGTGTAAGGTTGGGTTGTTGTCTGCTTTCCGTCTGTGATGACAATGGCCAACTATACAAAAAGCACGAAAGAGCACTTATGTCAAAATTTAAAAATGGATTAATTAAGGGATACTTCGGCCTTCTTTAAATACAACTTCAGGGAGCTTAAGGCATAATCAAAGCCAAATTAAACAAAACTACACGGCACGCTTATACGTTTAAAGTTTGTACGTTTTAATTCTATACACAAATTAAGAGCAAGTAGATGACATACGCTAATAGCTAAATTTGACCAAATTTGAAAGCACTAGTGAGAAGTGGACAAATCTGAAAACGTTGGACTCTTACTTGAAAAAAAAAAGGAATTGCTGCCATTTTAGTTGATGTTTTACCTGGAAGCTTCATGGGCAGCATCATAGTCAAAAGTGTATCCAAAGGAAAACTTGTTAACCGTGCGAAGCCGGTTCATAATCTGGCCGGCGTTTTTTGTCGTTCTTTGTAGTTTTTTTTTGTCGGTAAATCGTTCCTTAATGTACCTTAATCTATAAACGGATTAATGGCACCACGCCGGAATATATAAATGATTTACTCATCAGAAACTCTGATACTCATAAAAGATCAACTCGTTTCTGTAATCAGTCTTAACTTAAGTTGTCCTTGATATAAGAGGAATACTGAAGGCGGCAAGACGTGTAAGGACAATCAAAGAATGGAACTCACTTAGCGCAGACTTAAAACGGAGCCCAAGTGTTAATTTTTTTAAGCGTTCTCTTTTTAAACAAATTTTAAATAATCAAATCCATACGCAATCATTCATGTAATTTTAATTCTTAATTGTCTTATTGTATTTAATGTTGTACATAGTTTTATCTCAATCTATTTTTAAAGCTTTTAACATTGTTATATTTCCGTTATTGTTATATTTTTGTGAGGGCCACAAGTTTATCAGTTTGATTACTGTCAGGTGTCACCCTCGTTAAATAAAGTCCTACTAACTTACTTACTTACTTACTAACTAACTAACTGGTTTGGGTTTATTTTATTGAACATTCGGAACAAAATAAATATTTGCATGCGTAAGCAGTAATTTATCCGGCCAGGCATGTGGTTAAGCAAGAGATGACGCGGAGAAGGAAATTCATGTCACGCACACTCCGTGACTCACGCAAACACGACTTGTGTGTTTCTCAAGTGACTGCTTTTCTAAAGATTTTCACTGTTCGGCGCCGTGCCTTTGTAGCCAAAAAACTGAAAGAGGTGATCAAACATTAACCGCACGGTTACAAACTGCTTGAAGTTCTTGTTCTGTTTCTTATTGTGATATTGAACTTTCAGAGGGATAGTATAGATGTACACAAACAATTTACCTTCGGTACATTGGGTCTCATCCCGGTTGAAGTTTGAAACAGGTCTCTGTCGGCAAGAAGCAGTGCTCTGTCCGTGTAGGTAAATCCACGCTGCCAACGCATTCCATCAAATTCTCGATTAACCTCGTCCGTACCTTGAACAGCATTGAATCTCATCACCACCTCAGGATTGGTGCTGTATGCTACAGCTGCTACGTGTGTGGCCGAAGGACTGACGTCCAGTTTGCTGACCAAGGATTTAATGAAACGTTTCATTCTTTCCCAGTTGGTGCGCCCAATACTTCCAGACGAATCGATGACAAAAGCGATATCCACAATGGTGCTGCATTGCTTATCTGTTCAAAAAGAGAGACAAAACACAAATAATTTTAAATCAGTATGTTTGTGTTTGTTAACAAGCAAAAAAAATACCATAAATCATTAGGGATATTGGTGATGGATGGTTATTTGAAAAGTTTAACAACAACAACAACATCAACAACAACAACGACAACGCACTTCTAATAACATACCATAGGAGACAGACTTCTTTAATTTGCTGACTGCTTTCACGCTAGCATATCTGCATAATTTTGAGACCTTATATTCATTGTAACGCTTTCTCATTTCACCAAACCGATGAAGACCTAAGCTTTTAGGTCGAAACGTCTTCTAGCATTTTCACGTAACGTTATTTTTACGTGCCAAAACGTTTGTACATATTTTTAATATCAAGAATCCTTTCATGATATATTTCATATCATACCATGTGTTTATTTATTACCGACCAAGATATAACTTAGTATCAATGAATGGCAGACATACCACATGGTCCCTGCTTTACAACTGCAACTGATATATCTCCCTGGCAAGCTTGTCTTCTTAGATGACACTCGCTCAAGTCCTGTACACCGTCAGTTGCACAAACAGGCCTTCGAATATTTGGACAAGTAGGACATATGCATTGCGCTTTCTTGTCCACAACCCGGCAGCCGATATTATATGGAGCACTGCAGCCCTGAGTTTGACATGGATCTGTAAAAAAATGCAAAGCAAAATTCAGTTTCAATTATAAGCCTTCTCGTAAACGCCTAAAAAGGTGAAAAAAAAAAAAAACTCAACTTAAATACCTGGGGTTGTTGGTATTGGTGTTGTTATTGGAGTCATAGTTGTCGTTTGTGTTGACACTGTTGGTAAATAGAGCAAAAAAATATTAATGCAAACAAAAAAAATAAATAAACCCATATCTAAAAATAAAAGATAAAAGCACCCAAGCTCACATTGAATAAAGATTGGGACGATAATATATTTTGTACCATCCACATTAACATGCGCGATTTGCAAACCCTACCTTGACAAAATCGTTTTGTAATCACTGGAGAGATGTTTTGGAGATCCTTAAACGAAGAAGATGTAAAAACGTACTCTGGCCTAGAAGCGATCTCTTCCAGCTCTGCTCGATCTGCTCCATTGCCAACTCCAAGAGCGTAGACAATTACTCCTTTATTTTTAATTCCTTGGGAAGCTATGGAAAGTCTGGTATACGATGAGGTCGTTGTCTGTTTGCCATCTGTGATGACAATGGCCAACTAGAAAACAGTACGAAAAAGCGCTGAGCGACAAAATCTTAAATTGGATTAACGGATACTTCGCCTTTTTTAACATGACTTTTGGAAGATTGGGACACATCGAAGGCAAACGGACCTACATGACACGTTTGAAAGTTGTAAGTCTACACGCTTTCATTCAATACACAAATAAAAAGCTTTTTATGCCCAAGTGGATGTCATGCTCAATGCCCTTTGCCATACTCTTGACAAATTCTGGAAACACAAATGAGAAGTCGAGAAACGTAAAATATTGGATTCTTACTCGGATGGAAAAGAAGTTATTGTATAAAAAAATACATTGTTGCCCCTTGGGTATAGCTTACATTTGAATAGCTATGAGCAAAGAGTATTCCTATAGGCAGTGTAACTGAGAGGCGAATTATCTCAGTCGTGGTTTTCAGACTCGTCAGCATACAAGGAGAAGTAGTCAGTTAGGATCTATCATTACTTTACCCAGGCTACTCACCCTTATCTCAGCCAATAATTCTTCTGTCTATTACATTTAAGCAAATTTTTGCTGGGTGATGACTTTCTTTCATGCATGTGTCAGTAATTTGGATTGCATTACAATTGTTAAAAAGCAGCATAGGCAAAAATTATCCATTTAGGAAAGCTTGTTTATATCTTGTCTACAACCTCTTACAGATAAAGAGCAAAGCCAAACAATAGTGTTTCTTGATGTAATGTATATGAAATGATTCATATATGAACTGCGGATGTATATGAGAGTGATAAATGATCGTCGCAGTGAATTTCCAATTTAAGCAATTGGAATAAAGAAGCCTGAAAAAAATTCAGGGCTTCAACGGGATTCGAACCCGTGACCTCCGCGATGCCGGTGCGATGCTCTACCAACTGAGCTATTGAAGCCACACATTGGGAGCGAGGTCAATGTGTAAAATTTAGAGGG
>NC_135764.1:10593118-10640618 GCF_052425735.1 Oculina patagonica | reverse complement strand
CGTTTAGTTACAACCAACAAGGGTATAAATCACTATCAATGAATGTCAAACATACCACATGGTCCCTGCTTTGCAACTGCAACTGTTATATCTCCCTGACAAGCTTGTCTTCTCAGATGACACTCGCTCAAGTCCTGTACACCATCAGTTGCACAAACAGGTCTTCGAATATTGGGACAAGCAGGACATATGCATTGTGCTTTGCTGTCCACTACCCGGCAGCCGATATTGTACGGAGCACTGCAGCCCTGAGTTTGACATGGATCTGTAAAATAATGCAAAGCAAAATTCAGTTTCAATTATAAGCCTTTTTGTAAACGCTTAAAAAGGTGAGATTAACTCAACTTAAATACCTGGGGTGGTTGGTGTTGGTGTTGTTGTTGGGGTCATAGTTGTTGTTTGTGTTGACACTGTTGGTAAATAGAGCACAGAAAATATTAATACAAACGAAATAAATCCATTATTCGAAAATAAAAAATAAAAGCACCCAAGCTCACATTGAATAAATATTGGGACGAGCACTACTTTTGTACCATCCACATTAACATGCGCAATTTGCAAAAACCTACCTTGACAAAATCGTTTTGTAATCACTGGAGAGATGTTTTGGAGATCTTTAAATGACGAAGATGTAAAAACGTACTCTGGCCTAGAAGCAATCTCTTCCAGCTCTGCTCGATCAGCTCCACCGCCAACTCCAAGGGCGTAGACAATAACTCCTTTATTTTTTATTCCTTGGGAAGCTTCTGAAAGTCCAGTGTACCATGATGTTGTTGTCTGTTTTCCATCTGTGATGACAATAGCCAACTACAAAAACAGTACGAGACAAAATCTTAAATTGGATTAACAGATACCTCGCCTATTAACGTTTTTATTCCATACACAAATAAAAAGCCTTTTATGCGCAAGTGTATGTCATATCCTCAGTGCCTTGTCATACTCTTGACGAATTCTAGAAACATAAATGAGAGGTCGACAAACGTAAAATATTGGATTCTTACCCGGATGGAAAAGGAATTATTTGTAGTAAATATTAAAGATGGTAAATTGCAAGCTCGGTAATAAATAATAAAGATGAGATGACACGAGCATGGGACAAAAAAAAAAATCTGCGTCCCCGACGGGAATCGAACCCATGGCCTCCCAGTTACCGGTTGGGCGCTCTAACCAACTAAGCTACGAGAGACTCGTTGTGAGCTGGGCCATTTACTAGGTTGATATGTGACACGCGTCCTGCATACTGCTAGGATCAGCAATGTTGAAATCATCAAGTTTGTAGTAAATAATAAAGATGGTAAATTTCCAGCTCGGTAATAAATAATAAAGATGAGATGTTCAACATGACACGAGCATGGGACGAAGAAAAATTATGCGTCCCCGACGGAAAAATACTGCCCCCTTGGGTAATGCTTACTATGGAATAGCTATGAGAAGCTAGGTGCAACAAATTGCAGGATTACGAGAAGCCTACAGGCGATGTTTTCTGTATGTATTTTTAATTTATTTATTGTTTAAACATTTCTTTGTAATTTTACAGTTCAAATAAACTTTGTTGTTGTTGTTGTTTTCAAAATCGTCAGCTTACAAGGCGAAGTAGTTAGCTGGGATCTACCATTTCTTTATCCAGACTACTTTCTCATCTCCGCCAAGAATTCTTTTGTCTATAAAATTTAAGCAAATTTCTGCTGGGTGGTATCTTTCTTTTATGTATGTGTAATTTGGATTGCATTACAATTTTTAAAAAGCTATGTGGTCAGCAGCGTAGTCAAAAAGTATCCAAAGGAAAGCTTGTTTATATCTTGTCTATGACCTCGCTCTGTAAAAAGAGGAAGCCCAAACAATAGTGTATTCTTGTTGTAATATTGAATTTTTTTAGAGGGACAGATTAAATACAAGCTACTTACCTTCGGTACACTGGATCTCATTCCGGTTGACGTTTGAAACAAATCTCTGTCAGCAAGAAGGAGTGCTTTATCCGTGTAGGTAAATCCACGCTGCCAACGCATTCCATCAAATTCTCGATTTACCTCGTCCGTACCTTGAACACCATTGAATCTTATCACTACCTCAGGATTGGTGCTATATGCTACAGCTGCCACGTGTGTGGCGGAAGGACTGACGTCGAGTTTGCTGACCAATGATTTAATGAAGCGTTTCATTTTTTCCCAGTTGCTTCGCCCAATACTTCCAGATGAATCGATAACAAAAGCGATATCTACAACGGTGCTGCATTCTTTGTCTGTTTATTAAGTAAGGGAAAACATAAATAAATTAACATCAGAATATTAATGATTGTTGAAAAGCAAAACGGAGACTTCTGGTTGCGAGGAAGATAGATGGTTATTTGAAATCTTCAATATTGACATAGTATAGAAACATCATGCCAGGTGTTTAGTAGTTACCAAGATATATACTAGTTATGCAACGCTTTCGAGTGGTGTACTATGGAATATCCCATGAGTCACTTGTATTTTCTCGTTACACACAGGAGCCTTTAGGCTAGTGCGTATACCAAGAAAATACAAGTGACAAGTGGGATATTCATACTATACCACGAAAAAGTGTGGTGTTACTGAACTATTTTAAACCATTCCATAGAAAATACACTTACTTAATTTCGTCGAGATAAGAGATTGCAGCGCACGATGGGAAGGTTGAGTTGAATACCGTCGAATATAAAACGGCTTTCCTTAATTCTATGGCATGGTACAGTGGAACCTCGATTTAACGAATCTCTATAATTTATAACGAAGTCCTCGATATAACGAATGATATTCTTTACCCCAGTAATAGTAAAACATATGGAAAAGAACCTCGATATAATGAAACCTCGTTATAGCGAACACATTTTGCCAGTCCCTTGGCCCTTCGTTATATCGAGGTTCCACTGCATAAAACTCATTATCAAGGGTTGACAAACGTACCACATGGTCCCTGCTTTGCAACTGCAACTGTTATATCTCCCTGACAAGCTTGCCTTCTTAGGTGACACTCGCT
The DNA here is from genome assembly GCF_052425735.1 of Oculina patagonica. Lineage (NCBI taxonomy): Eukaryota > Metazoa > Cnidaria > Anthozoa > Scleractinia > Oculinidae > Oculina > Oculina patagonica. Next base: position 10,637,621 of record NC_135764.1, on the reverse strand, counting down.
TAAGTCCTGTACGCCATCCGATGCACAAACAGGCTTCCGTATGTTGGGACAGGTAGGACATATACACTGGGATTCATTGCCTACCACTCGGCAACCAATATTGTACGGTGCTCTGCAGCCCTGCGTTTGACATGGATCTGTAAACAAATGCATTACGATAACCGTTTCAATTATCATACGTTGCTTGGCTTGCACAACTGGAATCATATTTAGGCGTCTTTTTAAAGCAAACTCAACCTAAATACCTGGGGTTGTTGGTGTTGGCATTGGTGTTGTTGTTGGGGTCATGGTTGTAGTCTGTGTTGACACTGTTGAAAAAAAGAGCGAAAAGATTCTGCAAATTTAATAATCTATAATTAAAAAATGAAGGAAAATAGCACCGGAGCTAAAATAAAACTCATTAGTATATACCACACAAGTGAAAAGTGCTTCTCGCGTGCTCCGATTGGTTAACTCGGGATTGATTAACAAAGCATTATTTACCCCGAAGCAGTTAAAGAACAAAATGGCTTCCCGTGACACTTTGGTTACCAAAAGTAATATTGTGGTCCGCTAGTTATTTAACTTGTGTGGAATATTCTGAAAATATTATTAACCTTAGCGTCAGTAAATTTCTACTACTTTTCACCTCCACTTCCGTTTATAATTGTCGAGTGTTGAGACGATGATATAATTCTACCATCCACGTTAACATGCGCAAACTGAAAAACGAACCTTGACACAATCGTCTTGTAATCCCTGGAGAGATGTTTTGGAGATCTTTAAATGACGAAGATGTGAAAACGTACTCTGGCCCAGATGCAATCTCTCCCAGCTCTGCTCGGTCAGCTCCACTACCAACTCCAAGAGCATACACAAGAACGCCTTTGTTTTTCATCCCTCGAGAAGCTTCTGAGAGTCTTGTGTAAGGCAGTGTTGTCGTTTGATTTCCGTCTGTGATGACAATAGCCAACTACAGAAATATTTTCAAACAAGCTGTTAAGGCCACACAGTCGAATCGGAACATTTTTTCATGTCAGAAAGGTGTCAAGTTGCTGTTCTTATAAGCGGTTGAGCAGGGGGGCAGGAGGGTCGTTGCCCCCCCCCCCCGTCTCAGACAAAAATGTGGGGGCTCAGTCCCCCTAACCTCACATTTTAGGGCCGAAAGTATCGCTAGCGCAGCAAAAAAAGTGGTTTGTGAAGACACAAATTGTTTCTTTTCAGGATCGTGCTTGGCGGGATAACGAAACGAAACTCATTTCCCCAAAACGCTAATAGAAGAGGTCCGCATCTGTTAAGATTGTATTTGATATTACCTTCAGAGCTTCACATTTCAGGGCGAAAAAATTTCTGCTCTCCGACGTCTAAAGAACAGCCTCAAAAGCACCATGAACTGCCTAGTTATGCATTGTCACAAATCGATTACGGAAACACCGGTGGATGCCCCCCGCGGGGGAGTGTTTGCGATTGGCTTGAAGTATGATGCCCCTCTCTCACATTACAAAACGCTCAGCCGCCTCTGGTTCTACCTACCTTTGGTACGTTTAATCTCATGCCTGTTGACGTTTGAAACAGATCTCTGTTCGCAAGAAGGAGTGCTTTGTCCGTGTAGGTAAAGCCACGCTGCCAACGCATTCCATCAAATTCTCGATTTACTTCGTCCGTACCTTGAACAGCATTGAACCTCATCACCACCTCAGGATTTGTACTGTATGCTACAGCTGCCACGTGTGTCGCGGAAGGACTGACGTCAAGTTGGCTGACCAGTGATTTAACGAAACGTTTCATTTTTTCCCAGTTGCTGCGCCCAATACTTCCAGATGAATCGATAACAAAAACAATATCTACGACGGTGCTGCATTCCTTATCTGTTTAAAAAGTGAAGCATTAAATATAAATTTTGTATTGGTATGTTAATCTTTGTAAAAAAGGAAGCCAGGAACTACTAATTGCACGGAAATTTACTAAGGAGCAATAGATGGTTACTTGAGATCTTTAATAGTATTTATTATAACAACTGCACACATCATGCCTAGTAATCACCACGATATAAATCACTTTTAGTAGATAGCAAACATACCACATGGTCCCTGCTTTGCAACTGCAACTGTTATATCTCCCTGACAAGCTTGTCTTCTCAGATGACACTCGTTCAAGTCCTGTACACCGTCAGTTGCACAAACAGGCCTTCGAATATTTGGACAAGTAGGACATATGCATTGCGCTTTGTTGTCCACTACCCGGCAGCCAATATTATACGGAGCACTGCAGCCCTGAGTTTGACATGGATCTGTAAATTATGCACAACAACATTCAATTTAAATTATTAGCCGCCTCTTAAACGCTTGGAATCAAATCAAAGTGACTTTTGAGAACAACTTAACTTGAATACCTGGGGCTGTTGTTGGTATTGGTGTTGTTGTTGGGGTCATAGTTGTTGTTTCTGTTGACACTGTTGGTAACAGAGCACAAAAAATATTAATGCAAACGAAATAAAACCATTATACAAAAATGTTCGATAATAGCACCCAAGCTTAAATTAAATAAATGTTGTGAGGTTCACATTTCTTGTACCATCCAAATTAACATGCACGATTTGCAAAACTTACCTTGACAAAATCTTCTTGTAATCACTGGAGAGACGCTCTGGAGATCCTTAAAAGAAGAAGACGTAAAAACGTTTTCTGGCCCAGATGCAATCTCTTCCAGTTCTGCTCGATCAGCTCCACTACCAACTCCAAGAGCAAACACAAGAACCCCTTTGTTCTTCATCCCTCGTGAAGCTTCTGAGAGTCTTGTGTAAGGAAGTGTTGTTGTTTGCTTTCCGTCTGTGATGACAATGGCCAACTAAACAAAATATGATGTAATGTATATGAAATATGAACTCACAATTGACCTCGCTCCCAATGTGTGGCTTCAATAGCTCAGTTGGTAGAGCATCGCACCGGTATCGCGGAGGTCACGGGTTCGAATCCCGTTGAAGCCCTGAATTTTTTTTTTCAGGCTTCTTTATTCCAATTGCTTAAATTGGAAATTCACTGCGACGATCATATATCACTTTCATAAACAAAATATCATAAATATGGACACAAAACTTTAAAAGGCCAAATAGACGAATCGGATCATATGTGCATTAAGATAGCAAGTAGCCCTAGGCGTCGATTGCACGACAGTTAACTCTCTCTAAAACGGACACCGTCGGGATCGGCTCTAACCGTCCGTCTTAGAGAGGTGTCCGTCTTATAAGGGGTTTAGTTACAAAAAAATGACTGTAAAACGGCAGGGACGGGACCAACACCAGGTGTCCGTCTAATGGAAGTGTCCGTCTTATAAAGGTGTCCGTTAAGATAGAGTTGACTGTAGAAGCCCCAAACACTTAATAACTGGCTACGATCATTTTCAACCACCCTACTTACCTTCGGCACGCTAAATCGCATGCCGGTCGACGTTTGAAATAGATTGCTATCCGCAAGAAGAAGTGCTTTATCCGTGAAGGTAAATCCACGCTGCCAACGCATTCTGTCAAATAATTGGTTAACCTGGTCCGTCCCCTGAAAGCCATTGAATCTTAACACCACCTCAGGATTGGTACTGTATGCTACAGCCGCTACGTGTGTTGCAGAAGGACTGACGTCAAGTTTGCTGACCAATGATTTTACGAAACGTTTCATTCTTTCCCAATTGCTGCGCCCAATGCTTCCAGAAGAATCGATAACAAAAGCGATATCTACTTTGGCGCTACATTCTTTATCTGATAGAATAAAAAAGTGAATCGTAGTTATTAGCATTTTTCTGGACATTTAGAAGCAAGAAAGTGTGGTTTTCACTATACTGTAGTTATACTGTAAACAGTATAACAATATTTGGCTGATGGTTCGTTAAAAAACAAGAGTGACACTTAATTAAAAACATGTACGACATGTAACAGGAACATGTACCTACAAGTAGTAAGTAATGATAATGGTAATGATGATTATGTATTTATATAGAACATTTTCCATATGTATGTGTTCAAATTCGCCGTACACAGACTGTAATTTACTACACACAAAGGCCAAACCACAAGTACCAACATTTCCATTACCATTTTGTGATTAGCAAACGTACCACATGGTCCCTGTTTCGCAACAGTAACAGTGATGTTTCCTTGACAAGCTTGTCGTCTCAGATGACACTCGCTCAGGTCCTGTACACTATCCGATGCACAAACAGGTTTAAGGGTGTTCGGACAAGTGGGACAGATACACACTGCTTTATTTCCCACTACTCGGCATCCAATATTGTAGGGAACATTGCACCCAGAAGCAACACAAGGATCTACAGAAAGCGAAAGAAACAATTCTAAAAATGGGCAAAAATTATAAAACCAACGCATTCAGTTTAAATTTAAGTAGCTGTGAGACACTAAATCATCTGAGTTACCTGTTGTCGTTGGTACAGGGGTTACTGTCGTGGTTTGGGTAGGAGTTGCTGAAAAAGAAAACTTGCTAGTAAAACCCAAATGTTCTACCGGGAGAGATGCTTACTAAAAGAATGGGAATAAGCTACGACAGAGTGAAAAGTATTCAAGATCAACATGGAGTCGTAAAGGAAGCTAAACATCGCATATTTGATGTTTGCATCAATTAATTCCTCGAAGTGTCTTATTGGAGAACTTATGTTCAAAAGGTCAAAATTATTAATATGCAGCCGAAACTCTGTAGTATTTTATACCTTTATGTTTCAATGCACACGTTACCTTCGCACAAACGCGTTCTTATTCCTGGAGCGATGTTCTGGAGATCTTGGAATGATGTCGACGTGTAGACATACTCTGACCCGGAAGCAATCTCTTCCAGCTCTGCTCGATCAGCACCACTGCCAACCCCAACAGCATACACAATGACTCCTTTATTTTTCATTCCTCTCGAAGCCTCTGAAAGTCTAGTATACGATGATGTTGTTGTCTGTTTTCCGTCTGTGATGACAAAGGCCAACTGGAGAAATATCACCACGAAAAGCAAGCATGTTAAATGGTCGAATTGGATCATTGGATCATCATGAATTTTGACATCACGGTGGTTAAATTTGTTTATTGGTGAAACCTTTACAAAGTTGCGCTAAAAGTTTAACCTCAACATTAATTGTGTAGCTGCAATAGAATGCCAAAGAAGGGATATATAAAACGTTACGAGCCACCTTAAAGCTGTCGAATAAACCATGCATGAGACAAATCCTGGAATAACAGAAAGTCACTTAAACAGGAACTTCCTTAAACAATGTCAGTAAGGACAAAGCTTATTTTGGTCGAGTTGCTGACAATTATTGGTGGGTTAGGTTTGATGGCCCTGATAATACTTGGCTTCACACTAGAAGCTAAGTTAGTTTCAAGTAAGCCCTTGACTCAAGTGCACTTGACAATCTCAAGTCGCACTTAACAAAATTAGACTCGCACTTGATGACAAAGTATATTACTTGAGGCACAAACTGTCAATTATCTTCAGAATCGTGACAACGCTGCACGCCGCTTTCAGTTGGCTTCCATTTCCTATTGGTCAAGTGTGTTCTCAAGTGTGGTGTAGACTATGCTTGGCGGCGTACTTCGGCTTCTTTGAACTACGAAAGTTTCCATGGTCACCAAAGTTAAGTTCAAGTAAGTTTTACACCTTCACACTCAAAGTAAGTTCCAAGTGTACTTAGATCATACTTAAGAGCTCTAGCGTGAAGCCAAGTAATGATTTACGGAAGTAGATTACTTAATTTTCTTTCGCTCAATATTAGTTTACGGAAAACTAAAACATTCGATTCTCATTTCATGAATTATTATGGTAAAACACGACACGTTCGCAAGTGAAAAGACAAAGTTATTTCACACATTCCCCGCCAAATAAATTACTGAATTCACTGCTAATGAAAATACGTTATGAACCCTTTTAAAAAAGCCTGATTACCTTAGGTACATCTGGTCTCATTCCATTGGATGTCTGAAACAGATCTCGGTCTGCAAGTAGGAGTGCTTTGTCAGTGTAGGTAAATCCACGCTGCCAAGGCATTCTGTCAATCAATCGATTGACATGATCCGTCCCCTGGTAGCTTCTAAATCTTGTCACTACTTCTGGATTGGTACTGTATGCTACAGCTGCCACGTGGGTAGCAGAGGCACTGACGTCAAGTTTGCTGACCAGCGCTTTGATGAATCGTTTCATTCTCTCCCAATTGCTGCGCCCAATACTTCCAGACGAATCGATGACGAAAGCAATGTCCAGCTTAGAACGGCATTCTTTATCTGTTTTAAAAAAGGTTATTCGAATGAGATTAACACATCGAAACGTTGTGTTAAATTTTTCTCGCTAAATTTTTATCCTCCAAAAAAGTTACTTCCAGGAAAAAACAAACAAACAAACAAATAAAAGAAATAAAAGCATGAGAAAATTGTAAGCAACGAAAATATTGACAACTTCGCGATAGGTGATAACTTGGAGTAATTTTTTTCTTAAGTGCCACTGTCAGAGAAAGTGTTCCAGACCTTGGAAGTCGGGGTCAACCGATTTTCCTGAAACTTACTGCAGAAGTTGGCCTTGGTGAGATATTCTAAAAGCCATTTGGGTTTGGTTTTCTGACTTTTACTTTCAAAGTTCCAGGGGTGGTCCCATATTGAGCCTTCAAATCATGAAAAATCCTGCTTTTGAAGGAGTAAGTTTGCACTTGTATAAAATCAAACACACAAAACCTTTTGACTAAATACTTGTATGCTGTGATTCTACTATAAATGCTCTTTCATTTCATATATGCTGATTTGGCATAGAGGGTTCTGACAGTGTGAGGCATAACACAAAATTTGGCCAACTTTTGATGAGAAAACCACTACCCAAAATTGCCAAAATTTAGATGTTCATATTTTTTAACTGCCTAACTAGAAAAAAAGGACACTTATATCAGGAGTTATCCCAATGCATGTAGAACAAAATTCAGTTGAGAAAAAATTGGGCCGTGTAGTGTTTTAGTTCTTTAATGACCCATTTTGAAGCACACCCTGACCTAATTTGCATATTGTCAAAACCAAAAGTTTAACATCCATACTTATTTTATTTATTTTTAAACACTTTTATTTGCCTTGGCGAGACTTAAAATTCTTAGGAAAGCTGTTGTTAGCAGTAACAAGACGAGAAAACATAAATTTTGACTGTTAAAATTAGCAAAAATTAAAAAACACAATACTGAAAAAAATCAGTTTGTTCCCCTCCAAAGCTTGTACCCTAAAATATAATGTGCATACAATACACGAGTCCGTATAACGTCTACGTAATAGTTTACGATACTAATAAATACACTTCTTTGAAACATATCCATGCTAAACTTGCTTAAACTTAACTTACCAAAGCGTATTAAACATTCTTATAGTAAAGGTAAATTTCCCTATCTTTGAAAATCGTGCGAGTACAAACATCCTACGGCCAAATCGTATTTCGCAATGATCGCTTCATTCTGCACTTGATAACAGAAGTCCTTAATAGTCCCTTAAAATCAAGAAACGTTTCTGAAGCCGCTCAGTTCCTAATTCCTCGCCATTTACCATAGTTTTGCTATTTTGGTTGCACGCTGTTCATCCGCCATTTTGGATATGGTCGCAAGAGAACTGGGGCGAGAGTCGCCTGGCTGAAAACGTATGGACCCAACGTTTTTCAAACGAAACTTCGAACTCATTTAGATACCTTTAAAATGTACTGAGAAAATTATTTTTGTTTACAAATTAGCCTCTTTTGACGCTATGTTATAAACTTGTTGACATAATATTAAGACTTTTTCATTTTGGTCGCATTTTATTAGACCTAGCCCTCGAGACCTAGCCTGGGAGCAACAATTGATAATGCGACACAAACCAAATGGATAATGAAATGAAACAAGTATCAACACGTGTTTTATCTCTGTTGTCGAGTGAGGGCCATTAAAATATTCTCTTTTCGGCAGATTACACTTCAATAGGGTATAAAGGAACTACATCGCAGTTGAAAAAAATGGCAATTTTTTTAAGTTTTTCGTCATAATCAGGCATTAAAAAAATCATCTGTGTTTTTTCTTTTAATAGGTTTTGATAACTTGCAGAATTACTCTGTTGCCATTTTTTATGTGAGAAAAATATCATTTTTAGACAAACTTAAATTTGGAAGTAATTGAAAAATGGCTAAAAGACCCGTGGCTGATTGCTTGATCGAGAGGAGTGTACGTAAACGGCAGTGTCTGCCTTAAAGGGACTGTGTCACGGCTAAGTTAATATTATGATATTTAATTTTGTCAAATTTTCGCTATGAAACTAGATGTTTGCAAAGAAATTAATTCTATGGTTGTAAATAACAAAACCATAGCTTCATTGCAGCCAAATGTGTCTCCCGGGCGTTATAATTTAAAGTTACAAGCAGACATGATTAACTTTGAAAACTGATCCGCCGGACCATATTTCAAAAACTCATATCGCAATCCGTTTCAATCTTCGACAATTTTGGCCATCGGTACCTCCTTTTGCATTTGGTGTGTTATTTAAATATTCCTTCACTGTTTTTAGAGGTTATTTTATATACTTAAACAAATTTAATGTTCATTTCCGATGCCTAAGTTTGGCTAAAATCCGTGACACTGTCCCTTTAAACATGCATGAACTTTACTCTGTCCTCCACAGAGGCCTCTTCTTTAATTTTTTGTAAGGGCTGGGAAATGGGGAGAGGTGAAAAGTTAGCGCGAGCCCGAGGAGTGAAAAACAAAAGCGCTCGGGGACACTGGGAAAGAAGGAAGGAAAAATCGAGTCGTTCCACGAGCTCCCCCTATTATTTATTTTTCATGTTTTCACCTTTCCCCTTCCACTGAAAGTGTCTTATTTTGATTCGAATGTTGATTATAATATAACGATGAACTAACAATAGTAGTGTCTTCTGTCCTTAAATCCGCACATTGTCAAGATTCGATGGTAGGCTCTTACCGATAGTGCTCGTAAAAAAAGCATCAAATGCTTAAAGCAGTGCTCGTTTATTGCCAAAAAAGTGCTAAAATAATGCTAACTTTTTTAAAAAGTGCTCGTGGTTTACATTAAAATGCTCTCTCTTTTCCGATTTTTTTAAATATAGAATATTACATTTTTCAGATTTTCAGTAACATTTTTCATTTTTTTGCCTTGGCTGGCTGTCTTCCATTGTTCCTCGATGAAAACGTGGATGACGCCATCTTGTGTCGAGTGTGATGGACTGGGTTTTTAGAAGGAAAACGCTGACCTATCAAATCTATTCCTCAGGCCTCCTCGGCTCCTGTGACTAAAATGAGGGAAAAATGCATCTGGGTTCTGGGAGGCTTTGGACGCCATAAAAAAAGTCAGAATGTGCTTTTTAACACAAAATTATACAAATAATCAGTCGAAAATCCAAAATAATGCTAGCAGTGCTTTTTGGGATAAAATGTAGAAAAAATGCTCGCGAAGCCAAATAATGCCAAAAAAAGTGCTAGCACTATCGGTAAGAGCCTATTCGATGGCGTTTGTCTATAAGGGCCTGTTTACATGGAGGTAAGGTGCCCCGGCTAACCGAGTTACCCGGCTAGAAGGGATGAAACATAGCCCGCCTTAACATGCAGAATTCATAGCCCTTCTACCCGAGTTGAGACAGCATCAGTAAAGCGTGTCACAGCGTGGGAAAACCATGTAGCTCCAAATGATTGAAGAAAAATATGATTTTTTGCAAAATAATCAAGGCTAGCCGTCTTTAAACCTATTTTATTTTGATGTGCAAGCTCTTTGAACTTTACTACGTTCATTATGGGGGAATTCAACCGATATTCAACAGTCTTTGGCCGCCAAATTGAAATTAAATTTGTTGTTTCGTGAGTAAGGATAATCATTCCTACGAAAATTTCGAATTAATTAGCTGTTGCTCAAAGAAAAATTTTCCAGCCTACAGATAAAACTAATTTGATCTAATTTTGGTCAAATAGCACTGTTTGGGTCCAGAATTTATAAATTTATGCCAACACGCGCGAAGACTTATCCCGGCAAGCTGGGATAGCCCGGGCATAAGCGTTTACATGGCAAAAAGCTATCTCGCCTAGAAGGGTGCCCCGGGCAAGTAGACTGAGTGCCCCGGCAAGGTGGGTTTCCCGTCTTGCATGTAATGCTTTGATGCGTGTTTTAAAGAAACGTATGGAAAGTTGGCTCGCCCAGGGTAGCTCGGTTGGCCGGGTAACTCGGTAAGCCGGGGCACCCGCCTTCCATGTAAACAGGCCCTAAGTTCTACCCGCTGAACCCACGCAACAAGCCGGGAGGATTTAAACGCAGAAATTAATGGAAAATTAAAAACGTAACTGAACGCTTTATATCCCAGCTACATCATTCAAATTTGTTTGATTAAATATTTTGCCTAGAAGCTAGGCTCCTTCGGATAGTCCATCAGATTCCCATAAGACACTGTAATTTGTGACGGCGTTGCATATCCTTCCAGATGGCGGTCAAAACCGTGACCGGCCTGAAGATCTATTATTTTCGTGTTGTGCTAAAATAATTAATACCGTGAGCCAACTCTCGTTATAGCAACACGCTTGGGACGTCGTCGTTTAGTGTCCATATTAGCGAGAGTCCGTATAAATAGCGGGATGTGTCCGTGGGGCCCGTGTCATATGCTTAACAGTCAAGTTCCACCCAGGTCAAATAAAATGTGACCAAAACGAAAGAGTGTCACGATCAGTTCTGTCTTTAAAGTTGAGCAAAGGACTTTTGTTGGAAAAAAAAACCTCTGAACCGGAAAACTTCATAATGTAAAACGCGTAGGTTGAGTCCACACGTTTTTAGTCAGGCGACTCTCGACCCAGTTCTCTTGCGACCACATCATGTCAAAAATGGCGGATGAACAGTGTGCAGCCGAAACAGCAATGGCAAAGAACTGAGCGGCTTCAGAAATGTTATTTGATTGTAAGGGACTATAAAGGAATTATGTCAACAAATGCAGAATGTAACGATCATCAGGAAGTACGATTACGCCGTAGGATGTTTGTACCCGCACGATTTTCAAAAATATGGAAACTTACTTGAGATTTTAATACTTGAAGAGCGTTTAATACGCTTTTATATCTACCAACTTTTTCTGGGTCAAAGGCGTGAGATTTTTATTCTGAGAGTGCCAAGATTTCCGATGACGATACGACAATTTCCGAAGTTTTCCGAAGACATCCGAAGTATTCCGAAGACGTTCCGAACATATCCCGATCCCAGTGCGTGGACGTGTTTTGCTCAACACGACCTCGTTCCCAATGCTTTTTTGTCAAAACTCTGCGATTTCGGGGAAAGTATCGCCATTTACTCATTTTACATGGAGTTTTCGTTTCTCACATTGGTTTGAGTTTACATTTTTTTGGAAAGTGTGTCGTTTGTGGTTGTAATAACTCACATTTTTCGGCCAGGCGTGAGGTTTTGGTTTGTAAGCGTGAGTTGGCGTGAGATCTAAGTTTTCAACTTGCAGGCGTGAGACTCACGCCCAAGGCGTGAGAGTTGGCAGGTATACGCTTTGGTAAGTTAAGTTTTGGCAAGTTAAGCATGGATATGTTTAAAAGAAGTGTATTAGTATAGTAAACTATCACGTAGACCTTATACGGACTCCATTTATTGTATGCACATTATATTTTAAGGAACATGCTTTTGAGAAGAACAAACTGATTTCATCAGTGTTGATTTTCTAATTTTTGCTAATTTTAACAGTCAAAATTTATGTTTTCTCGTCTTGTTACTGCTAACAACAGCTTTCCTAAGAACTTTAGGGCCTCGCCAAGGCAAATAAAAGTGTTTAAAAATAAATAAAATAAGTATGGATGTTAAACTTTTGGTTTTGACAATATGCAAATTAGGTCAGGGTGTGCTTCAAAATGGGTCATTAAAGAACTAAAACACTAAACGGCCCAATTTTTTCTCAACTGAATTTTGTTCTACATGCATTGGGATAACTCCTGATATAAGTGTCCTTTTTTTCTAGTTAGGCAGTTAAAAAATATGAACATCTAAATTTTGGCAATTTTGGGTAGTGGTTTTCTCATCAAAAGTTGGCCAAATTTCGTGTTATGCCTCACACTGTCAGAACCCTCTATGCCAAATCAGCATATATGAAATGAAAGAGCATTTATAGTAGAATCACAGCATACAAGTATTTAGTCAAAAGGTTTTGTGTGTTTGATTTTATACAAGTGCAAACTTACTCCTTCAAAAGCAGGATTTTTCATGATTTGAAGGCTCAATATGGGACCACCCCTTGAACTTTGAAAGTAAAAGTCAGAAAACCAAACCCAAATGGCTTTTAGAATATCTCATCAAGGCCAACTTCTGCAGTAAGTTTCAGGAAAATCGGTTGACCCCGACTTCCAAGGTCTGGAACACTTTCTCTGACAGTGGCACTTAAGCACTGGCCAAACGGTAACGTAAGTGGACGCAAGTAGTCGCAAGTTAATCTTGCGTACAGACTTGCGTTGGGTGACCGAATGGACACGCAAGTTTAGTCGCAGGTGCACGCAAGTTTGCAAAAAAAACAAAAACAAGCTACGTGCTGTAATTCAGTATTTGAAATAAACCCAGGGCTTCACTCTATCAAGCAATCAAACGATACGTTATGTGAATATGAACACGCAAAGTGGAATCAGAATCATTGAATTACAAACTCACCGCATTGTCCCTGCTTTGCAACAGTAACAGCTATGCCTCCCAGACACGCTTGTTGCCTCAAATGACACTCGCTCAAGTCCTGTACATCATCCGATGCACAAACAGGTCTTCTTATGTTGGGGCAAGTAGGACATATGCACTGTGGTTTGTTGCCCACAACTCGGCAGCCGATATTGTATGGAGCACTGCAGCCCTGCGTCTCACAAACATCTGCAAAACGTACAAAAATAGTATTTAACTTCTTATGGTCTCCAGTACGACATTGTAATTCAGTTAAAAATGCTGTCCAAAATAAACTCATTTAATTACCTGGTTTTATTGGTGTAGTTACTGGCGGTGCTTGCGTGGGAACTGTGTATAGAGCAGATAAATAAGTAAAAAAACAAATAAAAAATGAACGATAGAAAGAAAGAAAGTAAGTAAGTTTTAACAACTGTCGAGCTTCGTTCACAACGTACTTAGTGAAAAGAAAAAAAATGAAGGATCATCAACTCTATGTTAAGATTCTGCGGTGATGCTCTACTCTGAGGGTTTAAAAGTACAACTATTCATGTAGCCTGCGAATACAGCCGCCTCTCATCGCTCCCAGCCGGTTTGGCGTTACTATTCATGGTAATAAATTCAATAAAAAATCAACGTTACATTGAAAGAAGAACTTTTGTAGAACATTCTATAATTACACGCTTCACACTACACAGTTTACCTTCGCACATGCGCTTTCTTATTCCTGGGGCGAGCTCTTTTAGATCGGTGAATGAGGCTGACGTGTAGACATACTCTGACCCGGAAGCAATCTCTTCCAGCTCTGCTCGATCAGCTCCAACGCCAACACCAAGCGCATACACAATGACTCCTTTGTTTTTCATTCCTTTCGAGGCCACTGAAAGTTCCGTGTATGATGACGTTTTCGTCTGCTTTCCATCTGTGATTACGAAGGCGAGCTACACAAAATATCATATCAAATGAATGTTAGATGGTGAAATCGGATCTTATGTAACAAAAAAAATCCGATCATATGTACATGTAGAGTAGTTTCCATAAAGCCAAAACCAAAGCAAATACTCTCGTCAATCAGAAAAATGTAAGCAACCCAGTGATGCAATCAAAACTCGCCAAATACACGTCGCCGGCGCGAAGCACGACCAAACAAGCTTAAGCGAGTCACGACTGGTTTTGGTTTAACTTCTGATTGGATCCGAAAGTGGCAGGTGTTTTTTTAAAGCCAATCAAGCAATACGGCTTAGCATAGTAACGCAAAACCAAACCGAATGCAAACTACTTCGATACTGAAGTGAAAATCATTTTAAGAAAGAAGGACCGCTTGAACGCATTACGTTTTGCAGTAACTAAATAACTTAGTAGCTAAGGCAGTAAATAAGTAACTTATGCAAAAGTATAATTGGTGTTGAACGCTTTAACAGTGTTCAACAAAACTGCACACCTTTGGTACGTTTAATCTCATCCCATTTGAAGTCTGGAAGAGGTCGCTGTCTGCAAGCTGGAGTGCTTTATCCGTGTAGGTAAATCCACGCTGCCAACGCATTCCATCAAATTCTCGATTAACCTCGTCCGTACCTTGAACAGCATTGAATCTCATCACCACCTCAGGATTGGTACTGTATGCTACAGCTGCTACGTGTGTGGCCGAAGGACTGACGTCCAGTTTGCTGACCAGAGATCTAATGAAACGTTTCATTCTTTCCCAATTGCTGCGTCCAATACTTCCAGAAGAATCGATGACAAAAGCGATATCCACAATGGAGCGACATTCTTTATCTGAAAATATGTACAAAATGGATAAAAATTGGAAACAGAAATAGCTAAGGAACACATTGAGCTTCAAAAAGCAACGACGTCGACAACAACAATAGCAATAACAACAACAACAATAACAACAAGCAATAACCAATAACCGAAGCATCAACAGAACAACAACGAAATTTGTATTGACAATAAAAATTGGGAATCCCGCTTCCCGCCCCCTGTTCTCCTGCCTCACCTAGGGATTCCGACCGCTACCCCAACCCACTGATTATGACAAAGATATTGATTATGATAGAATAACTGTTCTGTGATTAAAGTTTAACCAAACACACAGACAGTGAGTAACAAACGTACCACATGCTCCTTGCTTTGCAACAGTGACGGTAGTATTTGTCTCACAAGCCTGTCTTTTCAGATGACACTCGCTCAGGTCCTGTACATCATCCGATGCACATACAGGCCTCCTTATATTAGGACAAGTAGGACAAATACATTCTGCTTTATTGTCCACCACTCGGCAGCCGATATTGTACGGAGCACGGCAGCCATCTGTCAAGCATGGATCTGTAGAAAAATAAAAGTAATACGGTTTCGATTTCGACTCTTATCAATCACAAGATTCGAATGAAGAAGGTATCGAACAAAAGTGCCTCAAGGGAACGGCCCCAAGTTATTTCTCTGAATATTTTCAACTGAAAAGACATAATATTCATGACTATAACATTAGGGACAAGAACAAATTAGTTATTGACAGGGTTAAATTAGAATCGACCAAAAGAACGTTTTTTAATGAAGGGGCCGATATTTTTAATAATTTTATATGAATCTAGTTCTAGTGTTTTTATCGCTTTTTATATGTCTTAGATTTCTTATATAGCTTTTCAACTGTTTTTATTACTTTATTTTATTAAATATTTATTTATTTATTTATTTTTAACACAGGACCCATGTTGATAGCAGTTTTTATAACTGAAATGGTCATCCTGTATAAATATGTTTTAATTATTATTATTATTATTATTATTATTATTATTATTATTATTATTATTATTATTATTATTAAAATAATAACTTTAAATACCTGGAGCAGTTGTTACTTTGGGTGCTTGGGTTGGTACTGCGGAAATAAACGTTGAATTGTTACTTAAGCCGTGCCAAAATGCAATGTCACATTGTATAAAATCTGGATGTTTAAAAGAGTTATCCCGTGAATAGGTTTGTGTTCCCCATGCGATTTTGACAACCTCACACTAAGCTTCTATGTGAGAGAATGAGAGAATTTTAAATTCGTTTATACCATGTACGGAAAAGTATAACGAGCTTGCGAAGGTACTGGCTAAAGGGACGAGAGCGGCAAGACAAGCTCAAAGACGAGAATGGTCGACTGCTAGTTAAATCAAACAGAACGTGCAGTTGTACCGCGACTAATAAAATCTTTAATGATGTTAATGCTAATCGGTAAGAACAAAGCTAGTCCTGTGAACCTATAGGAAAACACCACAATGGAAAGGACGCTAAAAGCGAGCTACGCAACTGAATAATAACCACGGACTGCATGTAAACGATGGTGATATTTTTGTGTAGTAAATAATATTAAGATGGTAAATTTTAAGCTCGGTGATAAATATTGAAGATGAATTGCTGACGCTAGCAATATACAGACGCGTGTCACACATCAACCTAGAAGATGGCCCAGCTCACTACGAGTCTAGTCTCTCGCAGCTCAGTTGATTAGAGCGCCCAACCAGTATCCGGGAGGCCATGGGTTCGATTCCCGTCGGGGACTCAGATTTTGTCTTTGTCCCATACTCGTGTCATTGTTGAACAATTAATCTTCACAGTGATATTTTTCTTGTGCAAATACTTACCCGCACAAAACAGCTGTCTTATCCCCGAAGAGATGCTAAGAAGATCTTTAAATGATGGCGATATAGAGACATAGTCTGATCTGGATGCAATCTCTTCCAGTTCTGTTCGATCGGCACCACTGCCAACTCCGAGAGCATACACAGTGACTCCTTTGTTTTTAATTCCTTGAGAAGCTTCTGAAAGTCTTGTATAGTTTCCTGTTTTTGTCTGCTCCCCGTCTGTGATCACAACAGCCAACTGCACAAAATAATAGGAAATGAAAATAGTTTTAACAAATGATTAAAGCACTAATGGAACAGAATTACAATTTTCAACTTCTAAATTTGCATTTGAATACGTTTAAAATTTGGTATGTTACGTTACGTTATGTGATGTGATGTGGTGTGATGTTATGTAATGACATGTTTTGTTATGTAACGTTACGTTACGCTTCATTATGTTGCGTTGTGTTATGATGTTATGTTACGTTACGTTATGCAAAGTTATGTTTGTAATGTTATGTTATGTAATGCTATGTTATGTTCTGTCATGTTACGCTACGTTACGTTATGTTATGTTATGTTATGTTTTGTTATGTTGTGTTATGTCCTGTCATGTCATGTCATGTCATGCTCTGTTCTGATCTGTTATGCTATGTTATGTTATGAATTTGGAATTCCGAGAATCCCGTTTTCTAGCGTGTGACCATAAACCTTTTACATTTATGATAGCCTCTTCCAGGAACAGGCTACATTTATGACAAAAAACAGTTGAAATTACCTCGCATCTATGTTGGATTATGTTGTAACTTGAATAATAAATGCTAACTCTAAATAGACTAATTGTCTGGGTAACCTGACTAAAATGAAGTTAGGAACAAGGCGACGACTTGCGATGGCAATTCACAGAGAATGCCGTTCCTCTTCTTACTCCACGCTACAGAAAACTGGAGTTAGGCTCTGGGTAGTACTTACCTTCGGTACGTTTGGTCTCATCCCATTAGAAGTCTGAAAAAGGTCACTGTCTGCAAGTAGAAGTGCCTTGTCTGTGTAGGTATATCCACGCTGCCAACGCATGCCATCAAATATTTGATTAACCTGGTCCGTACCCTGGAAGTTTCTGAATCTCATCACCACCTCAGGATTGTTGCTGTATGCTACAGCTGCTATGTGCGTGGCAGAGGCGCTAACGTCAAGTTTGCTGACCAGTGCTTTAAGGAAGCGTTTCATTCTTTCCCAGTTGCTGCGCCCAATACTTCCAGATGAATCAATGACAAAAGCGATATCCACAACGGCGTGACATTCTTTATCTGTGAAAAATAAACACTTCTGCATAATCCTGCCGTTATTTCTGAAGAATATAGCGGTGGCGTAGTGATCAAACGAAAGGGGTATAAACGTTTGCGTCTTGTTTGGGCAATCTGACTTAAAAATGGTGGTCGGTAACTTGCGGTAATTGCAGAGACGCATCCAGATTTTTTTAAGGGGGAAGGGGTGTGGAGTTGGGTGACTGATCAAAAAATTAAGTTTGAATTTTCTCAGAACTTGACCTCAAAATGTTGCATTTTAAAAAGGCCAAAATGAATTTGGGGGAAATGGCCGAGGATTTTGGCTACCCAAGCAACTAACCTCTCCTAAAAACACCCCTTACCTCATGTCAGTAAATCAGCCACTAAGTTATGAAACAGACATTATGTATTATAAACCAAGGAAAACATTAAACAACACGTGAAGCAAATTGCAACGAAAAAAAGTAACCAGTGAATATAAAACGTACCACATGGTGCCTCCTTTGCAACAGTTACAGCGATATCCATCTGACAGGCTTGTTTTTTCAGATGACACTCGCTCTGGTCCTGTACATCGTCCGACGCACATACAGGTCTCAGTATGTTGGGACAAGTAGGGCAAATACACTGTGCCTTGTTACCCACTACTTGGCAGCCGACATTGTATGGAGCACTGCATCCATCAGTCTTGCAAGGATCTGGAAGGAAATGTAACGTAATATTTCGATTACTCGGAGGCCGTCGATCAGGCAAATGCAGTTAAGGTGGCAATTGAGAATTCTTGACTTAAATACCTGCAGGAGTGGTTGGTGTCGGCGTAGTCGGTGTCGGCGTAGTCGGTGCTGGTGTTGTTACTGTTGAAAAGGATAAAAAATTGTTACCACAAACTATCCCATTCAAAAATAAAATTAACAAGTTATTCTCTTATGATTTATGCGGTGGACAACTATAAACGATATGACCTCAAGGAATTATGGGAGAACTAAATTAATATGCAATACTTTTTCATCGTAGCATTTAAGATCACAGGTCAAGGCTGATCTCTTGAGCAAAATGAACACGGTCTCTAAGCCACTGGCTCGTATCGTTTATGGTTTCTGATACTATTTTTCTCGACAACCAGTTGTATATGATTCACTTCACCTCTACATTGTGGGTACGTAGTTACATTTTAATGTATTTTTTCAAATTGTCAAATCATTTGGAAATAACTCGGAACTCAACGTATGTGTTCCTGTGTTCCATGGTTCGGCTATGTTGACTACCTTTTTAACAACTTCAAGGAGAAATAAATAAAGTGTAAAACATCGCTAAAATACCTCTTGGCTCTGTTATATTCTTTGCAATGGATTCAACCTGTCTTGGGAGATCACTGTATGACGTCACGTAGAACAAATCTTCTGGTCTCTGGACGGGAACATCAGATCTATCGCCGATTGAGATGACGTATGTTGTGACGTCACGGTTCCTCATCAGTTGCATAGCGTCTTCCAAGGAGCCTCCATCTGGAGATTGCCTCCCACCAGTGAGTAATATTGCGATCTAAAAATAGAAAAATAAAGGCGTGTGGTTTTTGAACTTTGTAAAAAGAAGTAAATAATAGTTAACAGTACTGGCCATGCAAAGCTCGTACGTCTGTTGCCAGGGCACTCAATGTAGAAAAACTAATAATTTATTTGAAATAAACTTTTTAACATAGTTAAGAATTCCATCTAACTGGAGGCTGATTAGATGGCCGTTTTATAACGCATGGACGAGAAGTTGAACTCGAGACTACTTTGATTAAGGTTTCACAAGTTTGGAGACGTTTGATGAAGCTTAATCCGCAAAATGTGCTTAGAAATGTCGACAGCTTCTTCATTGTCGATTCGTGCACCCCCCCCCCCCCCCCACCCTCTCTCCCCATCACTCGTGGTTTAGGTCAAACAACGGTAGGGGAAGGACATGAGCGTTGTTATTTCACAAACCCGTGAAAAATTATGGGGGGAAGCCTCGAGCAATGGGGCCCATATTGCCGGAGCTTATCCCGGTTTCAGTAGCATTAAGCGGCTAGGAGTATTTCTACTCCTCTCTGAATGGGATGCTAGTCCATCGCAGGGTACCCTTTCAGCATTGTGTCGCCGGTACCCAATTATATACCTGGGTGAGCAGGGGCACTATGAGAGTAAAGTGTACTGCCAAGAACACAACACAGTGTCCCCGGCCAGGGCTCGAACCCGGACCGCTCGATCCGGAGTCCGGCGCACTAACCATTAGGCCACCGTGCCTCCCCATAAAAAATCATAGTGTGGGAATAAAAGTGCTCACATGCATACCTTACGAAAAGATGGCCTGGCGTTCTGAAACAATGTCGCGGCAGCACCAAATGCGCGGTCGATCCTTCTTTTACCGCTCAACTGCGGAGCTTTGTCGATAATTGAGTTGAAGCCGGACATGCTCGAGTAGCCATCAAAAGGAAGGATAGGAATTGCATCAGTGCTGAAAACGATAACGGAGCCGCGTGACTTTCCTGGCGTGATATTGAGGTACCTTGCTATTAACTTGACAAACTCCTTCTCCTTCATGTAGTCTTCTGGCGTGACGCGTGACGAGGAGTCCAGCATAAAGATCACGTCAGCAACAAAGTCGTAAGGACCAAGAGCAGCTGTCAGTGAATCGGACCACAAAAAGTACATCAGTGTATTAAAGTGACTATAATTTTAATTTTTATTATAATTGTTTTGGAACATGGCTTTTAAAAATTTTGTCAGAATAGTCTTCTTTTGTTGCGCCAGAAACCCATTTTAGAGGGAGGGCTCATTTTTGGGGGAGCGGTATGCCGCGTGCGTAATCGCTTATCGGAAGGCACGAAGCGCCGATCGCCGCGCGAGCCTCACACACCTCGTGGGGCCTACTCCCACGCATTTGCGCTGGTTCAAATTCTCCGCGGTTTATATTTCGCTCGCGGGCTCTTGACTTACTTTAGAGAAAATATAAACACTGTCTGAAATGTTCTCCGGAGGCAAGAGCCTGAGGTCAAGTCTAAAAATGGTATTGGAAATGAAATAGGCGAGGGTTTTATGTAGCACAAGGCACATTCCCGCTGAAGCTTTCGAGAAGTCGTGCCCTCGAATTGTTTCCCTTTAGTACAAATTACGATAAGGATTTTTAAATGTCACCTACCTGTGTCATAAGACACATGTCTTGTCAATGGCATCACATACACAGGCAGGTTTATATAAGACCTGACCGGGAACCAATCTGATCCAGCCGAACCCCTCAAAGGCAGTAGAATAAACTGTGGACTGATGGTCACTGCATACAAGCGGGCGCCAAGATCGTAAAGCCTTTGGAATGACCTGTCTAAAACTCCCGCCTGAGTCCCTGCTGCTTGACTTCCAGTGGTGAGAAGAATCACAACTTTGGGAACGGCCGGTCTTGCTTTGGCGAAAACGTTTCGGGCCGAGTCAATCGCGCTGTCCATCCTTCGCGGTCCGCCTACCTTCGGCGCGTTGTCGATGGCGTTGTAGAATTCTTGCGTCGTGCTTGTGTCGCCGAAGTTTGTGATCACAGTCGCGGTGGAACCGTATGTGATAACAGCGCCTCTTGTGCGATCAGGCATCGTGTTTAAATAACGGGACAATTGTTTCACGAACGACTTTTGCGCATCGTATTGTTGCGTTGTGACGGGGTCGGACGAATCGAGAAGATAAACAACATCCACTGCCAAACTTAGCGGCCCTAGAAGAGCTGTAAACAAATAAACATCGATTAAAATTCCGAGAGATTACAAAGTAAATAAATGTATTAACCTGTATACCTATTATCAATATTATGCACTTCAAAACATTTGACATCTCCATCGTTTTTTGCAGCCACGACGAAATCCTGCCACAGAGAATTTAACTGCAAAGTACGCGCGGCACTTTGAGTATTCCAGTTTTTGTAAACTCCGGCGGCAGCTCGGTTAGTGGCTTCAAGTGAACGCCAGAAATGTCGAAATATTGGAGCGCAAAATAAATTAACGAACACCCAGCTATTGAGAAATGAAACATCTGGATTCTTTTAAAATACTGAGGTCACCCAGACTGACAGTTGTCTCAGTAGGATGTTGAAAAATTGGCCAGCGTGAAATGTTGTTTCGCGATTGAACAAAAAAAAAAAAAAAAACAGTTTTCCTGAGACAGTAAAGAACCGGCAGAATAAAGATCGTTAGAGCTCCTCCAAGGTTACGTTGTTAAACATTTTATCTATGTTATAAATACGGTTGAAGTGAGTAAAAGTGTGCAAGGTGCACTTAGCCTGCGAACAGGCTTTCTGGAGAGCGCTCGGCCGTCGCCGGCGCTTCGCGCCGTCCAAGCGCTCTTCGGAAATCTCCGGAAAGCCTGTTCGCAGGCTAAGGTGCACTCGATTTCCGCTCCATGTCCGGTCAAAAAGCAGACACCTCAATATCTTATGCTCACGTTTAATATGAAACACGACCCGTGTTTTGTTGAATATCTTTCAATTTTTTATGCAGGAAAAGCCAGATGACAGTATACTTCTGCTCGTACGCGTATGCGATCTGTTTGGGTTATGGTTATCATTAATCGTCTTTCTTATCAAATTAATTTGAGCAATACAAGAGCGATGACATTTTTATTGGAAAGCGATATATGACATACAAGGCCTTGTTTTCAGTTTCTCTTTTCTCTACCCAAAATTCAGGAAATAATCTTTGTCCAATTTGAAGTCCATTTCGAACTTTAACTTAAACTCAAACTCGAGTCCAAACTCGATGATTCGGAATTCCCATAATCTCTTAATGGGATGAATAGTCATGATTCTTTACTAGAGAGGTATATTTCCCTTTGTTGACAGATTACTAACGGCGATACCTGAGAATAGATGACCTCTCAGAAATAGATGCTAGAAGATAACAAAACGGATAAAAATTATCGGAATTTTCACACTAAAAGTGATTTCTCGACAGTATGCACCAAACTGCGAAAAGTTTCAATCTTTAGTTATATCTTTGTTATTGACCTCCAAGCAAAACCAAGTGGCCTCCCATTTTGCTGAGGTGACAAAAGCAGAACTTTTTACCATAAACAGATCCTGTATTTCTCGACAAAAAACGGTGGGCACTCGAACAATCTTGCGCGAGCAGAGCACGTTTAATTTACATGATCGTATATGGTTTCGAAGCGCAATTTCAGGAGGTTAATCCTTTTAAGGCGAAAAAGCCGGTGTAGTTTACCTTTAGGGGTTGGGGGTGAAGGACTCCTTAAATACAGCACCGACTTGGTTGATCGTGAAACCTTTTACGGACAAAAAATGCGTGTTTCTGCGGGTACCACTTAGGGTGTTTAACAAATGTCCATCTATTGTGAAACCTTTTATAACATTTATTTAGTTTAGTACTTTAGCAAGTTGGTTTCAGAATCTAAGTAGAAAACCACAGAAAAAAGACACAGTAACAAAGTGATCTTCGAAAACACAAAGCTGGTCAACCCTACGGAAACAAAACGAACTAAATACCCACCTGTTAAAACTTTAAATTTCACGAGAAACCTGTCCATTTCCTTCAAGGATGTTATTCTATAGAATCCCAGGTTTTCACAAGGAGCCTTTAAAAAAAGCCTGGTGAGTATTTAGTTCGTTTTGTTTCCGTAGGGTTTGACCAGCTTTTTAATCAACTTTCATGATTAAAATCATGAATGCAAATTATACAAACGGCTTACAAAAGGCGCGGTGGCCTAATGGTTAAGTGCGCCGGACTCCGGATCGAGCGGTCCGGGTTCGAGCCCTGGCCGGGGCCATTGTATTGTGTTCTTGGGCAAGACACTTTACTCTCATAGTGCCTCTCTCCACCCAGGTGTATAAATGGGTACCGGCGACATAATGCTGGGGAGGGTACCCTGCGATGGACTAGCATCACTTAGGGGGGAATAGAAATATTCCTAGCTGCTTAATGCTACAGAAACCGGGATAAGCTCCGGCAGTATGGGCTGCTTGGCTCGAGGCTCCCCCCCTTACAAAAATGTGCGCGTTTTTGGTTCAACGGCAACTTTGGTGGAAATAAAGTAGGGATGAAACTAAATTCGGACCACATCCCGCACAAAATGAGATTCTGAAACTTGCGCGCGAAGAATCATAATCAAATAACAATTATCAGAGACACTACATGGATGTTCGAAGTTATCGCTCGGCTCGAATCTCAGAAATCTCTCTAGTAGTACACTACGAATAGTCCCTTATTTTCTCGGGGTCCTCGAGTGGTAGAGCGGGAAAGTGCATGAGAAAAATACTCGACACGCGAGGACAAAAAAAATGACCTTTTTTCTCGCCCTTGCGTATCGCGTCTCCCCTTGCTTAGTGATTTTTTCCGCGCCTGCTCGCGCACTCGCGCATTCGAATGACCCTAACGTCACTAACGGGAAATGGAAGCGAACGTGAGAGGAAAGATTTATGTCCTCAGAGGCTTGACGCTAGATTCACATCCTATAGGTAATTTCTTAATTCGTGGATTGCCTTATTTTTTTACCCCTAAAACGTGAAATGGCTAGTTTTTTTTCTTAGAAATGAAAAAATAAATGATTAATTCGACGTAAACCGTTATTTTGATTGCGCTTTTATTTTCGACACCAATCATCACGTAATAAACAATGTTCCGCAGACTTGACAGGCCAGTCTTTAATCTCTTTTTAATTTTTATCCAGTCTTTAGTGGAACGTGTCATTCTTTTGATGCTCGCAAAACAGGGACCCAACAGACGGCGAAAATGTCTTACAAGGCAGTATTTTAAACGTGACGTTTCAGAATCCACAGGTTATAGAAGATCGTGTGAAAAGATGTCCCTTATTTTTTTTTTTCGTGAAACGTGAAATGCTTATTTAATTTACCGTAAATTGTGACATAACGGTTTCTTTGTAACATGATCCAGACCCTTCACCCCACCACCCTCTTGGAAGTGCTTCAAAGAAAAAAAAAACATACCAGAGTAAAAGGGTATCTTCCTTGCCACATATGGCACCCTCGCGTCCATGTCAGCATAACTTGCAAAAGTGATAACATTCTCGGGTCGGTCCACTGCAGAATGTAGTTCCCTTATACTCGGTTCCGACCCAATACGGAAAATGAAAGTCCTTACTCCTTGTTGCTGAAGCGGCTGAACTGAATCTTGCAGAGTACGGGCGCCTGAGACACGCGACTGTTTTCCCGCCATAAACAGAAGCACAACTTTGGGGACATTTTCCCGGGCGTTTCCAAAGATACGTGTGGCTATACCCAGCGCCGTGTCGACCCTTCGGTCTCCTCCGAGATATGGCGCCTTTGTTAGCTCAGAGTAGAATCGGACGATAGTCCGCCGGCTGTCGAAACGAAGGACGGGCATCGGCCTACTACCGTATGCTATGAGGGCCAAACGAGACTTGCCAGGTTGAACGTTCAGGTACTGTGCCAGTGATCTGACGAAGGCTTTCTGCGTCCCGTACTCTCGGTAAGGGACATTTGAAGAACAGTCAATAATGAAGATGATGTCAGCGTTTAGAGTTGATGTTCCTGAAATGACTGAAACAGAAAAAAACATTAATGAATGGCAGCTTAAATTGCAGATTAAAGATGTCTTTGTTATTCTTGAACCGGTTTTACATCACGGGTGGTCGATCATTTGCTAATCTTTCTGGAAAATACCGGCTGTAGTCCAAACGGGTGGGGTACTCTCTAGACTGGACTATAAGAAGAGGCTCCGCCCGAAAGTGGCGCCTTTTCAGGCTGGAAGTATATAAAAGGGTAGGAATTTACGTGTTGGAGTATAGGAAATGCTGGGGAAAACTAACTGTATGTCTGTCTCTTAATTTGTCTGTCTGTCTGTCTGTCTGTACATGTACACTAAAAACCCGCGAGTAAGAACCTAAATTTTAAGAAGCTGTTAGGCTAAAATTTGCCACTTAGACACTCCCTATATAAGACCCTCGTTAGCCTAAAACTTGATGACAGTTTTTTTAAAAAAAAATATGTTTACTTTGAGGGAAATAAGATAAGTCGACATACTGGATCCTCTTTGGAGACACCTGGGAGCTTTATGACTCCAGTTGCAATGTCAATGCCAGTGTTAAAAATTATGAAATATTATTATTTATACAATCACATAAATAAAAAAAACTGGTATGCAAATTTCATATAAAAAAAGGCTGAGTACCACTCAAAATTATATTAGCAACAATGTAAATTTTTCTTCAGAAAATAACAACCTGTCAAGAATCTAAATAGCCTAAATTTGTCCTAATTACCATTTATGTAAGAACCTGTTTTAGTCTAATTTGGAAAAATGCAGGTTCTTACTCGCGGGTTTTTACTGTATGTGTTCCTTTTGCGCATTTTGTGTGTTGTCAGTTCTAAGCTTGTATATTTCCTTTAATTTAATTCTCCTCTTACCCGAGGTGTTAGCTACGTATCGAGCCACAGGCGCTATGTATCCATGGAGACCAGAAAATGACCTCGCAAAGAAAAAATCGGTCGGTCTTATTGTGACTTCCTGTAAGTCACTGACGTCTGTCTGTCCAACAGCCATAATATAGACCCAGGCTCCTAGCTGACGTAGTGGTCGAGCAGCTTCTTTCAAAGGTATGGAATCTACTACACCGCTCTGCTTTCCCGCCATTAAAAAGATGACAGCCTTTGGCATCGTTGAGCGTGAATTTAACAGCAACACCGCTGCAGTATCTAGAGCGCGGTCGACCCTACGCTCGCCTCCAATGCTTGGAGCGTCGTTTAAGCGTCTAAGGAACTCAGAATTAGAACTGTAGCCTCCAAAGCCAAATGCAACTGAGGTATTGGCGCCGTAAGCCACGAGGGCAGCACGTGATTTCCTGTGGAATACACCAAGGTGCATTGCGATTCTTTGGACAAACCCCTTCTCTATTTTGTAGTCATTTAAATCAACGCCTGATGAGGTGTCCATTAGGAATAAGATGTCTAACTGGAATGAGGAAGGTCCATAGAGATCTTTGGAAAACATAAAACAATATTTAGAAGTATATGCCTTGGCCTTATAGGTGAATGTATGAACAAGTCTATAACTCTAGCTTTGAGGGAACAATTGTCTTCAACTTCTGTGTACATTATTATTAATAATGATGATAATGAAAATGCAAAGGCAGCACACTCTCCTCAGTTATTTGTTGCATAGAACCATACTGTGTGGCCATCTGTATATATGTAAATGTTATTGAGCCACCTTTATGACGCGTTGTTTGTTTTTAAGTTTTATTTTTTACAAGAAAAATTTATGCATTTCCTCTCTTTCACCCCTTTCACATCGTAGTGACCAAAATTTCTGGGGTTATCACTTGCATTTTAACCACCTCTCTTCAGAGAAAATTTGTTTGATATGAGTATATGATAAGACGAAAGTAAGACTGAAAATAGGGAATGGAACAGTAAAAGTTATTTACTATGGAATATGCGGTGACGAATTGGTTGGATTGTTAGTTTCCGAATCAAAAGGTCTCTGTTCGAGCCCGGCCTTGTTCCTCATGTGCTGAATCGATATTTTTAGTTGAAAACAAGAATCAGAGCCTGGTCCTTATTGTTGTACTATAACGTCAGTTATACTTACAATTGTCACTTGTTATATAACTAGCCACAGGTCCTATATTGGCGGGTAGATCGCGGTATGAAACCACTGAGAACGCGTCTCTTGGTTCCACAACCATTGGACGCAGCCAACCAACATACGGGTTATCGCCAATGGACAGCACATACAACCAGACCCCGCGATTCAACAAAGTACGGGCAGCGGCTTCTAAAACCTTAGTGTCCTGTATGTCATCTGGTCTCCAGGGCGTCACAAGAATGGCCAGCCAAGGGTACGAACCACGCGCGTCAGAAAACAGAGTTCCCGCTGCTCTAAGAGCACTGCTGACTGAAGGCTCGCCTCCCAAATATGGAGCATCGGTCACCTTATTTCTAAATTCCGAATGTGTATTATATGCGCCAAAGTTGAATTCCACCACAGGAGTTTCGCCGAAGGTGATCAAGGATCCGCGTGATTTTCCCGGTGAAATGTTCAGGTAATCGGACAGTATTCTGACAAACCGTTTAGCTCGGGAGTACTGGAAAGGAGTAACGGCTGAAGAGGAGTCTAAGATAAAGGCAATGTCCGCAGCAAAGTTGGGCACGTTTGGAGCTCCTGTGGAATAAAAAGGGAAAATTCAAACAAGGTTACCAGAAATAACTAGACACAAAACTGATATAGTGTTCTTCCACAGCATGAAAAGCGAGGTTTAAGGTAGATTTCCACTGCCACGTAATTTTTTTACGTGCTTTGCGTGCGTGAAAAAATTTAGAGACAAAGAAGGGTTAAACCAACCTTACACTATCTGTATATTAAACCAGCTTTACGCCGAACTTATAAAAGCTTGCCTTAACAGATTGTAAATGTGGAGTTAAGTATTCCAACTTCACGGTAGCTTTTAGTTTACGTTAACTGAACATTACGCCACCTTAAATTTGCCTTTTCATGCTGTGCTCATGTTTACTGTAACAGACAAACAATTGGATCACAAAATAACTTTAAAGTTAGTAGCTCTAGAATACGCGCTTTATTAAATTGAATGCGTTATTGGTTACTGAAATATGAATTAATGCCAAATATATTATTACAAACCAAATGGCTTTGCATTAAGTGGGTCTCATTGCACTGAAAACGAAAGTTATCCACAAAATTACCTACAGAAAAGAAGTGAGAAGTTTTTTGTCATTACTGGTCTGGCAAAACAAACAAACGAACATCGATTGAACGAACGAAAGGCAAACGAACAAAAAATTAACCAACCAACAAACAAAACACAAAAACATGGTTAACAGGTTGAGGAGGCTTTGACGCCATAGATTTGACGCTGTTATTTGCTATTTGAATTTTTTCTACAGCCAAATGTGCACTTACAAGTATGAAATAATTCTGCTTTATTGAAAATGCGTTCATTTGACTGGCTGCGCTTAATTTCAAGACTCATGCGTGTGTTGTCATATTCTGAGTATATCCACGATTTAAAAGACAACATTCTTACTTTATTTTTTGGGAAACTACATAAAAAAGTGCTTTATGTCTAAAAGATCTAGAATTCCTACCAAAACAATTCTGATAATTATTTATTAACGACTGCTAACTCAATTTTGTATCACTTACGCCACGATCCCATTATCCGAGAAGAAATTGATGGAGCGCGCGGAAGTAGATCAGCAAACGATGCAACGGGGAATGCGTCTTCTGGTCTTTGAACTGCTGGATAAAAGTCGCGAATTGAATATCCACCGGTAAGGATGGCAACAACAAATACCCTGCCACCGTATACTCGGATCGGTCGCGAGCTCACGTCCAGGGAGCGCGTATCGGCAGCGCGAGTTTGCGTTCCAGTCGTCAACAAAATGACGTACTTGGGCACGGAAGCTCGAGACTTTGTCCTCAAAAGTTGGGCTGCAGATTCAAACGCTCTGTCGATGCGACGGGAGCCTTGGAGATGAGGTGCATTGTTCACTGCGGCGTCGAAAGCCTCACGGTCTTCGTAGCCATCAAACGTGATTTGTAGTTGGGGGCGGTCGCTGAATGTGTAAAGAGCTGCACGGCTTCTGTTGTTGGCGAGGTTCAGGAGGCGTGCCATTAGCTTGACGAAATTCTTTTCCAGTCTGTAGTTGTTTGCCGCCACGTATCTTGATGAGTCCATGAGAAATATTACGTCTGAATGAAAGTAGGCTGGTTCGTACTTGACTGTTGGGGAAAAGGACAAAGGAAACGTTTCTGCATATTAAATAAGTTTGAATTATCTTTTGGAATACTCGGCAAGGTCAATAAATAGTTTCTCTTTTATTATGCGTCGACATTTCCAAGAAATTAGCTTTCTAAATGAGAATAGCAATCTAAATAAACAGTCATATCGATCATTAAAATAAATAGATAAATAAATGAATAAGGAAGTAATTAAGTGAGTGAATGAATGAATGAATGAATGAATGAATGAATGAATGAATGAAAGAATGAATGAAAGAATGATAAAATGATGGTTGAATGAATGAATGAATGAATGAATGAATGAATAAATGAATGAATGAATGAATGAATCGACTATCCTTGAAAAATGAGACAAGCGTTTGCCATAAAAGAGTCTAAAGAAGATTGATCAATAACTGTAAACGGTAAGGATATCTATATCCAACATATGTGTTGCTTTTACTGCTGATGAAACTGTCTCGTTCTATTCGTTTCGGTATGACCATAAGATGAAATCTGTATTAAACATGAATCTTTACTTACAGGCATTTGTAGTTAACCTCAATTGTCTCGCAATCCTTGATTGCCAAAACGCCAGATCGTTGAAGGACGGTACTTGAAATATGTCTCTGGGTCCGCGAACCATTTGCGTGAACATCCACGGCGTGAACTGGGACCCAATACCAATCACGTACAGATGTGCATCGAGACTGCGCAGTGGCATCATGACAGATGATACACTACTCGCCCCAGGACCCGTGTAGTAATTTCCTGCGGTCAACAGAATGACAATTCTTAAGCCAACTCGTCCGGTTTCTCGGAATAGTTTGGCGGCGTGATTCAGTGCTTGGTCGATTCTCCGCGTTCCGCCGAGAAATCTAGCGTTGTTGATCTTGAGGCTAAAGTCGGCGTCGCTACTGTAACCGGAGAAACCTATGACGGTGTATGACGTGCTACCGTAAGTGGCGAACGCGGCTCGCGGTCCGAGCGGTGATATTAGGAAGTAACGCGCCATTCTGCGTACGAATTGTTTCTGCATGTCAAACTGTGCCGTAGAAACATCCGTTGAGGAATCGATCAAGAAGATGATATCAGCATCGGGGTGAATGGGTTCCGTCTCTATAAGGCAAAAAAGAGAACGAAAATAATGTGATAAGAGAATGTATAGCACACTGAACCATAAAGGTCGGGACACACTAGGCGACAAGTCGCCTCAACATGTCGCGGCGACAAAGTTGCTGCAACATGTTGCCTCGTGTGACATGGTGCATTTTTGCGATAATCTTTGTCACTGGTTTGAATTCGTTTGACTGATCGCAGCGACAAAATGAGCAAAAGCAGTTTTGTCGCATCGAGTGCACACTTCTGCGAAAAGTTGCTGCGACAAATTAGTATAAATTAACCAATGACAGAGCGTCATGTATATTGAATTGGAAAACTAGTTCACATTCCCGCTATTCCAAATTAAATTCGCTGCATTTCAAGCGCCTTGTTTTGAAGCAGTACACACGAAGCGACTTCTCGCAGAGACCTATCGCAGAGACCTATCGCCGCCTACTGTGTCCATCACATCTCTACGATACCACTGCATTGCAACGGATACAAGCGATGAGATAAAAGAAAATCAACAACTAGGGCTTGTTGTCGTGATGTGCAGCAAAATGCTCAGAACAAATATGAGGAAAATTGAACAAAAATATTGATATTATTGTGATGCCATCAGGAACTTTAGAATTCAACTTGAAAAAATCAGGCTGGTGTTTTTAAGTTTTGTCCTTGTGGACTGGAAAAACACCTAAAAATTATTATGGCTCCCTTCTTCCTTCAACAGCAATTTACTTTATATCTCCATCTTGATGTACTGGGTGCATTTCATGTACAAGAAAACCTATTCGCCAATTTTAGTACTTTTTACCGATACGCATTTAAATCCCCGTGACAGTGTCCCTTTAAGTCTCTTACCAGCAGCTTGGCAGAGATTTGCTGTGTAATTCCTCACTTTGGTAATCAGATCATCGAACTTCATGACCCTAACCACGTCCTCGTCTCGTTCCACGATCAGCCTCAATTCCCTCACATCAATGCTCTTCCCTACACCGAACGCTATCAATCGCACTCCCTCCCGCCTCAACGGCGCGGAAGCTTGTCGAAGGTTCACGGTGCCATCCGGATCCGTCTGTTCGCCATCCGTCAACAACATTGCAATCCTTGTTACATTTTTTCGCGCGCGCGGGAAAAGCTGCGAATATGCTACGCCCAGAGCTTTATCAATGTACGTGAAACCTCTTTCGTGTGGCAGGCCGTCTACCGCTTTGGCAAACTCTTCTGTGGTGGGATATCGACCAAAGTGGGCTTTGACGGAAGCCTTAGTGCTGTATAAGACGATACCAGCCCTGCTTCCTGTCGGTGAAATTCCAAAGCTCCTGGCGATGTACTTTACGAATGATTTAATCTTGTCGTAATTCCTTCTGCCGATGCTCCCGGAAGAATCTATGATGAAGGCTATGTCCACGGTGGCATTACAGCTTTTCCATGCTATCGACATAAAACAAAGTATACTAAGCTAATGTGGATGGTAGAAAAGACACCTTCTGGGATATACTTTTGTCAGAACAGTCGAGCTTCTATTTTGGTACAATAATGCAAATACTGATGGCTGCCGTTAATTTTCGGCTCACAGAAGAATCATTTGCTAACAAAATTAAATTACTTTAACTTAAAGATCAAGTAAAGGTAGGCCAGGGTGGCTTTTTCCATACAAATCTCTTAAATTTGAATGAGTCACAAATCTGCAGCCTTTTAAAGTGCTACTACGATCAAATTTTCGATTTCCATTTTTTTACATTTTCGTGTACAAGAAGACTTCCTTACTTACCTTGCCAATTTTCAATCCATTACAAACATCAGAAGTCGTTTTATTTTAATGTTTATTTCCGATAATTTACGGCCGCCATTAAAAAACCTTGTTCCAAGCTTGGTTGCGAATAGGGAGAAAATGACGTCAAAGGCTCCAAATACCTCACGGGTTGAAATTATAATAACAATATGTAGTGAAAATCACGCGAAAAGCAACAAAAACTTTAGGCTTATTTTTCGTGCAATGTTCTATGCTGATTGTTATTAAATTTCAACCCGTGAGTATTTAGAGTCTTTGACGTCATTCTCCCTATTCGCAAATTGGAACAAGGTTTTTTAATGGCGGCCGTAAATTATCGGAAATAAACGTTAAAATAAAACGACTTCTGATGTTCGTAATGGATTGAAAATTGGCAAGGTAAGTAAGAAAGTCTTCTTGTACACGAAAATGTAAAAAAATGGAAATCGAAAATTTGATCGTAGTAGCACTTTAACCAAAAAAATGAAACTTCTAATTGTGGCATATTATTTCATTTATTTTCAAGTGTCACCATCAGCGTTTTCAGAAACTTGACCAAACAAGAGAAGTGAATGACAACCTTTTTGGATATGGTCTATGGGGGGGGGGGGGGGGGGGGAGATAGCAACGAGGTCTGGGAACGAGTAGCAATGTTCTCGCAACTTGCAACGCGAACAATTCACGATCTAGTCAGCGGTTTTTGGACGACGCGGCAGGCGATCTGTTCCCGCAAAATGGAAAGTATAGCAACCACAGCAACGATGCCATGGATTCAGCGATTGAAAAGGAGTCAGAACTATTTTCACTAAAAATATAAATGTACTATTTTTATCCAAACGTTTCGTCGTCGTCGTGTAGTTATAAAAACGCAGAATTTTGTGATGTCGCGTTACATTTTAGCGCTGAAATGCAAATGGTTGTACCACGATTTTCAACGCACGTGGGGATCACAAATAACGTAAAACAAAAAACGACCAAGTCAACAAACACTGACCTCGAAACAGTAGAGCAGGAACAATAGCTCCATCCGGCACGAGTAAATTCCATCGCTACGTTTTCATTACCGATTCCGTCGTTTTTTGATTTCACAACAAACACCATACGTTGACATCAAGAACATTTCCAGAGACATTTTCACCGCTTTAAAGACAAAACTGGGATAAAAAGAAACAGAACTCTCCTGCGAGCACCACGATGATGTTGTTGTTGTTGAAATTGTTTTGGCAAGTTCAGAATGAGAAGAACTGCTCATGTGCCTTAGATGTATCCGCTGACTACCGCCCCGATGATTTCTTTGCAACTTGTGAGAACATCGCTCAGATTTCATTTAAGAGAATTTATGGGAAGTTGCTCCCCCCCCCCCCCTGTCTATACCATTTTAGTTTGAAGTAGCTAAACGCAACTTCTCCCCTTTTATAGCCAGGAATGTCGGTGCATAAAAGTAAATCATTTGATAGGATTGACGAAAATGGAAAACAAAGTTGAAGAGTAATTTATGTTCCAACGACGGCATTCTGTCACCGAAGTAATTGGTTCAACTGAAAATAAACTGCACTCCCGCCTGAATCTAAACCGGTGTTGGGCCGTTCCACACCCGACCTTTGGATCGGGTCCTAATTCACACCACTCCGTGTGTCCGGGCTTCAAACGAAGCTACAATGTAGGTCATGGACAGCATAGCTTAAAACTTTCCAGCTTGCAATTCTGATTCTTTATCTCAATCTTCCTTAACCTTAATCATCATTTTGCTTATCATTACCTCTACTCCCTGTCAAGCCACTTTTAGCCTGCGAATACAGTCTTTTTGCAATGTGCAAACTACCGTACCAAATCGAATTAAAGGGACTATGTCACGGCTAAGTTAATTTTATGTCATTAAATTTTGCCAAGTATTCGCTATGAAACTAAATGTTTGCAAGGAAATTAATTCTTTGATACTAAATGACAAAACCATAGCTTCCTTGCAGCTAAATGTGTCTCCTGGGCGTCATAAGTTAAAGTTACAAGCAGACAAGATTAACTTTGAAAACTGTTCCGCCGGACCATATTTCAAAAGCCCACATCGCAATCCGTTTCAATCTTTGACACTTTTGGCCATCCGTACCTTCTTTTGCATTTGGAGTGTTATTTGAATATTCCTTCACTGTTTTAAGAGGTTATTTTATACATTTAAACAAATTTGATGGTCATTTCCTATGCCTAAGTTTGGCTAAAATCCGTGACACAGTCCCTTTAAACATCATAATAATATTGGACTAAGATAGAAAAACAGCCCAAAGCCTCTCCCCCCTCTAAGGTAAACCAAATAGGGAGATTGGCGGAAATTACAAACTTGAAGAGTGAAGGCTAAATTCAAATTTCACACATTGCGACAAAAAGACAAAGAAATAATACTTACAGAACGTTTTGACCGCTTTTGTTGTCGGGATAGCTACAGGCTCAACACAGATCATTCTGCAGCCGTCGGAGCAGCACTCGCGTCCAGCGCCACATTCACTTTTATCAATACACTGGTTCGGCTCATTTGGGCACGGACTAGGTCGCGGTAATACTGGGCACACACTATTACCTGTTACATGAAAAAGGTAATGACATGTTTGATTTCACACTGGTCGTATTTTTGGGTTATTCGCATGGGCGAATAACCGCAAAGATATAAAATTGAACGTTTAGTGAACGAATAAGCACGGTCGAGTTTTAATAGGCAATATCACGCCCACAATATCTTTCAATCTTGTCTTGTCCAATTTTGACATTTCGTAACAGAAGCGCCTAAAATGACGTGATACAGGGCGACGGACCATTATTTTTGTGAGGGTTTTTTTGTGTGGGCAATTAACAAACAAAAATCCTGCACAGAAAAAAACGGCTGAAAAATCCTGCAAGGGGAACCATAGAGAAAAAAAAATAAAAAAAAAACTTAAAAAAACTTGCGCAATCTGAAGGTGAAAAAAAAAATTCTTGACCAGAAAAGTTGCCCAATCCCCTTAAAAAAATGATGGTCCGTCCCTAAGACAGCGAGACCTAGTGTGACAGAATAACATGACGTGATTCGTCCTATCGTGACAATACACGTGAGAAACTTACCGCTGACTGACGCCAGATCACTTGGATTAAGACAAATCTTTCCACACCCGATCTTGCAGCACTTCTGCTGGTTGTTTTCCGTGCAGTCCTCATCGTACTTGCACTGGTCGACAGTGGAATGGGGAGGACAGTTCTGGGATTGCTGGCGCGGGAAGTCTGGGCATTGCCCGACTCTCACTCCTCTTGCTTGGAAAACTGAGGGGAAAAAAGTAAAACAAAAAATAGGTCCGTATTGCGTACTTGAGAGCAGCTATTGCTTTGTAGCCTGTGTAAAGGCGTCGCCTAGAGGAAATAGGAGAAATCTGCACGAAGACTTACACGTGCAATTATTATGAGACAAATATATTTGATTGTGTAGATGGCACAACAATTATTTGTCAGCAATCCAAAGTTTAGTGACCTTTAAAGCAAAGATAGGCAAAGAGATAAGTGCGCACATTGCCCAGTGGGAGATTGGGGACCACATATGCTGATGCAATATTTGCCACATTTCATGTGACGAGTCGTCTACACGAGCAATTTTCGTATGTGATAACTTTTATGTGTCACATACAAGCTAACACGGCAGCTTGTCAACAGTTATATTTGTCACATAAATACTGGCAACATTGTCCCATCTTTACGAGCAAGAGAGCAGAGACTGGGCATGACCGCGTCGGAGTAAGACGTGCCCACCAAAGCTCCGCATGCCTTTGCGAGTTTATTGATGTTTTTGGTCGTATTATATGGAATCTCAAAAAAGGAAGGAGAGATCCAGAGTAACCAGCAACTCAAGCATAGAAAGCAGAGATAGTGAGACGTCATCTCCGGTAGATAAAAAGAAGAGAAGTGAGTTTGGCGAAGACGAAGACGTAGGCGAAGCTCTAAACATGTCGGTCAGTGATAATATACAGCAAATTTTGGAAAGGCTGGGTAAACTGGACACGCTTGAGACCCTGTTAACGAAATCTTTGGCGAAGCTTGAAAAGCTAGAGTCTCGCGTAAATGAATTGGACCTAAAAGTCGAAACATTAGAAGTTAAATGCCGCAGCCATAATAAATCACTCGGAGAGGTGAAAGCAAGCGCGGAATTCATTAATCAGCAATTCGAACAAAACAAGAGCTTATTTAACGCCAAAACCTTAGAAGATTTCAAGAAGCAAGAGTCAAAAGTTCACCAACTCAGCAAAGAGCTGCTGTATATGGAGGCGTACTCGAGAAGAGAAAATCTAATTATCACGGGCGTGCCAGAAGTTCAAGACGCTACCGAAGACACCCTCCAAGTGTTACAAGATTTCATGGCGAACGAATTATATGTCACCGATACAGCTAACATCGATTTCCAGCGAGTTCATCGCCTGGGCATGCCGAGAAATAAAGGTCCGAGAGCCATCATCGCGCGTTTTCTCAAATACCCGGACAAAGAACGAATTCTTTCGCTGGGAAAGCACCTGCGTGACAGAGATTTCTCCATGTTCAATGATTACCCTGAAGAAATCCAAACATCTCGGAAACGACAACTTAAGAAGCTCAAGGACGCAAAAAAAGAAGGGAAAAGGGCTTCCTTCAGCAAAAGCAGGCCTGACATGTTATACATCGATGGGATGTTTGTCCCTGAATAAACTGGAACTGAACTGAACATTATCTCAGGCTGTAAGCCTAAATGGTTCCGTAGAACCATCTTCAAACTTGCTAATTGTAGCCATAAGAGTTTAACATCTTCATATCGACCACTTAGTATTATTTATGAGGCTGCAGGGGCTTTATATGTACGGTGTATCTTTCCTTTTCTGTTTCCGAAAGATCACACAAGAGGTAAGCTTTGGCTTTTTTCGCTTATTTATTTATTTATTTTTCTCTCGTTATTTACCATCCAGAGAATGTTTCTAAGTTTTAATTTAATTTACATATACTGCAATTTTTTTCCGTATGGTAATTTTTTGGTATTTTTTCACTGGGCATTATACTAAAGGTGCTGTAAATACTGATAGCAATAATTACATTGTTATTGTTCCCTTCGGCTAGGTTCTTTTGTTTGGTGACTTTGTTTTGTATGGGTCATTTTAATAGCAAAAATTAATGATGTCTATGACAGATTTTAAACTTGTTTCTTTAAATGTGCGAGGCTTGCGTTCTTTAAACAAAAGAAAGGCAATATTGATGTGGCTTGTAAAACAGAAAGCGGATATTGCTTTCCTTCAGGAAACGTATAGCTCGAGTGAAGATGAAAATTTTTGGAATACGCAGTAGAAGGGCAAAATGATATTTTCACACGGCTCAAATCATAGTAAGGGCACTTTAGTGTTAATAAAACAAGGGCTAGATTTTGAGCAGAAATCCGTATTTTGCGATCCGAACGGTCGGTTCATCATTTTAGAAGCTGTGGTACAAGATACCCCATTTTTGTTTGTAAACATCTACGCACCAAACAAAATTCACGAACAGGAAGCTTTCTTTCAAAAGATTGAAAGAAAACTTGATAGCTACGAATTTGACCCAAACAGTAAAATCGTCATAGGAGGTGATTTTAACATTTTCTTTGACGAAGATTTGGATTGTCAAGATGGTCACCCAAAGATTAAACAGAAAAGTGTGAAAATTGTTAGGGACATCATGTTAGTCAACGAGTTAATTGATATTTGGAGAATTCATCACCCAGAAAAAAAAGCGTTTCACATGGAGAAAACCAAATTCTACAATTCAACGTAGATTGGACGTTTGGTTAATAAGTAATTCGACTCAAGAGGATATTTTTTCCACCGATATCATCCCGGCAATAAAAACTGACCACTCGGCTATCACTTTGAATTTTAAAAAGATCGTAGAACATAAACCGGGCCCCTCTTACTGGAAGTTTAACTCAAGCCTTGTTGACGATCGTGAATATACCGATCTTATTAAGAATTCATACTCAAACTGGTTAGAAGAGTACAAGGACATAACCAGCAAACGCCTTCTCTGGGATATAATTGAGTACAGAATACGAAAAGAAACAATTTCATTTAGCAAGCAAAAGGCAAAAGAGCGCCGAGACAAGTTATTTGAACTAGAAAAAGAAGTCAAAAGATGGCAGGAAATATGCGATGAAACTCCCACTACCGAAAACTTCACTGGTCTGGAGGAAACGCGAATTAAATATGAATCAGCATATGACTACATCACACAAGGTGCTATAATTCGATCTCGCGTCCGATGGTTCGAAAAAGGGGAAAAAAATAATAGCTATTTCTTAAGACTTGAAAACCAAAACAATAGCTCTTCTTGTATTAGAAAATTAAAATTGGATGATGACAGAGTTACTACTGATCCTTCAGAAATTCTGGATCAGCTTAAATTATTTTATTCAGATTTGTACCAAGATCATGGCTCTAACAGTGATGGGGATGTAGCTGCCAGATTCCTACACAATCCTTCTATACCCAAGTTAAACAAAGAAACAAAGGAAAAATGCGAAGGAAGACTTACATACAACGAATGTTATCGCTCGCTCCTTACTTTTCAAACTGGGAAAGCCCCTGGCAATGACGGTCTGACAGCTAAGTTCTATAAGGCCTTTTGGCCACTCCTGGGTAATCTTGTAGTGGACTGTCTCAATGAAGCCTATGAGTGTGGTGAACTTTCAACTTCTCAGAAAATGGCCATAATTAAATTGATAGAAAAGAAGGGAAAAGATAAAATGTATATTAAAAACTGGAGGCCGATCTCTCTCCTAAATGTGGATGTCAAGATTGCATCCAAAGCTATTGCCAAAAGGTTAGAAACTGTTTTACCTCTTATTATTCATGAAAATCAATGCGCCTATGTTAAGGGCCGATCAATCTTTGATAGCACCAGAATAATAGATGATATTATGTTTTATACCAAAGAAAATAATTTATCGGGTCTTCTTCTAGCTATTGATTTGGAAAAGGCTTTCGATTCTCTGGATTGGACCTTCTTAAATAAGGCCTTGTCAGCCTTCAATTTCGGTCAATCCTTTATTAAATGGGTCAACACCTTTTACTCTAATATCCAAAGTTGCGTCATGAATAACGGCTTTTCTTCTGTTCATTTTGACGTAATGCGCGGGGTGAGACAGGGCGATCCACTATCCCCCTATCTTTTTATTATTGCTCTAGAAACATTAGCTATATATATAAGAGGCAGCGATGAGATTAAAGGTATTAAGCTTCGGGATGAACATGATGTTAAATTAACTGCATTTGCTGACGATATGACGACATTTTTGAAAGACGATCAGTCTGATGATAACCTCTTGAAAGTACTGAACGATTTCGGTCTGTGCTCCGGCCTCAAGCTAAATAAGAGGAAGTTAGAAGCCTGTTATCTGGGTACTCCTTCTCCTACTGATTTTAATATTAACGTGGACATCAAGAGCTGTATTGAAATATTAGGTATCTTTTTCTCGTATAATAAAAAGGAAGCAGCAAAATCAAACTTTGAATCAATCTTGGATTCTTTGAAAAAGAAACTTAATTTATGGAAATGGAGGAATTTAACTGTTTTAGGCAGGATCCAAATTGTCAAAACATTTGCTATCTCGAAGTTTCTATATCGTGCATCACAGTTACCTCTCTCGAATGAAATAATTAAGAGTGCCAACAAAATTATTTTTGATTTTATATGGAAAGGAAAGGACAAAGTCAAAAGACGTGCTCTAATAAATAACATCGAAAATGGAGGGCTTAAAATGATACACTTGGAATCTCTTATTCAAGCGCAGAAAATGTCTTTTTTTAAACGCTATGTGGACCCGGAATACGCTGCTGACTGGAAACGTGTCTTGGATACACTTTAAAAGCAGGTCGGAGGCCCTTATCTCTTGAAGTGTAACTTTAGTCTTAATGGTCTTCCTGTAAAAGTGAGCCCTTTTTACGCTGAATGCTTGACGTTATGGTCTAAATTCAACACGTCGACCTCGCCTGATCAAGTCGAGGATATTTTGAATGAGATAGTGTGGAATAACAAGAACGTACTCGTTAACAAGAAATCATGTTATTACTCGGATTTGGTTGAAGTTGGCATACATAGAATCTGAGCCACTTTATGCTCTTGAATCATA
The DNA here is from genome assembly GCF_052425735.1 of Oculina patagonica. Lineage (NCBI taxonomy): Eukaryota > Metazoa > Cnidaria > Anthozoa > Scleractinia > Oculinidae > Oculina > Oculina patagonica. The sequence continues at coordinate 10,597,353 of NC_135764.1, read as the reverse complement.
TCGTGTTAATAGCAAAGCAGACCATCTTTTTCTGCAGACGAAAATCCATTGCTCCAAGCCTTATCATCTTCCTTGCACACCTCAAAAAGATTTTCAAAATAGAGGAATACCTTGCCAAAGAAAAGAACAAATTAAATCTGCACCTTGAGAAATGGGAAATACTTTTAGAAACACTAAGTTGAAATTATCAGTTTTAATTTGCTTCTGCAGCCACCCCCCCTTTTTTTTCTTTTTTTCTTTTTTTTTTTTTACTTATTTATCTACCTTTTAACTTATATATTTTTTTTTGTTACTTTATTTAATTACTTTTAAAAATCTGTAAAACTGGAAAAAATTAATAAAATATAAAAAAAAAAAAAATCTTTACGAGCAAATAAAAATTGTCACATAAAAATTGTCATATAAGAATTGCTCGTGTAAACTAGGCTTTGTTGTGTGCACCTTAATGATCTAAGAGGACACGTGACGACATCAAAAATTTGAAGAATTTAAATTTGGTTATTTGTAATGGTATGTTAGAAAACCTTACTTTCATACCCGGCAAAAGCAAATTCGTGGCAATTACTTTGTTTTCTATATACTAAATTGCAAGGCTGCCATTGTGTTGGTTTGTAATTGAAAAGCAAAACGGGCAACAAGCACAACAAGTGCACAGCTCTTTCAAAAAACAACCCATTAGAGCGGAGTGTGAGATACATTTCAAAGTCAATCCGACAAAACAAGGGATCATCTTCGAAATAGATCTGCCGTCTTTGTGCTATTTTTGTTAAAGATAATCAGGGATATGATAAACACTGAAATAGAAAAAAGTAAACAGATAAAATAAAAGGGTATTATCAAGAGGTATCATGTCCTAAAATACGGTCCCCCATCCATATCCCTGATCACCCCCTGCTTTAATCGCATTATAAGAGATCCAAATATATTATGATCTTTAGTTAGTTTACGAGCAGTGAAACTCGCATTAATTGTATCCGATTTATCTTTTTTCAATTCTGCTATATTTTTTGGAATGAAAAGCACACTTTTAATGCCCCGGACGAGTTTTGGCGGTATATTTCAGAACGAAACTCATTTTTTTAACGTTAACCTGACTGGACTTTATTTATAGTGCTTAGAACTTGATGAATGGCAGTTTACAACTTCATTTTCTGGCAAATTTAACTCACTTGGGTTACCATAAGAAATTGTTAAACTTTTTCATTTATATCACAGACTGGCTTCCTTCTAAATGTAAATGTTATGGAATAAGGGTCAATCTTTTGATTGTGTGTTATCTTAGTTGTTTCATGCAATAGATAAGAAAAAGGTGGATATCATCAGGACCCCAAAACAAATTATTCTTCATCATATCAGCCTTTCCGCTTATCGTCTTTTAATCTTATCTTCTCTACAATCTCTGATTTTCCCAAGCAACCTGGTGACCATTTTAAAGTCAACGAACTGCCCAGAAGAAAAACGACCTTCCTACTTATCACTTCCTTTTAAAAAAAAGAACGCCTGATCGCAGGTTAAGGTTGATCATGAGTGTGAAACAAACTGTCAATTGCTATACATGTTTTTATGTTTGTTTTTATTCTGTTGCCGAAAATATTTCCGGGGTTTACAACAAAAAAATGACCGATGACCTTTTCTTTTCAAATATCGGCTGACGAACGTCACCCTTTGGATTCCATCCTTTTATTTTTAACCACAGTTTAAAGAATTTTTTCAGAGATTAGAAAATATCTAGAAAACGCTAAACCACCTTCAGCTTTAACTTAAGACGCAGATAATACATGGGATCGAAAATCTCCCCCCTTGAGGGAGATAAGCCTATTTATTTCCCTGTGAACTTAATCGGCGCTGAGACAGAAAAAAATATTCAAGGTGCAATCTTATCTTTTCAAGATAACCTTGAATCTTCATTTTTAGATAGGAAAATAGCTGATTAATTCTATAACTTGTTTTTCGTTGAATCGTTTTTACAACTAAAGTTAAGCTCTTTGCAAGTAAAAGGGACTGTTTAACGTTATCGTTTAGTGCATGCTTCGTTATGACCCTAAGTTTGGTTTCGGTTAAATATAGTTACATGTTTTGTTACTTCTGCGAGGCAATGTCAACAGTTTCTTTGATATCAATCGTTAACAAATGTGACGAACTAATGAAACATATGTTTGTCACTTTAAGAGCTTAATTAATACCACGTCTTAACTATCTCTTCGACACTCTTATCTCAGCCTTGACCACACATTCAATTCGCAACGAAGACTAAATTAACATTGAATTAAATTGCAAGATAAAAACGTTACATACCCGCGAGAAAGAGAGCAAATAACAGGAACGGCATCGAAGCTTTCCATCTGCTAGTACCGTTAGCCATTGTCGAACAAATTTAATTGGATGCCGTCGGAAACTATTCTTCGCTTCAGTTACACGCGAAGAATTTCACCATAGATAAACATTAACACAGGGTGTCTTTATACCCGCTGCACAATTAACGTGAGTGAAAGTTGGGCGGTTCGAGTGGCTCTTTCGTCGGTTGCTTGTGTTGGGTGACGTTGATCACGCGTTCTCTATTGACCACCGTGCATGTGATTGTTGTAGCGTCTTCTTTCGGCACGAAACGTTTGACAGTCCTCAAAATCGTTAAATAGCCTTTTTGGCATTTGATAATTGCCAGGTTTTAGTTACGGGGTTAGATCTCGCGGTTTTGCGATAAAATGTAACTAAATACCCACTCAAGAATCCTAAATTTACTTTTATGTGCGACTGTTAATTCCAAACAATGATAGCGTGTTGCAGTATTATCTCTGTTTTTGGCTTGGCTCTTCCGGGCAAATGAGATCCGTTCGACTAAGCAGAGATTAAAGGGCAGAAAAACACGAAAAACCGCCTTGAAGAGAGACAGAAGGAATATTGTTTAGGTGTTCAAGCAGTGCTTACTACCCACAGGGTAAATACGAACAATTATGGCCCGTGACGCAAAACGGGAAATACCCTGAATGCTGTTAACGTACCTGCGGATTTCCTTGCCCATTCGATAAATACTTCGATTTTTCCAGAAGCACATGTCACCTTTTCGTAAACAAGGTGGGTCATTTTCCGTTGTTGCTGTTGTCGTTTCCGAGAAGAAAACGCTAGCTCGCATGCCATGTAACAGGAGCGCCATAATCGGAACTATCGGGATTTGTTGTCTCCAACCTTGCAACAACGCAACACTGGCAAGATTTTGACAATATTTACGCCAACGCACACGCTATCACTTTGTTTCTTCATAAAGAAACACATCTTGTTAGATTAGTCGTAATCTTCTTAGGCTTCACGCACAAATGGATCAACATTTCGTGACGATGGGGTCGTGACATAAATGTAACGCAAGTTTCAGTCACGAATGCGGGTAGGGGGTCATGATCCACTGTCTGGTTGTCTGGTTATGGAACAAAGGAGTGCTTGTTCCGGCTTCCTTTAGCAAAAGGATTATCCTTCTCAAAAGAATCGCTTACCGCAAAGCAACAGTTAATAAGTGGGTTTGGCCGTGCCTTAAAAATAATACTTGACATGGCTAGGCTTGACATGGCTTCAACGTCGCAAATAACAAGTCAGTGAAATGTAGACTGTAAGCATAACCCCAAAAATATAAATATTCTCTTACAAATCTCAATGATTCTTTTTAAGTATGATAATTGCTTCCTCTAGCATTACCTCAAATACGCGTTAAAGTGCTGAAAGTAATCTCGCGCGAACTAAACGTCAGTGCTCGAGCGTGCTTCACGTAAATGCTCACGCTCGTGCGAATTCTCGCTCGCTCGCACGATTTCTCGCGAGTTCGCGCGTGTCATTTCTTGCGGTCTCGCGTGTTTTGTCAAGGAATGAGAACACTCGCGCGCGTGATCGACGTCCAAGTTTCAGACGGAAGGAGGAAGAGTTATTGGCACCCCTGAATAATTATTTTGGGGCCATATTATTTATCCTGAATTTTTTTTAGATTATAATGGAAAGAGATATCCTTGTAGACTGTTCACAGTCTCCTATTTTTCCGTGAGGTCGTACTGCCTTGTACAGCTTAACAAATAGTTCCATCTGAAAGTACTGCTCAATAGCTTTCAGTCGAATGGTTACAACTAGGGTTTCAACACTGCACACGGTAGTTAGAATTACCTTGTACAGTTTAATAAACAGTGCTATAAAGAAGTATATACTCCTTTTTATTAAATATTAACGAAACAAAAAGGCGGCATATAATATCTATGACC
>NC_135764.1:10295618-10588118 GCF_052425735.1 Oculina patagonica | reverse complement strand
ATTTCTTTTGTATTTTCTTTATGAATTATTAATGAGTTTTTAACTTATCATAATTGTATTGATATTTGTTTTATATTCTTATGTTCTAGATACTAGATAACTAATACTGAAAGGCCCCACTGGGGAGTGTTCTAAAAAAAATGTGTTGTATCGTGAACCATACCACGAGCATACCGGCGCTCAAAACTTTACAAAATTGGAAAGCGGTCAAAGTTCGTTTTTGCACTTACAGTATCAATGCGTTGTTAACCAGACAGTTAACAAGAATAAAGGAAATCATCAACTAAAAAAATTTGTGTCGATGCAACACTTAATTCTCAGAACTAACAATAAAATAAATGTCTGTTAGTCAGTAAGGAGAAATTTGTTTTCGAACTTGTTTTAATACCTGAACGTAGAGAGGCTTGCTTAACGACACCTTGAGCGGGAAATCTCTGATGCCGTAAGGAAGCAAGTAATCCTCGTCTTTAAATACAGAAATTTCAAGCGTGAACTCGGTTTTTATTTTACCGCCGTCCATAGTCATCTTAACCTGGAAGAGGTTGACAGTCACAATTATCAAAAGATTTACGTTCATGTTTGCTATTGACTTTTATAAACACTTGTGCCACACAACACTTCGAAAGCGTTGACGTTGGGCGATTTCGCCCGTGAGATAGTGTTACTCTGTCTTTTTTTAAAGGGGGGGGGGGGGGAGGGATTTAACTCAATAGTTAGGCTGGATGTGCCCTGCTGCCATCAGGGATCTTTTCGTATCGAAACAACATCATGGTGACCGTAGCCTTACTTGTTTGCAGGCGAAACCCAAAGTTATCACTAAAAGGTTACTTTTAATTGTCCTTTTAAAAAGTAATATCATTAGACCTTTAAAAAAAATCTTATGATATAACTTTTTATGCCTCACGACCTGCATATCCTGCTATTCCAAGACTTTGGCTTACGGACAGGTGCAAAACACCTTTCCAACTAACCAGTTCTACGATTACAAAAAACTATGCAATCTCTAAATAATCGGTGAGAAATTACCACAAAGAAGAAACTGGTCGAAACTGAAAAAGATTAAAACTCATACATTTTTTGGTCAGATCTACTTTTACCTTTTTCCTAAAAACGCACAACCTACAGTAGTGCGTTTTTATTTCTCTTTGCGTTAAATTCACGATTGTTTGTCGATTCTCTCAGCCAATCAGATTGAAGACGAGATCCAATTCTTTAATTTACTCTCACAACCTGTTCGGGTAAAACCGTAGCACTAAAACGTCACTACACACTTCGAAGATCATATCATTCATTCCTATTACTATTCATTCCTATTCATTCACCTTTCTAGGAATAATCCCGAATGTTGACGTCACGCCTTCCTTGGTGTAGTAACAACTGAAAGGAATGGAAAGTTCTGGCATTCTTGTTATCACACCCTCCATATCGACTGCGTCCTCTTCCACGTGGTTGCTATAGACAACCGCCTCGTTCGTGTGACTGGTGACCGTTCCGCAACCCATCAGGGGCGCGACAAGGCTAAAATGAGTCTCATTTGCTGTTGCTATACACGAGCGGTTGTCAAGGCGGAGATGTATGGGTGTAAAGCCGTTTAACACCCCCCTCTCCACGTCGATTTGCATTTCACTTTTCCTGCAGGTTATCGTTACTCCCTCTGTTAAACAACAAGAACAACGAAAACATTGTGAGAGCGAGGAAGGAGCTAGGAGGGAGGGAGAGAGTAAGGGAGGAGTGGGAGTGGGTGAGTCAGCGAAGGAGAGGGGTTGGGAGATGGAGTGAGCGACTGCAAGAGGGAGGGAGGCAGAGAGTAAGGGAGGAGTGGGAGTGGGTGAGTCAGCGAAGGAGAGAGGTTGGGGGAGGGAGTGAGCGACTGCAAGAGGGAGGGAGGCAGAGAGTAAGGGAGGAGTGGGAGTGGGTGAGTCAGCGAAGGAGAGAGGTTGGGGGAGGGAGTGAGCGACTGCAAGAGGGAGGGAGGCAGAGAGTAAGGGAGGGAGTGAGGTAGGCAATAAAGGAGCTGCATCAGCCTTTTTCACCTTTTTGACACTCTTATGTTTTAAAATACCCGGTAGTCTTTTAAGCTGCGAGTAAGAATTATCCTTCTATCGGGAACGGCTTTTGCGTAAAAAATGCCTCAGCTGATCACTGATATCCGACCACTCTTCCAGTCTACTCGACCCGTGTTACGTCACCGTCAGAGAGTACTGGAAACACGTCATACGCAGGAGCAATTGAAAGCAAAGTCTTTTTCCAATAGACAGACAAACTTTTCCTTTTTTTTCTTCTGAAAATCATTTACCAGTGAAAATACAAATCATGAAAACAGTTTTTAAAAAATCTGACGCCGCATAATTTTGTTTAAGGTAATGACATTTATATCGAGGTTTTATCGTTGAGGATACCGGTATAAGCATAATGACAATATTTTAGGGCATAATTGATGCTTACGTATGATAATGTAGTTGTTATTATGCTGACATAATTATTTAAAAGTCCTAATTTTAACCACAACTCTCCGTCGCCGCCGCCTCGCCATGTTGGATGATTGATATCCCATGCCATTTCCGGTTTTGCCGTGGGAATTCCTCAGTAAAGAATTCTTTCTAAATATAAAAGAACCTTTTATTTTTGATAACTCATTTGAAAGCCTTGGTGTTCAATGAAATCTGATTGATTTTGCTCCTTCAAAAATGTTTAAGAGGAAATCCGCCAGGACTTCGAGTAGTTATTGGACAAAATTATGTACCAAAACTATTTACACCTCATTGCAAGCTTTTGTGTTACTGCTTCAAATATCTTATCGAAGAAATCTTTTCTAACAACACCAAACATTGAAAACAAATTTCGAAGTTCCACTGAATTCCCATGAATCGCTTAAAAGATGTGAGCTTTTGCCCATAGCTTGTGAACTTTGAACATCATTTTCTCAGACTCTGATAAGAAACTGTTGTACCAAAATTATTTCCACCTAATTGCAATCTTTTTTGTTACTGCTTCAAATATCTTATCAAAAGAAATCTTTTCTAACAACACCAGACATCGAAAACAAATTTCGAAGTTCCACTGAATTCCACTGAATCGCTTAAAGACGAATTTACAAAATGGCTACACGTGAGATTTTGCCTATAGCTTGTGAACTTTGAAATTCATTTTCTCAGACTCTGATACGAAATTGTTGTTGGTGTTATCACAGATAATTACTTACATCTTTACCTTTTATTAAGGCTAAGAAATAACGCAATAGGATTAAAATTATTCTGGTACTTGATTTTTGTCCAACTTTAATAAATATTACTCGACTATTACTAGTGGATTCCGTCTTAAATTCTTAAAGCGGAAAGTTTGGCTGCAGTAAAATTATTTCCGACCTGGATAAAGCAGCTGGATAAAGTTATGCGAGCGCGAAAACGTTTTGTGCTGTAGTTTCGGTTTCCTACTGATCGTGAAGGTTCATCGTACAGGCGTGTGAAACGACTTGCAAATACTTTTAATATTTAAATCAATTACGAAAGCTTTCTGAAGCATGGTAAAGCAAATGCATTTCTGCAAGACACGATGATCATTGTCATCATTTGGCGACCCTTGCGTTACATAGCTGTCCGCACCATGACCTCATGACGGGAACACTTATCAAACACTCATTATTTTGAAAAGATTCCTTTGCAGCCCGGGTGCAAGATGGTCCAGGATTATTGGGAAATTTTCGCCGTGTAATCCTAAGATACTAAAAACGAGTGGTTATAACTATCTTTTCCTAGACTCTCGCTTTGCTGAGCAAATCCAGATGAGCGGCATCTGTATTGACAAACAAATAAAGCTTCTTTCATTGATTATCATATCAGCAAGCATGAACGAAATTAAATAGCTTTGAAAAAGCGAAAAAAATTCCTAAACCATTTCCAACCTACCATAGGTATTGTTTCGTTTTCCATTTCCTTTTACAAAGGTAACTCCCAGCGCCGAAATGGCCAGCAGATAAATAAACAGAGAAGCCATTTCGAGAGACAACTACCCACTATCACAAACCGGTGATCGAAAATCGCGTGGCTATTGAACCCCCGGTATGTGGATATCTGATACCTAACCACAAAAAACAATTTTTGTCTGCCGCCTGTTTTGTGAGAAATTTATATTGAATCCGTCGGAGAATGCACATACATGTAATTTCCAGTTGGTTGTAATTTGTCGCATGCATATTGCAAAAAGAACAAAAGAGAGCATTCAATCGCGTAAATTTTTCTTTTGCCACACACATCGTTGCGTGGCTTCTCAAGAGACTGCACATACATACAAACTACAAAGGTCTACACACACGTGTCACGTCTTCCCGAAAGTAAGGGACGGACCATTATTTTCTTGGAGGGGGGGTGGGGGGGGGATGAAAAATGTTCCTCTGCAAACTTTTTTTTTTTTTGCACCTCTGCATAAACTAAATTGCATTCTTTTTAATATTTTTCATCCCCCCCCCCCCCCCCCCGCCTCCAAAAAAATAATAGTTCGTCCCTAATGTTTAACTTGGGAACTTGCCGAACGTAGGTTACTCTCTTCGTCACGATTGCAGCAAACGGCAAAGCTGAGTACCATTTTTTGGGCTGGTAGGATCATACAAACGACTTCAGTGGTTACCAATTATAATCCTGGACTAAGAAGAAATCTCATTTGACATGATAGTGCTTTGGGGAATTACTTTTTATTTTTCCTATGATACGTCACATGTTAGAAACCTATCTAGTAATTTTACGAATTGTAATTGGCTCGATTATTTTTTGGGAAAAGTGACGGAGAGTCAAACCCCTGACTTGTCCCCAGTCGACTTTTGAGTCCGTTGCGAGTCTAGGAGGGAATCATGAGAAGGACTTCGCGTCTTGCAGCGCCTAAAAGGCGACTGGGGATGAGTCAGGTGAAAACACAGGCATGCCAATTTACATGTACAGTTACTTGCTCATTTTGCTTGACAAGTTAAAAGACAAAAGGTGATTTAGGCACGCGAGTTTTAGCAAAACAGAGTTACACAAACCTGTTATTGAAGAGCTCTTGTAACCAATACATTTCCTACGGCAGCCATCAAAGCAGCAAATTTCTCCGTCCCGCGGGCAATCGTTGGTACACAAAGGCTTCAGAGAAGTGGTACAGTGGTAATCCTTCGGAGCAGGACACTTTACTACGAAGCAACAAACAAACAAAGAAACAAACAAAGTATAAGGCCCCGTCCACACTGACCCGGGTAAATTTGAAAACGGAGAAATTTGAAAACGCCGAGTAAAATGTTTTCCGTCCACATTAACCCGGGTAAATTTGAAAACGATACGCTTCATTAGTAAGTAAAAGTAAAAGTAAAGTCTTTATTTAACGAGGGTAGCACTAAAATAACATAAAAAATACTAACAAAAAAGTGGCCCTCTAAAATTATTTACAATAAAATATAAAAATACACTATTTCACGCTCCAAGTCCAAACGCTCATTGGTGAGCGTTTTTGAAAAGCTCCGTTTTCGGTAACCGAAAACGCCGTTTCAGCTGAGTGTGGACGGTTGGCGTAACCGGAGAAAAAAAGATGCGTTTTCAAATTTACCCGGGGCAGTGTGGACGGGGCCTAAATCTAATATTGGAGAATGCAATTGATGATTTTAAGAAACAAGGCGTGGTGAGGTCAAAATGAAAAACACACTGCGGTGACAAATATGTCAAAACAACGAATGTCAGAAAAAAAAATTGATTTAAAAAACTTAACGTTTCGTATGCTTCAACGTACATCTTCAGAACGACCGTTATCTAGACATGCATTACTTTGTCATGTTTGTCACCGCAGTGTGTCTTGTATTTTATTTACTAAGGTTAAAGTGGCCTAAGAATAAAAGTTTCTACTATAAGGCAGGGTCACCTTTCAATTCCGCGTTAGCCAATATGGCCATGTAGAGGTGATGGGGACACTCGTTAGATCAGTAGTTAAAAAAGGAATTTAAAAGGTGGGGGCGTTTTTACTACGTAGAGGAACAATTAAAAATTCTGTAACTGTAAAACGATTGAAATGAAACACTCTGAGTGTACTAAAACAACGATTTTCAACTCTTAAAGGCTACCACGAGCATACTGATGGACACTCTTCGGGACTTCGGGAAGTTTACTTTAGAACATGTTAACAATGAAATACTACTGGAGAACAACTATCCGCCGACCTTGGAAAAGCGTCTGCCTTTGCAGAAGATCAAGCAGAAGACTAAAGTAGGTTTAGGACCCCAGATCACTCAAACTATGAGGAGGGCATGTGATCAACTATCGTTGACTGTACACCAATTCCCAGAAAGTAAAACTGAAAGGGAATGACATCATCAGTTGTAGAAGATAAAAAGTACTCAATGACTGTCCCCAAGGGTAACAGACTTCAGTTTTGTTTCCCCTTGACCCTTAATGTTCCTCGCATCACTGTGCGATACGTTCAGCTTTCAAATTTGCATTGAGATATATTCTTTATATTTCAACTGTTGACTCCCGATTATAGTACGAACAAAACAGTGAATAAATTCTTAGCGTTTGTCCACAACTTCGAATTTCTTCGCTTTCATACCGTGTTTTGAGCTGCACGTCCTGATTTAGTCCAAGCTTTAACCTTTTGTCCCCATAGGGAGCTAGTGAGTTTTGTTCTCCCTAGAAAATTTTGACGGGCGTCACGTGATACGTTTTGTCCAATAAAAAAAAGCCTGCATTTCGGTTTGGGGGTTATAACAATTTCATTTGGGCCTTCTTACAAAACCACAACGCAATTTCAAAATAAGTAACATGACCCCACCTGCCAGTAACCTACCTGCAGCAGCTCCACTTTCTTTCGGAGAGACACAGATCTTGTAGCATCCATTGGAGCAACATTTCTTGTCTTTGACACAGTCGTTGTCCATATAGCACTCGTCCACGGACGCACATGCCGGAGGAGCAGGGAGGACTGGGCACGACCCTGTCTTATCTTTAATTTAATTTTTATAAAATGAATTTATTAGCACTCCGTTATATTCATATAAAGGGGCTTTTAGTTGAAGAATCATGATGGTATTTTTATAACTTAACAGTTAACGTTTTAATGTTAGCTAATGAAGCTTTAAAATCGTTAGAATTCTTAAAAGATTTTACGTCATTTTGCGTTCGTTCCTGATGGAAGAAACAACACGAATCTAAGAAAAATGTTTTAACTTTTTTTTAAAAAAAAACTCTTTGTTTGGGTATTCCACGAATTTTTCTGATAATTAAACTCGTCCGTTGTTATTTCAGAAGGTAGTCGGTAGAATGTTATTTTCTAAACGAAAACTAGCACACTCACTAGTATTTTGATAACAGTCACACCAACATGGCGCAACGAGCAAATCTCATGTTGCTTAGCAACGAGAATCCATCATGTTGCTTGGCAACGAAGATACCTTATGATCGAGAAGACAAGATGTTGTCGCCAACAGGTAATAGTTCCTCCGACTCAAATGGGAGAACAAAATCGTGTCCTGGTTCGCACAGCCCTTTTCAGTTAGGTTCCTTCCCGTACTTCGAGTAGTTATTGGACAAAATTAGCTACCAAAACAATTTACACCTTCTTGCAAGCTTTTCTGTTACTGCTTCAAGTATCTTATCAAACCAAACATCGAAAACAAATTTCGAAGTTCCACTGAATCGCTTAAAGACAATTTTACAAATTGGCTACACTTGAGATTTTGCATATAGCTTTTTGAACTGTGAAATTTATATTTTAGTGTCTGATAAGAAATTGTTGTTGGTGTTAACGTTATAACAGGTAATTACTTACATCTGTACCTTTTATTAAGAGTAGGAAATAAGTAACGCAATAGGATTTAAATTATTCTGGTACTCGATTTTTGTCCAAATAAAATAAATATTACTTGACTTCCTGGTGGATTCAGTTTTTATAACGTATCCCCTTACTTAGTTTCGCTGAAGAACTGTCTTCAGGATCCCAGCACTGCCTCCTGCAGCCAGTGAAACAACAGTACGTGCCATTCTCACACTCCACGTCATCATTACACATGTGCCCGAGTTCCACGTGACATTTATCCAAAGGCGTAGTGTTACGACACTTGCTTGCTGGATCTAAAGTAACTAATACATAAAGAATATTTTCAGTTTTTAACAACCGAATTAATCACCTTCACAATTATGACTTAGGGACGTAACAGTAACAAACAAGCGGAATGAGTATACAGTCCCGGCCAAAAGACTTGAGACGCTTTATGTTTTTGCTTAAAAACGATCTTTAGCTTCGCCTCCCCCTCCTCACCCCCCAGGGCAATGATGATGTTAAACCAGCAATATTTCAACATTGTGTTGGGAGGGAGGGGAGGAAGGGAAATTGCAAACCGCTTCTCACTAGCAAATACTTTGTGACTGGGCGGTATATTTCGATGTGTTCCAAGGACTTTTGGCAGGGATTGTAGGTTATCGTTTTCATTATTTTATCGACGTTATCCTCGGCGTCGTCGTCGTTGTTAAACTCCCTTATAATAAAGTGAATAGCAAAGATTTATTTTTTAATTTGACTGCTATATTTTAACATTCAGCCGACGTAATATCTAGATAATAAGTTTAATTAATAAGTCAAAAACAACAACAATAGCAAAGCTCATGACATAAAACTAGTTTCACACTGGAAAATAACCTGTTTGGTTTGCTTCCGTCATTGCGAAACTTTGATGGGATTCCATAATACCCTTATTTACGTAAGAGCATAAACATTCTTACATTTCTTACGTCATTGATAAACTGGCCAATGAATAACAAGGCCTGTTTGTTGTTACCATAAAGCTTACATTCCATCAAAGTAGAAGAGCTCCCCAAAAAATTCTACGTTTCAATGATTGGTACTGATTCAGTAGAGAATGACTGATTTTAAAGGATTTTTATTTAGAATTTTAAACTCGCTGAGTTATTTGGCCGTATTTCAAGATGACGTAAGAACGTAAACATTCTCATATTTCTTACGTCAGCGCTGATTTGACCAATGAACGACAAGCCGGTAGCACCTTTTCAACCTAACTGTAAATTAGACGCTCCTTAAAAGCAGATTCAGTTTTGGTGAATTATCTTCAACGCGAGAACGCGAGTATGACGGCCAAATATCCTGACATGAAATTTGACCTGTCCCCCGATGAAGAATCTCTTTTCTCGAGTGCCGAAAATCCGATGCCTGCAACTGCGGCAAATACATTGTTAGAGGAGGGTAAGTAAATGTTCAGATTTCACTCGGACACTGAAAACAAACAGCGTAATATCATAGCGAAACATGGACGGCGTTCTTTACGATGTGCGTTCCAATTAATTTTGCTCCGGCAGAAGCGTATTCAGTCTTCAAATGCATCAAAGTGTTAATCATCGTTTTTTTGCCAAGATTTTGCAGACTGTTATGCAAAAGGTATCAACACTGTCCATTCACCAAAACGTATTTGCAGCGAAAATCAGCTAACATATTTGTTGTGATTACGCAACACTATGCTTTGGTGTTATTCAAAAAATTAAAATTCAGTGATTTCTCCTTAAATTTTAGTTAAAAGAGAGTAGAGTTATAGCGAGTAATATCCAAAAGTTTGCTTTTTAATTAGTTAGACCGTATTATCGATGATCAGATTTAAACTGACGCGAAAAAATGAAACTGTCACTAAAAATGTTTTGGCACATTTATACAGCCATCTTTGTTATTTAAATTGAAAAACACACTCAAAAATGACATCATTTTAACGTTTAGTCTATCAAGTTTTTGTTTGGGAAATCAGCTACACTTTCTGAAATGAGTCGCAGTTTGGTAAAGCAAACCAAATTATCAGACTTAATCATTGTTCCTGTTAATTCCTATGCATGGCACAATAAGCCAAGAAAATCAGTTTCTGGATAATCAACATACACTCAGAATTCCATCACAGAAATAGTTGCCAGCGTTAAACAAAAATGAAAATCTTTATTCCAGGTCGGTCAAAAAAACTTTTTCTTGGAAAGCGATGATGTTTCGATGTTTTTTCGCTGTGTGTTACTTTGACGGCGTCCGAAAACAACAAATTCCATTATTTTACCCCCTGGCTAAAATGCAATGTTCTATTGGACGAGAAATAACACATGACGCGCATCAAAACTATATAACCCCCGCGAACAAAACTCAATAACTTCCAAGGGCGATAATAGTTTAAACCTTGGACTTGCACGTGGTCAAGTCATAACGTGATCACGTGCAAGAACGACATGAACCTTGGACTTGCACGTGATTACGTCATGACTTGCGTCATGCGGAAACTTTGAGAGTGCGTCGTGGACTCTGATGCTGAATAAAAATTCAAAAATCAGAACAATTTTCAGGTCATGGCCACAAAAAAACGCTTTCAAATCAAAAACATATGAAGAAATCGAAGAACTTATACGGGACAGCGATAGTGATCGTATGGCGTGTAAACCAATCTAAACTCAGGATTTGCTTTATACACCATTTTAATAAGTCAAGGGGCCATTTTGAATTTTTATTTTTCCGCAAATGACGTTATTAATAAAATATTCAAAATGACACCTCGGCCTATTACAATGTAGATACTTTATCTTAATACTTCGAGGCACAAATGAATATTTCATTAACGACGTCATTCGCGGAAAGTTAAATATTCAAAATGGCGTCTCGACCTATTAAAAGGGTGTATACCATGGCTAGTTTTTAATAATCGATGTTGTTTTACTCCAGGGCAATTGTTATCACAGTCTCAGGACACAACGCCTGCCGTTGACAAGCCAAAGATCGCACGCACGCGATTTACAATTTATCAGAAAGTTGCCCTTGAGAACTCGTTCCTTTCATCTTTGTATTTAACGGGCAAGGAGCGAGACGCCCTGGCCTACAGACTTGGACTATGTCCGACTATTGTGCAGGTGATATGCTATACTGCTTTCTTTACTTAAAAATGTATGTATTATGTTTTGCTACACTTACATAAAAAAATGAAACCGTTGTTCTAGTCACTGGGTTTAATTTCCTTCTGACCATGTTTTAATCTTCATGCAGTTTGATAAGTGGTTTTTATACCAACTCTCATGTAACTAAACCTATTTATGTTGTTTTTTAACTAAGAATGTACTAAACAAACACAAAATCAGAAGATTCTGAATATTTTGATTTACTACATATTGCATGGATTTTATGTTAATTCCTGTTTATTTGTCTCGTAGACCTGGTTCAAAAACAGGCGATTTAAATGGCGTAAAGAATTCAAGATGGCAGGTGGACCTCATCCGGAGCCTGGAATGCCACCATCACCAGTGCTTCTCTACCCCAATCCCCCGCCCTTGACATACCGGGAGTCCTCCGTGAGGCCTGAGTTCCAGCAGCATGCCTGGGATGGAAGCTTGTGCGGGTGCCGTCCGAGCGGTGCTCCGCGCGTGTTCCGTAGTAACGGCAACACCCACTGGTGAAAAGGGCTCGCGCCATAAATTGTATCTATATTATTAAAATTGCTCAAATCTCGTAAAAAATTTAAGTCTTTTGCAGTGCAGTTTTTACTAAGTACCCAAGTCATGAGGGTGGTAAATGTTTTTTTCTTAATCCGAGATAGGCCCCCTTTTTCCCCGTGAATTGTGAAATGACCATTTTTTCCTCGTGAAACGTGATTTGGTCACATAGCCGTAAACGGTGAACCGACTTTTTTCATGAGAAATTACTATTGTTTTATCTCGCGAAATGTTACTGTAAACCGCGATTTTTTCTTCCTTTAAAAAAACCCCATCCAGTTAGTGCTTATAAACAAGACCAGTGCTTGACCAGTGCATGACCGTGACTGTTTCACTCTGGGCCCAGGTCACTCTATTCCAATGGTAATTTAACACCTTTTATCTCGGTTTCGTGAAATGGCCATTTTATTTTGCGTAAACGTCATCTAGAACCCCCCCCCCCCCCCCTTAACCACCCTCAGTAATGTTCGCAATCAGAATTATCCTTTGTTTTCTTTTTAACAAAATTTGTAATGTTTTTTGGTTGATTTTGAATCAGAGTGTTATTCCAGGATATACTTTATGTTCATTAGTTTTCTACCTACATTTCTTTCGCCATTTGATATTAAACAGGTTATTGAGTATACTCCCCCCCCCCCCGAAATACCCCGTTTAATTCTAACCCCCCAAATTTCAGGCACAAAAAATCAATCCGATTATAAGCTTTCCAGAATACAATACCATGTCTATTTATATTTCGTGTCTATTTATATTTTGTATGAGTCAAATATTGCAGTGCTTGCTTTGTATTTTATGTTGTAAGAGTATGCTCAGACCCGTTATGTTCATTTAAAGACTGTAGGGCTTTATATCGTTTTTTTGTTTAGAGAGTTTTACCATGTGGTAATACTTGTATGCACCTTAACAGTTTTAGTCGCTCAATCCCTTCCAAATGTAAATCCATATATTTTTGTAACGCAAACCTCCTTTCAAATATAAGCCCACCGGAGGGGCGGTGGGTAAAAAAAAGCCTAGGACCTTACAGTAGAGCCCCCTCCGTCTCCCCCACCCCCGTCCCCCCCGTTAAAAAACAGGTCAAGATTTTATTTCAGATGAAGAAGAACCAAGTTCTACTCAATATCTAGCTATGTGTTCATCATGTTATATAGCAAATTTGTATCGAAAATAACAAACAGGCCAGGTCAATAAAATTCATTCTATGATTCATTTGCCTCTTGTAGTGTTTCTTTTTTCATGTTAATTAGTTTAATTATGCTTCACTGACATTTTGTGATGGACTGTCACATGCAAACCGCCATGACGCAAACAACTTAAGATCAGGCTGGGCGCAATGCTTACTGGGACATGCATTTCAAAAAGGAACTTTTGTACACGGTCAAGCTATTACTCAGTCAAAAGTGGAACTAAACAGACCATTTCAACAACAACAAATAAATGAAATAACAATTCAACAACTTTATAGAACACTGAAACACTATCCCCCACGACGAATTATCTTCAGTGTATCTTTAGAAAATAGTTTTTGACCTCAGTTATCGAAAAAAAACGCGATTTGTCCGTGTTTTGCCAAATAGTTTATCTTCGCGCCACTAACAAATTCCATTTTTGGCTCAAATTCGTTCAGAAATGTTAAATTTGTAGTCAAACGTAAGCGATACTAGTATTGGTTTACGATTAGTAATAAGTAAACTACATATTAAGACGGATTCCGCTGAAAGTTCGAGCAATGAGTGCAAAAATTAAGTACCAAAAACCTACTCATAGTA
Source organism: Oculina patagonica (assembly GCF_052425735.1). Taxonomy (NCBI): domain Eukaryota; kingdom Metazoa; phylum Cnidaria; class Anthozoa; order Scleractinia; family Oculinidae; genus Oculina; species Oculina patagonica. The sequence goes on along the minus strand of NC_135764.1, from coordinate 10,574,887 downwards.
CGGTAACCTTTTACATATATACTATTTGAAACATCGCACTGAAATTCATTTCTTTCAGTGACCCCGTGATTAACCTCTAAAGCATTCTCGAGAAAATTTAAGTCAAACCCTTTAAGTCAAACGCGCGCCATTTTGTTTTAAACTGGCGTGAAACGTCCGTTTTAACTGAAATGTAGATAACTTCAAATCCATTTTTCTCTGGCGGAGTCAGATAGAGAGTTAAAGTTTTGGTTGGTTTTTGTTAGCTGTACTGAAACTGTTACCATATTATGAGATCTCTGTGGTCCTCCAGTATTGATAGTCCAGTAACTCCTAAGCACGATGAAAAATTTACATGGAGATTATTAATTTAAGAAGACTGCACTTACTGGAAGCAGTTTCTCCAAAACTTGGATTCACGCATCTGTTGAAGCAACCATTACTGCAGCACTTCTTGGCAGGGTAGCAGTCTGCATCATTTTCACATTCGTCGTAATGCGCGATGCAGATTTCAGGGGCGAGCAGGCGTGGACACTGACCAGGCCTTGGATCTGAAAAACGGACAACCGGTCAGTCCATCAGACAGACAGATAGACAGCCAGTCAGTCGGTCGGTCGGTCGCTCGGTCGGTCGGTCGGTCGGTCAGTCAGTCAGTCGTAAATATGTCCGAAAGATATAACGTGTGAGACTGACACACAAAATAACAGATAGCAGACACGCTAACAAAAACGTAGCCCTTGGACCTGAATATCAGACAGTGAGAAAACCAGTCAGTCAGTCACTCATTTTTTTCACTCAGTCAGTCCGTCGAATAAACAGAGACAGGCAGACAGACAGGACCTGTACTATAGACTACAAGCCTATTATGGTATTTTTAGAATACATGAAACCTCAAGGAGAAAACGAGGAATAGACCTGAAACGTCTAAACAACATAGCATTTAGGTCTAACGCCCCCTTTATATCTAAAAACGGCAACCCCTAGCATTTGAGGATTTCTTACTCTGTATCCTGCTTGGAAAGCCGTCTAGAGAAGCGCACCTTCTGCGACAGCCGTCATAACAACAAAGTCCACCTGAGATGTGGCTGCACTCCGAGTGATTGAAGCACTGATTCCTAAGAGTCACGTGACATCGCTTGGGCTCTTTGGGAGCTGGACATTTATCTGGCACGAGAAAAGACAAGAAGAAAAAGGTCCTTATCATTTTAAAGAAAAATAACAACATTATTGTATAGAATACAAAACTGTATAAGTACTGCTTATAGGGAACCAACTTCTGATATGAAACGCCAAGCATAATTCAGTTGCACAATTCGTAATGCCAGAAAAGCTATTCAACATACATATGAAAGCGTTTTGTCTTTTTAAAAATCAACGAAAATATTTCACTCTGGTAAATGAAAGGAATAATACCAGACATTTAAAAAGAGAGATTAATGTTGTAAATTGTTATTGTTATTCATATTAGTTTCTTTCCACATTATATGTGTATCATCGTTCTACGACCTTTCTCAATGATCAGATCCAAAATGGCGGCTCGCCTGGAGAACCGCCGTATTTGGTTTGAACGCTGGTAAGGCCCTGGGTACGAGGTTGACACGCGTACTACACTTACCTCGAACTTCGCCAACAGCAGGTTCTGCACAGACCTTGTAGCAGCCGTTTGAACAGCATTTCTTCGCTGTTGGCTCGCAATCCCAGTCATACTTACATTCGTCAAAATCAGACGGGCAGAACTCAGATGGCGGTGTAAGAGATGGACAAGTACCTGGTCGAGGTTTACCTGAATTCAAGGTCAATACGGGAATAAACGTGAAATTGAATGAAATTTAAAGAGGTTTTAAGAAAAAACAGAAAAAAGAAATATTATTTTTGGAACACCGCCAGACAGTTGACCCCCACGCAAGAGCACCCCAGGTTGTCAGGGGATTGTTTTTGGTGTCCATCTATCAAAGTTTAACTTCAAATTATAATTTTAAAACTACATTGAAACCTCAATATCTCTTAGTTCTCTGAATTTTACAAATCCTTTGAGAAGGACTGTTTCATCCAAAACATCCCCCAAATTAACCAAGAAATTTACAAAACACCCCAAAACATAGATTTATGAGACGAGCAGAGAGTTATAGCATTGCTTGAAACGAACAGACAAAAAGAGAGATCAATAATAAAATAAATCCTCCACTGCTTTGTTTAAAATTAACGGTTATTAGTAATTTGTTTGGTTAACCAGACTCGAAGTTGATAAGCTGTCTGTCGTGGTAAATTTCGCAAACTGTACTTGCAAAAACATAGTTAAATATCACAACGGTTAAAATGATAACACTATACATCGAAAGGAGCTTGAGCTTACCGCACCTTATTAACACCCCCGTCCCCCCACCACATAGTATACCACGACAATTTATGAACAATAAAACAAGCCCTTCGGGGGCTTAACAAAGCTATAACGGTTTATCTTACTTTCTGTTGCGCCCCCACTGTCAAAATAGGACGGGTCCCTGCAGCGCTTCCTACATCCATCGTTACAACAGACAGTCCCCGGTCGACACGATTCGTTGTCCACACACATGTTTCTGAGTCCAACCGGGCAGATCAAGTTCTCAGCTGGTTTAGGACAAGTATCTTCTAAAAATGTGATAAGTTATATCAAGATGTTGATGAAATTACGCTAAGTAATACGAACGCAAGACCATCAACACCAAAAGAAAATAGGCCATTTCCGAGTTACCATTTGCCTCTGTTTCAAAACGAGTTTAGGTGCGAAACCATTCATATGAAAATGAGTTTTACCTACAGGTCCATTTTCATGCAAATCAAACTCATTTTCATTTTAATGGTTTTGCACGTAGACTCGTTTTGAAATAGAGGCAAAGGGTAACTCGGAAATGGCCTATTAGTGGAATATTCTTGCTAAGGACGTGGCAAAGCCCGAATATCGGATAAAAACTTTATTTCCCTCATGTGTTGTGAAAATGACAGATACAAGTACGAAATGAATCACCTGCAAGACTATCATCAACATGTCAACATAAACAATCATGTGCAAATTCGAGTGTGTTACAAACCAACTGAGACAATAATTTTTGGAATACAGATTTTCCATACAAAGTGCCTTTGTTCCCTCAGAATAATTCAACGAAATCTCTTGTTCCCTTGAAATAAATGAACATGTTCCTTTAACCTCGATACGAGCCCTCAAGAACAACAAGTTTACTCCGATTGGTTAAAAAACGTTTCACAAGTTTTTTGAGCAAACGACAGAGCTTTGTTGCTGGATTGCTTTTTTCCAGTCAATCGTTTTCAGTACAGTCCAAAAATAATCAAGAAATTTACTGGTATAAGACAAATACCTGGTTCACTCGTTGAAGAAACACATCTTCGTCGACAGCCATCGAAACAACAGTTTGTACCGGTGAAGCAGTCACTTGAATCATCGCACTGATGCTTCATTGATCGGGAACAGCGAAACAGTACAGGCTCAGGACATTTGACTGTCAAGAAACAACAAGGATTAACACTGTTGATATCTCGTTATGTTGGTAGTCACGCAAGAGTTGATGAAATTTGTTGGTGAAAAGCGTTTCGTGGCGACCCAAATGACGGTTTCGTAAGAGACTAGGACATTGCTAGATAGAGTTGTTCAAAGGGGAATTTGGAAAATCTAGGTCAGCGTCTTAAAACAAACTATGTTTCACTCTACAAGCCTTTTCAGTTCAGTTATGTACGCCATTTTGAATTAAAAGGTTTAGTGCCCACCATTCATTTTTTACCTTATCTTATACATCTCAAACTGAAAAAAAAAATTCTTATAAGATTGCATTTGGAAATACAATTGATCTTAATTAATTTATTCATTTTCGCACCTCCACTTTTAGTATAAATTAATTTCTTTTCGCACATGTTTTCTACTTTATAATGGTGCCGCGATGACAGCGAAACGTCGGTCGATTTTTCGCTTATTTTTGTTATTAAAAAAAAAAAACAGAAAAAACTTACACATTCTCCATACAGTTTTATTTTTTTTTTCTAAACCAGCAATATTAATGGCTGGCCTGGAATAAGTTAGTTTTCCCACGAATCTTGATAATTTCCCTTGACATTGTCTTGAGAAACGTTAAGATTCTCCGAGGGAAAATAAAATGCGTCAATTTACCTGCCGCGGCCGCCGCACCCAGTGAAGGAGACGCACAAACTCTGTAACAGCCATTGGAACAGCACTTCCGGTCCCCGACACAGTCCCCGTCAAAAAAGCACTCATCCAACTCTGAAACCACACATTCCGGTGGCACAAGCGTGGGGCACGTGCCAGTTTTGTCTTGTCCTAAAAGTATTGAAAAGTACAAACAAGAGACAAACAAAACATATATACATAAAAAAGAATAAGTTCACAGACAAGAGAAATTAAAGTTAAAAGGGTGTTGGCTTCCTATAACCACATAGGAGTTAACAAGGCTAGGAAGCTAAATTACATAAAATAATTACAATATTAGTGTCGGAAAAATACAAAAGCACAAAACACAACACAAACATGCACTCATCTCTAACTGATAATGGAAATAAAACATAAATAAAGCTTAAAGCAGCAAATAAATCATTGAAAAAGCAAAAAAAAACTTGTTTCCTTAGGGAAATCAAAAACCAAAGCAAAGCAAAGAAAAAGGTATAGGTATAGCTTTGTATAGTGAATCTGATTGGCTCTCTCGTCGCTGACCATCTCAAAATTGGTGCCTGCTAGGAGCCCGTTGAAGAGGGCTTCTATGGACTTCTGACCATGCTCAGCGTGCATTTATTGATGGGCATGAACATTTTTAACGGCACAAGAAAAGAGTGAGAGTTGCTTGAAGTGCAGTTGAAAGTAACACTAGAATTAAATTACTTACAGGGAGCACCCATAGCTGGACAAACCACATTTAAAGCAAAGAATATAACAACTTTGTAACACAACTACTAGACAATACCTGCGCCAGCGCTCTCATCATTAGGATCCAAACATTTTCTCCTGCAGCCATCAAAACAACAGTAGGTGGCATTCGGACATTCCTTGTCAATGTTACACGTGTGTCCGAGTCCAATATGGCACCGGTTTGTGGTAGAAGTAAAGGGACATTTTCCTGACGCTTCTCCTAGGGTAAGAGATTGTAAAAATTTAGCGTGCTGAGCATTTAAACCGGGCCAAAACAGAAAGAGAACGAGCGGTCCGTACGGACAGTGTAGTGTTTGATACAAATGTGCTATTAATACCCCCCCCCCCCACCCCAACATCCTACATCTCTGGAAATTTCGGTTTATCTTCATAAAGACCCCCTCCCCCCTCTCCCATCAGAATTTGCAATGAACCTCTGTGGGGTGGGTACAAAGATTTTCTGGAATCACAATAAAATATTGTTAACAAGCAAGTAAGAAAAAAATCATGGGTTGCACAGGAATGTTAGAAGTTGTATTGTCAGTGTTCAACATAAAATGCGAACAGTTAAATACTCGTGATAATCAATCACGATCTCGCGAGGTTAGCAATGAATCGCTTCCTACCACTCGAGCTACGTAAAAACTACTACAAACTACTCTACAAACTCCAAAATGGCCGATGAAGAGACAATGCATCACGTGATAAATGACGCTCGCGCAATGTATGCCCATGAGAAATCAAGTTTTCTGCTCAAAATCAAAATTCCACGAGGACAACGAAATTCTGCTCAAGTCTGCTCATCTTACGTTCCTGTAAAGGGTGAGGAACTGGAAATTTGATTTTTTTCTTTTCACTCGAGAAAACATGAGAAAATGAACAACTCGTGACGGGATGTTGTTCGCAGGCTATTAAATTACTCAGTGGTTGTAAATTTAGAAACATTCGCTTTTGTGTTTGACAAATAAACTTTACTCGCTACTTTTGATTTGACTCTTACTGTTTTAAACATTCAATTCTTATAGTTTTAGATTTGAATCTTGTATAATTAATTGCGTGCGACCTTTGAAAGCCCCAAAATGAATATTGTTTAAGAACAAAAAAAAAATGCCATTCAAAGCCCTTTGTAAGTTTAGCACGCACAGTGGAAACAGCTGCTCTCAGTACTTTAAACGCTACCAAAATCGCTGTCTTTAAAATTTGGATCACCAATTGCAGGATTTATTTTTATCATCAGTACACTTCAATGCAATGCACACATGCCGACAAATAGTGGCAGCTTGCCGAACATGATATTTAACATCACGCGAAAAATTTACCGCTAAACGGTCAAATCTATTGCCTCACGGTCTGAAAACATAAGCCCCCGTCACACAGTCTAAACGGCCGGTTTAGGACTATATTGAGGATATTGCGACAAGTCCTGCTACAATGCAGGCGAGAAAACTCAAGCCAACAGTCCTTGTGACGAACCATTCCGCTCTCAGACGAAGGACATACTTGACATTTCTCCATGTTCAATTTGTGTGACCGATTGTTGATGTTTTAGGAAAAGAGCATGCTGCTTTTAAATTACTCGTGGTACATTAAAAAACTTTCGCTTTCATGTTTGACAAATAAACTTTACTTGCAACTCGAAGTTTTTGACATGTATTTGCTGTTCTTTTGCGGCGAAAGACAAGAAATTCTTGCAATTCATACTGGGAAACGCGAGGATTTGAATCTTGCATATAATTACATACGATCTTTTGAAAGCTGATCTTTCGAAATGAATGGCACGCTTGTTCTACTTCAGTGAGCATTAGTCCACACCTAGCGTTATCCCGGTAGCACTTTTACCTCACCCACAACCACAGCATAAGTGTAGTTCAAACACTACACTAAAAACCAAGAGCTCTAAACCTAACTCTCGTTTGGCCAGAAAACTTTCATCTGACCTCATTAACAGTCGTCAAATCTAACCCAGTCTTTTTTTTTTATCTATAAGGAAATTGTTTTTCCGACCCAGGCTGAAGATAGTTCTTTTTTTTTTTCTGACATGTTAGGCTGAAATATTCTTGTGAATATTCATAGATTATAGCCTACGACATTTCTCTTTGTGCTGTTTTATTACCATACATATGTATTACATGTACCGTTCATCGAACTGTCATTAGCATCAAACATTATGCAAGTGAAGGTTTTTATTGGCTAGTTATGCCGTTTAGGGAAAAAAAGAATTTTATACGGTTTAGTTAAAAACAAATAATGTATTTACAAATTTTCACCACACAAAATTAAATTCTTTCCAAAATCTCAGCCTCGTGTATATTCTTAAAATTTTCCCAAATAACTCGATATTCTTAAAAAATAAATTTTTACAGAAAGAAAAGAGAGTATTAATCTTTTTTTAATTTAATGCAGTTTATTGATTAACACTGACTTACAATACATTACAATACATAGCTTACTTACAGAGAATAATTTACGTTACACAAAGGGCATGCAATAACTAAATAAAAAAGAATGCAAAACAGAGAACAGGAAACCTGGCTGCCTACTTTTGTTGTTGTTGTTATTATTGTTATATATATTATTTCTATATATGTTTATTCCTATATTTATTTATTTCTATATTTATTGTTAAGGATTACAACTGTATCTGTTTCTTAGATTTATGCTTCTCTATCTGAATTTTACTTTCAAGAATGGCCATGAAAGCTTCCCAGTAGTACTCTTCTTCATTTCTAGAGGCAGTGTAAATATAATGTTTTGCGATAATCAAGCAGAGGTTTAAACCAAGTCGACGAGAGAAGTCATTGGCAACACCATATATGATCATGTTTTCATCAAGAGTTATTGGCTCAGAGTTTCTGGAATTCCACCAATAAGTAAAATGAGACCAAAAGCTCTTAACTTTTAAACAGGAAGCAAAAGGATGAGCTAGTGTTTGTCTTTATTTATTAAGATTTCCCAAACATTACAATAAACATTTACAACTAAAAAGATAAAATATATAATAATAAAAAAAAATAGTGGGAGAATAACAGCAGGGGGAAACTGAATTCCCATGTAAAAGCTGTTATCCTAGATAAAGCTAAATTAACAAATGGATTTGCTAATGACCAGAAAAAAAAATAAAATAAAATTGAAAAAAATGCGCTACTGACAATAAAAATAATCTTAATAACAATAAAAAATAATAATCTTTCAGACAATAGGTGACATTTATCGGTATCTTTAAGTGCGTCTCTTAAAAGTGTTAAGTTTGTTGGCAGAATGTTATGTATAATTTCAAATTGAAAGATGGCAAGTCTCCTTTAGTGGCCGTTCCAATAATTGTGTGGTCTTCCAGTGTGGATATGGATGCCAAGTTTTGTGTTGTTGTGTCAAGTGTTTGTGTTTTTTGAATGGATGTCATGTTTTTGGGGGACATTTACTTTTCTGTAGACGTCCACGTTTATGGTGAATTTGGAAAGTCATAAAATTCATCAGCCACATTTTTTACGTACCTTCTGCAGTTAGTGATCCCACTTCACTCGCATTTGAACCCGGACGTCTCACGGGATCGAGGCATCTGGTGAAGCACGTGTTACTGCAGCACTTCTTGCCAGGAAAACAATCACCATCAAACTCACACTCGTCAGCATCTGATACGCAAAACACAGGCGGAGGAGTGATAGGGCACTGACCGGGCCTAGCACCTGAAGAAAAAAATGTTTTTACTGAAAATTATGACGAATGATAACCACCACAATCGTTTAAGGCCTCTTCTCTCACCTCAAAAACGCATAAACGCAAGGCGCGTTTACACGGCAGAGAAATTTGGGTACGGACCTGTCACAAAAACGGTCCGGACCTAACCACTTTTGTAGAGAAACAGTCAACTCAAAACGGGGCCATAGCCGCCTATGGCCCCGTTTTGATTTGACTGTTTCTCTACAAAAGTGGTCAAGTCCGGACTTATTTTTTGACGGGTCCGTACTCAATTTTCTCTGTCGTGTAAACGCGCCTGTAAAGGCAGTTTACACGACAGAAAAATTTGTAGGCAGGCCCGTCAAAAAATCGGTCCGGACCCAGTCATTTCTTGTTTCTCGGGTCCGGACCATTTTTTGGACGAGCCGTACCCAAATTTTTCAATCTTGTTAACGGCCTTGTAAATGCATTAGTGTAGAAGGTTTGTAATAGCCCCTCACCCCCTCCCCACTCCACCGAAAGTTACAAAGAAAATCTGCGTCGGACCAAGCGGCTCACACCGCCGAAATTTGTCCCGGTTTCCGTAGTATGAATCAAATAGTAGTATTCTTACTCTACACTAGATAGGGTGCTTGTCTATCTCAGTGTTATCCTTGAGCATTTAATCAGCCAGTGCATTTTAATACACACGGGTGGAGAGAAGCACTATGATAGTAAAGCGCCTTGTCCAATAACACAACGCATTGACCCTGGCCAGGGCTTGAACCCAGACTGCTCGATCCAAAGCCCAGCCATAAGGCCACCGCGCCTTCCCTTCCCGCCCCCCAACTCCAATAAAAAAAAGCCCATGTTAAAATACACCACCCAAATGTTAGACGCATACGTCCTTCCAGTAATACGTCCTTTAAAGTACAACCACACTTGAATGTCTTCTGAGTATAAAGTTGCCGGGGTCGTTTTGAATGTTATGTCAATACATAGTCTAGTTCCTTAACTCTCCCTTCCGCGCGCCCTTTATAGGGGTTGAACTCAAGCGCGCGAAGAGAGAGTCCAGAATAACTTGCATGCGCATGCTCAGAACGAAACAATCAGAACCGAGGAGTGTGGCGTCACTTGCTTAGGACGCGCGCGCTAGGTTAAAAATGCTCGCTCAAATGACGAATTCCACTACGCGACCAAGCGCGCGAATAAATGCAAGAAAAGAATTCTTTGCTAAATTGCATCCAAAACCAATTCAATAAACAGCTACAGAATACTGGGAATAGTAAATGGATAGCGAATTGTGTTTTGGCCGATAGCTTTTAGTAGACATTGACTAGAAAGCTTGGCTTTTTTTAGGTTATTCCGGCGACCCTGCTTTAGTACACGGTCGCGTAGTTGAACTCGTCATCTGTGCGCGCGCGTTTTTAAAAGTGCTGCCAAATATGGTTTTTTCCCCCAATTTTGGGGGAAAAACTAGCGCATGCGCATGCAAGTTATCCTGGACTCTCTCTTTGCGCGCCTGGGTTCAACCCCTATATAGGGCGCGCGGAAGGGAGAGTTCAGGGACTAAACTAGTCAATACAGAGATTTCAGAGAGTTTTGATTTGTTGTTTGATTTCATGTGATTAAGGTCATTATGTCTTGAGAGGTATGCATGTGCAGCTAAAGTGTTTTAGAACTTTAATTAAAAGTCCTTCTTAGTTATAGGCCAACCGTTAAAAGCACAAAATTCCTTCCGCAAATAAGTTAGTAATTTTAACGTATTGCAAAATTTAACATTTTAAACACCTGATTCTAAAGTATGAAACGCGGGGCAGGGTCCAAAAGTTGTGCAATTTTGCTGAAAAATGGTTGAAATTGGCAAAGTATTGTGGGTAAAGGCCCGGCAAAACGAGGAAACATGTTTCCAGAAATATGCTGGAAACCTGTTTCCAGCATATTTTATTTCCATGTTTCCATGCTGCGCGGAAACACGAAATGTTTTTGCGATGTAGCAGAAGCAAATTTTGTTTCTTGGAAACAAAATGTTTCCCATGTGGCAAAACTGGGAAACATCGGGGAAACAAGTGCGTGCTACGAATGTTTCGGGGAAACATGTTTCCCCGTTTTGCCAGACCAAGTGAACTTTGATGTTTTCCTCTACCACCTCTATCATATCTATTTTTCGTGGTTGTTTGAGATTTAGAGGAACCACTCATTTCGGAATCGCTCACCATATATCTCTTTCGGAAAATATGACAGGACAAAACTCTCGCTAATTTCAGTTGACAGTTTTTATAACCCAAGTCTCTACAAAATTTGCATTTTTAGAGAACTCAACGTTATAATCTTTTCATGTTTTTGAATATTCAAGGCAAACAATTTCGCTTCGAATGCTTGTTAACAATTTCGATGCCTGTGCGTGGGTGTCATCAAGCAAGTCCTGACATAACTTATCAATTCAAATGATAACCTTTAAAGGGACTGTGTCACGACTGAGTTAAGTTTAGATTTTTAAGTTTTGCCAAATACTTGCTATGAAGCTTAATGTTTGCAAAGAAATTACTCCATTGGATCCAAATGACTGAAATGACAAAACCATAGCTTCATTGCAACCAAATTTGTCTCCTGGGCGTTATAATTTAAAGTTACAAGCAAACGAGACCAACTTTGAAAACTGTTCAGCCCAACAATATTTCAACAACCCATATTGCAATCCATTTCAATCTTCGTTACTTTTGGCCATCCGTTCCTACTTTTGTATTTGCTGTGTTATTGAAATGTTCTTCCACTGTTTTACCAGGTTATTTTTATATTTCAACGAAATTGATGGTCATTTCCGATGCCTAAATATGGCTAAAATCCGTGACTCATGCCCTTTAAGGTAATTGGTACATTTGCGAACAAATATTGATCATCTGAAAATGTTGACTGTAACTCAGATGGAAAGCTGTCAGGTTTAAAAAGATTATTGACCTAGGAAAAAAAATAGCTTACCAAGATATTATTGCACGCGTATAAAATAGTGGAATCTTTTAATCTCATTACCAGCACATATACCAGCACATGTACAGTCAGTAAGTCTGATATTGCATAACATAAAAGTAAATATGGGCGTATCATGTCACTTGTTTAATTTAACAGTATCGACGATGTTTGATTACGCCCAGCTTCTGCTGGTCTTTCGTTTCTTGCGCAGAGCCTTAAAATTCGCTCAAGATTTAAGGATACTGTTCAGTCAAATTCTTCGCAATCTGCCACAGGGAAACCAAACGAAGTGATTGATATCCAGCGATTGCCCGGGCACAACAAACAAAAGGGAAAATATATACTTGAAAAAAATTCCTGATACGAAAACCAAGCTTTACGGTTATATTTACTAAAGCATTAGCATACAAATGATCGTCAACTTTTGTTTCTTTTTGGTTATTTATCAAAAGTACAAAAAGTAAAGTTTCCCAGATAACCTAGTTTTAAATAAGTCTGTCGATCTAATGTGTGACTTCCAAACTTATCTATATTTCACCATTTTCCGCTGTTGAAATGCTCTTTAACAATTCAACTTAACACGATAGCCCCAAAGAACGACTGCGTGGGAGACTAAAGGGCTTTAGGCAGAACTGTCATGTGGTGCATGTTTCGTTTACAGTTCATATTTGAACTTGTGTGCTTTAGGAGTAACAGGGTAAATATAAATTCAACTTGTGTTTCCATAACAGTGACGGATAGCACGTACTATCAAATATTGACCTTGAAGGTACTGTGAATAATTTAGACAACTGGCAATAAATGTTGCAAAAATGTCAATGAATATATATTTGACCATTTGTGCTATGACCATGAAAAGCAAGGAAAATTCACAAAGCTATCAGATTTAAAGTGATTCGTGATTTAGTACCAAGCCGTTACTGAGACTGGCCAGATGAGAGGAATTGCCTTCACCAAGATATTTCTGGTACATGAATAAGCAAATTTCGATTTTATAATTATCCATTTACTTGCAGCTAAGAAACTGCACACAACTAAAGTACAATATTTGATGTAACTCAAAGTAACCAGGTGTTGCCTTAATGATAATACTCATATCTCCTGTTTGAACAATATATAGCTGACAGGGCGAATACGACTAAAACCGGATCGTGGGCATCTCCTCAGTTGGCTTTCGTCAGTGAGGAAACAACTTCGTTGTAGACTTTGTTCCTAATAATTTATTGTGAATAGTTGCTTTCCAGGTCTGATAGAAAAGGCCCTTGCTGAACTGCACAACAGAGCACAGGAAAAAACATACCCACAAAAGGGACATCATGATAAACTCAACAGACATTGTATTTATTGTTATTTTCGCACTAGAGGCTGCCGCCATCATCACAGGAAACGTGTTCACCATTATTGTTTTCTGGACTCAGCGAACCCACCTGAAACGAGCATACTTTCTTCTTATCAACCTTGCCGTGGCGGATTTACTTGTGGGGGTGACAGAAACAGTAAGCCTTGGGACCGAAAAGGTTCCCAAAATGAAAGCAGTTCGAATGGAAGACGTAAACAAAATCAAAGATCCTCTTTTAGCATTTCAACTCCTTGGTTCGAGTACGTCAGTCATTTTCCTCGCTCTTATTTCCCTGGAACGTGCACACGCTGTGTTGCGGCCACTCCGCCATCGTGTAATAAACACGCGCGTTTACATCTGTGCTATCGTTATTGCCTGGACGGCTGGGCTGTGCATTGCTGGGACATATTTGCTTGCAACGTACCACACAGAGGTGGACAAAGTGTACGTTTTCGTCGCTATTCATTTATTTCTTATCATGTGTGTACTGTTTATCTGTGCAAGTTATCTCACTGTACGTACTCGATTACACTTCACGATACCTGAAATAGACATCCATAACCAACGATCAACGGAACAGAATTTACAACTTTCAAAAACATTCTTCATAGTAGCTGCTGTGTCGCTTGTATTCTGGCTGCCAGCTGTTGTAGTGTACATTATAGGGCAGTTCTGCCGCAAAGAATGCTTTTTGCCGACAGTGGTGGCGTATGTGAACTGTCTGCATTTGGCAAATTCCATGGTAAATCCATTGGTATACTGTTTTAGAATGCCTATATTTAAAAATGCTTTGAAAAAGTGCTGTAGAAGACGTGTAGAAAATATTGAATCAAGAGCAGCTCCCCTCAATGTTAGAAATAGAGCCGTTGAATTTACTACGCACTTGTAACCTGCCATGGAAGACGCTTCAAACAATCGAACCACTCAATTTATTTCGCACTTGCATTCCCGTGAATATTAACCGAGTGCAAAAAAACCTCAAAGAAACTGTACATAATTTCTATTTAAAGCGCACCTCATAATCCTAGAGACTAACTGAAAGAAGAAAAAGTGTTTCACCTTAAAATGTTTGACATTTTATTCATTTGCTTTTATTTGAAGTGTTTAATTTGTGTTCCAGACAACAGTGACAGTAAGCAAGTACTATCTAATATTGACCTTGAAGGTAATGTGAATAATTCTGACAACTGCGAATAAATGTTGCAAAAACCTCAATGTATATATTTGATCTTTTGTGTTATGACCATGAAAAGCACAGGAAAGTTCACAAAGCTATCAGATTTTAAGTGATTCGTGATTTAGTACCAAGCCGTTACTGGGACTGGCCAGATGAGAAGAATTGCCTTCACAAAGATATTTGTGGTACATGAATAAGCACAAATAAGCAAATTTCAATTTTATATTTATCCATTTACTTAAACGCAAGAACCTGCGTGCAAATAAAGTATGATATTGGATGGGAAACCGCACAAGCACTGAAAGTAACCAGCAGTAACCTTAATTCATATCTCCTGTTTGAACAATATAAGCGACACGGCGAATACGATTGAAACGATAATGAACATCTCCTCAGTTGGCTTTCGTCAGCGAGGAAACAATTTCGTCGTTGACTTTGTCCCATAACATTAACTGTGAATATTTTATTTGAAAGTTGCTTACTAGGTTCGACACAAAAGGCACCTTGTCGAGTTGCACAACAAGGCACAAGAAGAAAACATTCCCAAAGGGAAATCATCTTAAACTCAACCAGACATTGTATTTATTGTTATTTTCGGTAAATACAAGTGCAATATTTGATGTGAAACCAGACAAGCATTAAGTAAGCAGGTGTTGCCTTGATGATAATACTCATATCTCCTAGTTGAACAATATATGCGACACGGCGAATACGATTGAAACGATAATAAACATCTACTCAGTTGGCTTTCGTCAGCGAGGAAACAATTTCGTCGTTGACTTTGTCCCATAACAATTAACTGTGAATATTTCATTTGAAAGTTGCTTACTAGGTTCGACACAAAAGGCACCTTGTCGAGTTGCACAACAAGGCACAAGAAGAAAACAATCTCACCAAAGGGACATCATCTTAAACTCAACCAGACATTGTATTTATTGTTATTTTCGCAAAGGTTAACGCCGAGGCGTTAAATAAAGGCGGTAAATACAAGTGGAATATTTGATGTGAAACCAGACAAGCATTAAGTAAGCAGGTGTTGCCTTGATGATAATGCTCATATCTCCTTGTTAAACAATATAAACGACACGGCGAATACGGCTTAAACGATCATGGGCATCTTCTCAGTTGGCTTTCGTCAGCGAGGAGACAATTTCATTGTAGACTTTGTTCCATTATAGCTTAATGCGAATATCTCTTTTGATAGTTGCCATCTTGGTCTGATAAAAAAGAACCTTGTTGAGCTGCACAACAAAGCATAGGAAGAAAACAAACCCACCATAGGGACACCATGTTAAAGCATAGTTAATAGAGGGAACTGGTTATGAATCTCGGTAAACATCAAAGCAGGAAACAAAGAGGCCAAGATTTAGGTTGAAAGGTCCACGAAGGTGCACATCTTTTGTTTTTCACTCATACACTATGCATGAATTACGTAATCGCAATCTTTCTATTGGTTAGTTGCATGAACACACGTAACCACCTATTATGTTTCGCCAGGTTTTGTGCACTCTCAACGCCCAAAATAGCGAACAAAAACCTACAACAAAGAACTTTGCGGGGTTTCATAACCATTTCCCTCTATTAACTATGGTTAAAGTCAGCAGAAATTGTATTTATTGTTATGTTCGCACTCGAGGCAGCCGCCATCATCACAGGAAACATGTTCACCATTTTTGTTTTCTTGACTCAGAAAACAAAAGACTCCTGATACAATAACCAAGCTTTGTACTTACATTTACTTAAAGCATTAGTATGCAAACTATCTTACAATTTTGTTCCTCTTGGGACGTTTATCAAAAGGACGAAACTTAAAGTCACTAGATAAACTGATTTTAAAATAGTCTTTTGTTTTAATGAGTGACTTTGAAACTTATCAATTTCACCATTTCCGCTGTTGTAATGCTTTGTAACAACTTCACTCCACCCGAAAGCTGACGTGGTTCTAAAGTTTATTGAGCATGTGGATAAAACGCTAGTATGTTAAAGAAAAGAAGGGTACTAGGCAGAACTTTCATGTGGTGCATGTTTCGTTTACAGTTCGTATTTGAACTTGTGTGCTTTTGGAGTAACAAGGTTAATATAAATTCAACTTGTGTTTCCCATAACAGTGACGGATAGCATGTGCTATCAAATATTGACCTTGAAGGTACTGTGAATAATTCTGACAACTGCGAACAAATGTTACAAACATCTCAATGTACGTATTTGATCATTAGTGTTACGACCATGAAAAGCACAAGAAAGTTCATCAAGCTTTTAGGTTTAAGGTG
This sequence comes from Oculina patagonica, assembly GCF_052425735.1. Taxonomy (NCBI): domain Eukaryota; kingdom Metazoa; phylum Cnidaria; class Anthozoa; order Scleractinia; family Oculinidae; genus Oculina; species Oculina patagonica. Next base: position 10,558,592 of record NC_135764.1, on the reverse strand, counting down.
ATTCGTGATTTAGTACAAAGTCGTTACGGAGACTGGCCAGATGAAAAGTATTGCCTTCACCAAGATAAATGTGGTACGTGAATAAACAAATTTCAATATTATAATTATCCATTTACTTGCACGTACGATACTGCACATACCGAATCACATACCGTATTTTGTCCATTAAACGTCAGGTCTCGAATTAACGCTGAGTTTTAAAGGTGGAGTTGTAAATAACCACCTCAAACATTTTTTTGAGGTTCTAAAAGCTATAGTTGTAAATGGCAAGATATATGACTGTCAAAAAAATGCAAAAACCCTTTTTTAAAAACCACCAGGCTCGAAAAAAACTGCAGGAGTCAATTAGACGCGGAACCACCAGGCCAAGTTTTAACGCCGAGGCGTTTAATGGAGAAAATACGGTAAATAAAAGGGGATATTTGATGTGAAACCAGACAAGCATCAAAGTAACCAGGTGTTGCCTTAATGAAAATACTCATATCTCTTAGTTGAACAATATAAGCGACACAGCGAATACGGTTTAAACGATCATGGGCATCTCCCCAGTTGGCTTTCGTCAGGGAGGAAACAAATTCGTTGTAGACTTTGTTCAATAATATCTCATTGTGAATATTTCGTTTGATAGTTGCTTTCTATATTTGATCGAAAAGCACCTTGTCGAGCTGCACAACAAGGCACAGAAATAAAACATACCCACAAGAGGAACATCATGTTAGACACAACAGAATTGTTCTCATCTGGCCAGTCACAGGAACGGCTTGGTACTAAATCAAGAATCACTTCAAAGCTACATCAAGATATTTGTGGTACATGAATTAGCAAATTTCAATATTATAATTATTCATTTACCTGCACACAACTAAAGTACAATATTTGATGTAACTCAAAGTAACCATGCAGGTGTAGCCTTAATGATAATACTCATATCTCCTGTTTGAACAATATATAATTGACAGGGCGAATACGACTGAAACGATCGTGGGCATCTCCTCAGTTGGCATTCGTCAGTGAGGAAACAACTTCGTTGTAGACTTTGTTCCTAATAATTTATTGTGAATAGTTGCTTTCCAGGTCTGATAAAAACAGGCCCTTGCTGAACTGCACAACAGAGCACAGGAAAAAAACATACCCACAAAAGGGACATCATGTTAAACTCAACAGACATTGTATTTATTCCTATTTTCGCAGTAGAGGCTGCCGCCATCATCACAGGAAACATGTTCACCATTTTTGTTTTTTGGAATTAGAGAACGCACTTGAAACGAACATACTTTCTTCTTATCAACCTTGCCGTGGCGGATTTACTTGTGGGGACGACAGAACCCATAGTCCTCGGGACCGAAAAGATTCCCAGAATGAAAGCGGTTCGAATAGAAGATGTACACGAAATCAGAAATCCCTCGTCAGCATTTCAACTACGTCAGTCATTTTCCTCGCTCTTATTTCCTTGGAACGTGCACACGCCGTGTTGCGGCCATTCCGCCATCGTGTGATAAACACGCGCATTTACATTTGTGCTATCGTTATCGCCTGGACGGCTGGGCTGTGCATTGCTGGGACATATTTGCTTGCGATGTACGACCAAGAGGTAGACAGAGTGTACAGTTTCGTCGCTATTCATTCATTCCTTTTCATGTGTGTGCTGTTGATCTGTGCAAGTTATCTCACTACACCCTGTAGACGTACTCGATTACTCTTCGCAATACCTGAAATGAACATCCACAACCGACGAGCAACGGAACAGAATTTACGACTTTCAAGAACATTTTTCATAGTAGCTGCTGTGTCGCTTGCATTCTGGCTGCCAGCTGTTGTACTGTACATTAAAGGGGAGTTCTGCCGCAAAGAATGCTATTTGCCGACAGTGGTGGCGTTTGTGAACTGTCTGCACTTGGCTAATTCCATGGTAAATCCATTGATATACTGTTTTAGAATGCCTATATTTAAAAATGCTTTGAAAAAGTACCGTAGAAGACGTGTAGAAAATATTGAATCAAGACCAGTTCCTCGCAATGTTAAAAATGAAGCCGTTGAATCTACTACGCACTTGTAACCTGCCATCGAGGACGCTTCAACAATCGAACCATTGAAATTACTACGCACTTGTATTCCAGTGACTATTATAGTGTAAAAAGCCCCAAAGAAACTGTATATAATTTCTATTCAAAGTGCAGCTCATCCTAGACACAATCTGGGCAAAGAAAAAGTGTTTTCACCTTAAATTTTGGCATTTTATTCATTTGCTTTTATTTTGAAGTGTTTAATTTGTGTTCCGGATAATAGTGACGGATAGCAAGTCTTATCCGGGGTTCCTCAAGGATCAGTACTGGGTCCGACTCTGTTTTCACTATTCTGCAATGAACTCCCGGATGTAACTGAAGGTGAAGGGGACTTACATATGTACGCAGATGACACTACCATTTATGCATCCGCACAGACTCATGAAAAGGTTGCAGAGAAGCTAAACGCCATTCTAGAGAGATTATACAAGTGGTGCTGCAAAAACCAGCTCAGCTAACTCCACATCCAGGGAAGACCGAGTATATGATGCTATCCCGAGGCCGGCATTTCATTGGACCTGTAGGGCAGGTATCACTTGGAGGTAATCCGATAAAACTGGTGACTTCTTCCAGATGCTTGGGCGTTCACCTGGATAACGAACTCAAATGGGACACTCTTGTAAACGCTCTCATTAAGTCATACATCCAGAAGCTAAACTTGCTAAGATCTATGCATTTCCTACCTGTTAAACCAGAAACTGATTTCTACTTTAAAGTCATCTTACCATCTGTTACATACGGCATAACTGTATGGAGTTCTTGCGGCAGTACTCTCTTTAAAGAACTTGAGAAGATTTATGTCCGTGCCGCAAAAATAATTCATAAATTAGACTGGTATACAACCTCTGTGGATGTCCTTCAAAGGGTAAAATGGCGAACGCTAGAAACTAACTATAACACTAAAATTCTAACTCTAGTATACACAGTATTTGAAGGAACTGCTCCATTGGATATCCAATTTCTTTTTCGGAAGCAGCATAGTATATATGACCTGAGAAGTCAGAACTGCTTAGTCTTGCCCAAGCCAAAAACTAACCTTAAAATGAAATCAGTTTCATATATTGGCGCAAAAAGGTGGAATAATTTGCCTAATGCCTGGAGGGCTAAAGAAAGCTTAGCTAATAAGGAACTAAAGGCCATCAAAAATCTTGATATCGTAAATAGAAAATCGTAAATAGGCAAGTGCATGTAAATATTGTAAATATCTTGTATGTTGTAAATAAGTTTAGTTAGTATTCTTATTTGTCTTAGTGTTATTTTTGTTATGATTATTTATTAGGTAACTTAAACACGACCACATCAGCTATGCTGTAAATTTATCGTGTCTAAATAAAAGTTGTTATTATTATCTAATATTGACCATGAAGGTACTGGTTAATAATTCTGACAACTTGGAATAAATGTTGCAAAAAATTAATGTATGTGTATTTGATCATTTGTGTAATGACCATGAAAAGCACAGAAAAGTACACAAAGCTTTTAGAGTTAAATTGATTCGTGATTTAGTTCTAAACCGTGAGACTGGCCAGGTGAGACGAATTGCCTTCACCAAGATATTTGTGGTACACGAATAAGCAAATTTCAGTATTATAATTATCCATTTACTTGCACCTAAGAAACTGCACACAAATAAAGTACGATATTTGATGTGACACCATAAAAGCACTCAAAGTAACCAGGTGTTGCCCTAATGATAATACTCATATCTCCTGTTTGAACAATATAAACGACACGAAAATACGACTGAAACGATCAAGGGCATCTCAAAAGCTGGCTTTCATCAGTGACGAAACAATTTCATTGCAGACTTTGTTCCATTATAGTTTTTTGGTGAATATTTCGTTTAATAGTTGCTTTCTAAGTCCGATAGAAAAAACACCTTGTTCAGCAGCACAACAAAGCACAGAAAGAAAACCTACCCACAATAGGGACATCATGTTAGATTCAGCAGAAATTGTATTTATTGTTATATTCGCACTCGAGGCAGCTGCCATCATCACAGGAAATGTGTTCACCATTTTTGTTTTCTGGACTCAGCGAACCCACCTGAAACGAGCATACTTTCTTCTTATCAACCTTGCCGTGGCGGATTTAGTTGTGGGGGTGACAGAAACAATAAGCCTTGGGACCGAAAAGGTTCCCAAAATGAAAGCAGTTCGAATGGAAGACGTAAACAGAATCAAAAATCCTCTTTTAGCATTTGAACTCCTTGGTTCGAGTACGTCAGTCATTTTCCTCGCTCTTATTTCCCTGGAACGTGCACACGCTGTGTTGCGGCCACTCCGTCATCGTGTAATAAACACGTACGTTTACATCGGTGCTATCGTTATCGCCTGGACGGCTGGGCTGTGCATTGCTGGGACATATTTGCTAGCAACGTACCACACAGAGGTGGGCAAAGTGTACGGTTTCGTCGCTATTCATTCATTCCTTTTCATGTGTGTGCTGTTGATCTGTGCAAGTTATATCACTACACGCTGTAGACGTACTCGATTACTCTTCGTAACCCCTGAAATGAACATCCACAACAGACGAGCAACGGAACAGAATTTACGACTTTCAAGAACATTCTTTATAGTAGCTGCTGTGTCGCTTGTATTCTGGCTTCCAGCTGTTGTAGTGTACATCGTACGGGAGTTCTGCCGTAAAGAATGTTTTTCGAAGACAATGGTGGCGTTTGTGAACTGTCTGCACTTGGCTAATTCCATGGTTAACCCAGTCGTATACTGCTTTAAAATGCCTATATTTAAAAATGCTTTGAAAAAGTGCCGTAGAAGACGAGTAGAAAATACTGAATCAAGACCAGTTCCTCGCAATGTTAAAAATGAAGCCGTTGAATTTACTACGCACTTGTAACCTGCCATGGAAGATGCTTCAAACAATCGAACCACTCAATTTATTTCGCACTTGCATTCCCGTGAATATTAACAGTGCAAAAAAACCTGAAAGAAACTGTATATAATTTCTATTTAAAGCGCACCTCATAATCCTAGAGACTAACTGAAAGAAGAAAAAGTTTTTCACCTTAAAATTTTTGGCATTTTATTCATTTGCTTTTATTTTGAAGTGTTTAATTTGTGTTCCAGACAACAGTGACGGTTTAGCAAGTTCGTACCTCTTATTAATCGAGTTCGAGGTCCGTACTGTAAAATACGGACCGAGTTTTTTCCCGTCGACTTATGGCCCAAGCGCGAAGCGCGCGGGCCATAAGTCGACGGGAAAAACGAGGATCCGTATTTTACAGTACGGACCGAGAAAACGAGGTTAATAAGATATTTATTATATCTCTCACTCTGGAGAAAAGAAAACATTTCAAGTCAAGAGTGCTGGAAGCGGCTTCGTTTGACTGACGTACGTGAAAGGCGAAAGGACGAGTGAATTTCATTGGCTTTGTCGTAAAGAATTCGGCCGTTTAATAGCTCGATTGATAAGCGTATAAACATAATTTAAATCCAACCTTTACTACTTTATTTCTGCAATTAGTTTTACAGTAATTTCAGTGACAGGATGAAACTAGATACAGTGCAAGTTTCCTTTGGAATAACTTCTAAAGTTCTTTGCTTGGCGACGAAAGTGCCGCGATTGACAACATGCGTTATAGCTTATCAAACTTTCGAAAACTTATGGCAGTGTTTGTAGAAAATACTGAACGAGAAAACACGTATAAAGTTTGAAGGAACTACTTAAAAAAACTTAGCTCTTTAAGGTGGCGTTGAATGCTACGTTGAAAGCTTGAAATGCTGTCTGGCTCGTACTCAGCTTTATCGCGTTTGCGTACGTCTTCGGAAAAACTTTCCGAGGAGCTTGTCGAGGACGTCAGCAGGTACGGTTTCTACATGAAATGTTCCATCAGTCTGCTCTTGACAATAATTGTCGAACCGTTTCCATTCACTTTTCGTCTTCATGACCGTGTTTGCATATTTCTCGGCACTGATGAAACTTTCAAGTTCTTGACTTGAATCCTGCTCGGGTTGCTCTAAGTCCGCCACATCAGGGAAGTTTTCTCCTTCCAACAGATCACAAAAATTGAGTTAAAGTTCGGTAGACCTTCTTCGCTTCGCCTTTGTTCCTCGCTTTTTTCCTCTGACTGGGAACGTTGTAGGAAGTTTTGAAAATCTTCTTCGCGAGACATTTCAACTTGCAAAGGCGTACGGCATCAGGAGAACTCTCAGTCAAATTTCGCGGGCCGTACTGCAGAATACGGCCCGTAAAATTGACCAATCACAGCGTGCGTACTATCTCAGAGATATAATAATATCTAATATTGACCTTGAAAGTAATGTAAAAAATTCTAACAACTGCGAATAAATGTTGCAAAAATTTCAATGTATATATTTGATCTTTTGAGATAAGACCATGAAAAGGACAGAAAAGTTCACAAAGCTATCAGATTTTAAGTGATTTGTGATTTACCAAGCGGTTACTGAGACTGGCCTGATGAGAGGAATTGCCTTCACCAAGATATTTGTGGAACATGAATAAGTAAATTTCAATATTATAATTATCCATTTACTTAAACGTAAGAAACTGCACACAAATTAAGCATGATATTGAATGTGAAACCCCACAAGCACTGAAAGTAACCAGCAGTAACTTTAATTCATAACTTAACAAATGGTAAACGTCATAGCGTGCACTATTGAGTTACAGATGCACGCGGGAGGTTGCTAAGCACGAAAGATGCGTAAGAGTCGCCCGAGGCGATAGCCGAGGGCGACTCTAGCTTCTTGAGTGCTTAGCAAACCTCCCAAGTGCATCTGTAACTCAATAGTGCACGCTATGACGTTTACCATTTGTTTTATAGCACAACTTTTAGGATATTTATTAAAGTTTCTTTGTGTAAAAGTGCGCGCGCTTATTTGAAAAATTGCGTGTAGTGCTCGCGTAAACGCTGACGAAAACCTAAAAGAAAAAAACAAACAAAACAAAGTTTTGAATTATTTCAAACTTGCATTATACCTCAAAGTCTTTCAGCATTATGGAGAAATGGTTTTTCTTATGTTTAGCTTTTTAAATTCACAGGAAAATCGAGAAAACTCGTAAAGTAGTGGCACTTTCTTATGTCATGTCGCAACAGATCAGCGCGCGCGCACAGGTTGAAGCATACGTCAGCGTGCACCCATGGGCAAATAGTAGACGCTAAATTAACCAATCAGAACGCGCGCTTTACTTTAGTTGTGCTATAATCCTGTTTGAACAACGTAAGCGACACGGCGAATACGACTGAAACGATAATGAACATCTCCTCAGTTGGCTTTCGTCAAACGCGTTCACCATTTTTGTTTTCTGGACTCAGAAAACAAAAGACTCCTCATACAATAACCAAGCTTTGTGCTTACATTTACTGAAAGCATTAGCATACAAATGATCGTAAACTTTTGTTTATTTTTGGATTTAATTTTATCAAATGGACGAAAAGTAAAGTCTCCCAGATAACCTAGTTTTAAATAAGTCTGTTGATTTAATGCGTGACTTTCAAACTTATCTATATTTCACCATTTTCCGCTGTTGAAATGCTCTTCAACAATTTCACTTCACCCGAAACTTAACGTGGTTGCGTTCATTGAGTACTGTATGTACATAAAACGCAATTATTTTGAATGAAAAGAAGAGCATTAGGCAGTACTGTCATGTGGTGCATGTTTCGTTTACAGTTCATATTTGAACTTGTGTGCTTTTGGAGTAACAGGGTAAATATAAATTCAACTTGTGTTTTCCATAACAGTGAAGGATAGCACGTGCTATCAAATATTGACCATGAAGGTACTGTAAATAATTCTGACAACTTGGAGTAAATGTTGCAAAAAAATAATGTATGCATGTGTATTTTATTATTTGTGTAATGACCATGAAAAGCACAGAAAAGTACACAAAGCTTTCAGAGTCAAATTGATTCGTCATTTAGTTTTAAACCGTGGGACTGGCCAGATGACACGAATTGCCTTCACCAAGATATTTGTGTGTTGCCTTAATGATAATACTCATATCTCCTGTTTGAACAATATAAGCGACACGGAAATACGACTGAAACGATTAAGGGCATCTCAAAAGTTGGCTTTCGTAAGTCAGGAAACAATTTCATTGCAGACTATGTTCCATTATAGATTTTTGTGAATATTTCGTTTAATAGTTGCTTTCTAGGTCCGATAGAAAAAACATCTTTTTCAGCAGCACAACAAAGCACAGAAAGAAAACATACCCGCCAAAGGGACATCATGTTAGATTCAGCAGAAATTGTATTTATTGTTATATTCGCACTCGAAGTAGCCGCCATCATCGCAGGAAACATGTTCACCATTATTGTTTTCTGGACTCAGCGAACCCACCTGAAACGGGCATACTTTCTTCTTATCAACCTTACCGTGGCGGATTTACTTGTGGGGGTGACAGAAACAATAAGCCTTGGGACCGAAAAGGTTCCCAAAATGAAAGCAGTTCGAATGGAAGACGTAGATAGAATTAAAAATCCTCTTTTAGCATTTCAACTCCTTGGTTCAAGTACATCAGAACGTGCACACGCTGTGTTGCGGCCACTCCGCCATCGTGTAATAACCACGCGCGTTTACATCTGTGTTATCGTTATTGCCTGGGCGGTTGGGCTGTGCATTGCTGGGACATATTTGCTAGCAACGTACCACAAAGAGGTAGACAGAGTGTACGTTTTCGTCGCTATTCATTTATTTCTTTTCATGTTTGTACTGATTATCTTTGCAAGTTATCTCACTGTACATTCTCCATAACACTTCACAATACCTAAAATAGACATCCACAACCGACGAGCAACGGAACAAAATTTACGACGTTCAAGAACATTTTTCATAGTAGCTGCTGTGTCGCTTGTATTCTGGCTGCCATCTGTTGTACTGTACATTACACGGGAGCTCTGCCGCAAAGAATGCTTTTTGCCGACAGTGGTGGCGTTTGGGAACTGTCTGCACTTGGCAAATTCCATGGTAAATCCATTGATTTACTGTTTAAGAATGCCTATATTTAAAAATGCTTTGAAAAAGTGCTGTAGAAGACGTGTAGAAAATATTGAAACAGGACCAGTTCCATTCAATGTTTAAAAATAAAGCCGTTGAATTTACTACGCACTTGTATCCCTTGAATATTAATAGAGCAAAACAACCCCCAAAAACTGTATATAATTAGCATAGTGATAGCAAGTCATATATATTGACCTTGAAAGTACTGACCTTAAAAGTACTGTGAATAATTCCGACAACTGCGAATAAATGTTGCAAAAAGACTCGATGAATACATATTTGATCTTTTGAGTTATGACAATGAAAAGTTCGCAAAGCTTTCAGATTTAAAGTGATTCGTGATTTAGTACCGAGCCGTTACTGGGACTGGACAGATGAGAGGAATTGCTTTCACTTACTAGATATTTCTAGTACATGAATTAGCAAATTTCAATTTGATAAATTACCCATTAACTTGCACCTAAGAAACTGCACACAAAAAGTACAATATTTGATGTAACGCAAAGTAACCAGGTGTTGCCTTAATGATAATACTCATATCTCCTGTTTGAACAATATAAGCGACCCGGGGAATACGACTGAAACGATATTATTAATGGGCATATCCTCAGTTGGCTTTCGTCAATGAGAAAACAATTTCGTCGTAGACTTTGTTCCATAGTCATTTGTTGTGAATATTTAATTTGATAGTTGCTTTCTAGGTTCGATTGAAAAAGCACCTTGTTTAGCAGCACAGAAAGAAAACATACCCACAAAAGAGACATCATGTTAGATTCAGCAGAAATTGTATTGATTGTATTTATTGTGATCATATTCGCACTCGAGGCAGCCACCATCATCGCAGGAAACATGGTCATCACTTTTGTTTTCTGGACTCAGCAAACGCACCTGAAACGAACATGCTTTCTTCTTATAAACCTTGCCGTTGCGGAATTACTTGTGGGGATGACAGAAGCCATAGTCGTAGTTCAGCGGATAGTTACGTCGTGGAAAGGGACTGAGTGATAAATGGTCTATTGCTTATTGGTGTTCATTTTTAATTAAAATACACATGTTTCGTTGGCTAATTCAGTTTCACCGCAGAGACTTTTTCACAGTGTTAGTAATTAACAGGGTGGTAATGGTTTTAACCATTACCACCCTGAAAAAAAGTCCTCGCAAATTGAATCTATTTTCTTCATTTTCTGGAGCACACAAAGGGTCTGTTAATGTTTCCTAATTACAAGTGGTGTTTGATAAAAAGTTAAACATTTATTTCAAAGCGTTATTACCAAAAAACAATTAAAAATTAGTTGCTCTCAACCAAAGAAATAAAGAGTTATGTGTAGCCACATGTACACATTGTGTACCTTTTATTGAGTATTCAAGAAAAACAATTTTGCTTCATATGCCTGTGCGTGAGTGTCACAAGCACTTCCTGACATAACTTATCAATTCAAATGATAACCTTTATGGTAACTGTCACAACTACGAAAATTATTAAAAACTAGTAATGGTAGATTGCAATTCCTGAGATTTATTTCAGTTGGTTAACAGGCGATGGTATATTAGCCTGCGTAATTTTTTTTTAAATTACTTAAAAGAATACACTCTTTTTTTTTTTTTATTAGAATACAGTTTTTCCTACCCAGGCTGAATATTCTTATTTTTCTGCCGATTTTAGGCTAAAAATATTCTTATGAAGAATATTTAGCAAGTATTGGGTAATCAATTACAAGACATAAGTGTTTGGTGTCCAGATCTGTATCGTGTTACATTGTGCACATGTACCATTGCTTTTCGTTGCAGCCTGGCCGTTTTGGCTTTAAACCAAGCATTTTCCAAATTCCAATTCGACCTGGACAGAGGACCCGCATGAAAACCAGCTAGCGCTGATGTGGCTTCCTCTCTAAATAAAGTAATTTATTTTTTCTCACAGAGATAAAGTGACGGAAATGAAAATACCTGATTTTGTTTCAACTAAAAGCTATATTCTTTTCAAAATCTCAGCCTCGGGTTTATTCTTAAAAAGTTCTTAAAAATTCGCAAATTTCAGCCTCGAAATTCTTATAAACTAGATGCTTATAAAATAAAAAGAGTGTAACCAAGCTTTATGCATAAAATTTACTAATGGAGAGGCGCGGTGGCCTCCGCATCGAGCGGTCCTGGTTCGAGCCCTGGCCGGGCCTCTCTCCACCCGGGTGTATAAATCAGTACCAACGAATTTAATTCTGGGGAGGGTAACCCTGCAAAGGATTCGTATCCCACCCAGAGGAAAGTTAAAATACTCCTAGTTGCGTCCGTGAACTGTCTGCACTTGGCAAATTCCATGGTTAATCCATTCGTGTACTGCTTTAGAATGCCTCTACTTAAAAATGCTTTGAAAGCAGAAGACGTGTAGAAAATATATAATCAAGACCAGTTACTTTCAATGTTAAAAATATAGCCGTTGAATTTACTACGCACTTGTAACCTGCCATAGAAGACACTTCAAACAATTGAACCAATTTAAAAGTGCATTTAGCACTGCTCTACACTGCTTTACTGTACTAAGTGTATTAAGCACTGCTGAACTAATAAAGGACACTGTAATTAGATTAATAAATATTATAAATCGAACAGAAACTTGTTAAAAACCCTAACTGGCAGGAGGCTGACCAGTTGGCTATTTACAAAGTGTGCAGGAGTTGAATTCGGGACAACCAAACACAAATCCATCTAGTGCCAGGGAGGAGGATTTGAACCCGGAAACTTCGGATTTAAAGTCCAGCGCCCTAACCACTACGCCACGCCGCCTCCTACAAATAATAAATTAACTGCGCGCTCGTATTCCCGTGAATATTAATAGTGAAAACAGTAGGGAAAGTAACAATGTGGTAAGACAAGCCTTGCACTCACAGGGAAAGGGGAAAGTTGGACGACCAAGGAACAATTGGAAGCGATCCATGCTGCAGGAGTTGGAAGGAGTAGGCTACTCCTGGGGAAGGGCCAAAGCATTAGCAAAGAACCGTGTGCGCTGGAGGAAACTGGTGGACGCCCTATGCTCCCAAGGGGGTGACAAGGAACAATGATGATGAAACAGCTTAGTCGAACGCGTTACCTTCTATCCTGCTTGGAAAGCCTTCAGGTGCAGCGCACCTTCTACGGCAGCCATCAAAACAACAACGCCCACCTTTGATGTAACTACATTCTGAATTGTTAGAACATTGATTCCTAAGTCCAAAGTGACACCGTGGGGACTTTCTTGGAGCCGGGCACCCGTCTGAAATACAAATAAAAAATTTGAGATATAATTATAAAGAAAGTTACATTTGAATCCTCACCGGACCAAAATCTTAATAACAGCTTTAGTCGGGGAAAAAGACAGGAATTTTGCAATCAAATGCTAATAATCCATTTTACAGTTGCCTGCCAAGTGAGCTAGCCTTTGAATGGTAGCGAGGCTGGAGGTGACCTTGCTTTGATACAAACCTCCCCCCTTTATCGTATACATGCAAACTAGTTAGCATCAGAACAACATGATTTACACAACAAAAGCAGTGAGGTCTGTATCAAAACAAGGTCACCTCCAGCCTCACTTCCATTCAAAGGCCAGGTCACTGAGCAGACAACTGTAAAATGGTCTATTATGCATTGTTCCACCGACGGAGATGGTGATCGAGTAGATGAGTGATAATTTAGTGGTTTGGTTTTTGCTCCACATCGGTAAATTGCGACCCATAAAATGAAAGAAAAGAGAAAAAAAATCTTAGCGAAACAAACATTGATAACAATTCTCACAAATTTAAAGCAGCAAACATGGAGAGAGAAGAAAATATTTTATCAGTGACAGAGACGGTAAATACGACATTTTGAAATATTTTAATATTTACATCATAGCTAAATAATAATCATTTCAATCCCCATTGAAATTTACCTCGTATGGCTCCTATACCGGGCTCGACGCATTCTTTGAAGCAATTATTAAAGCAGCATTTTTTGGTGGATCCGTCACAATCCGCGTCTAACATACACTCGTCTGAATCTGACGCACAAGGGCCTGGGGGCGGAGATAGCTGAGATGGACAGGTGCCTGACCGCGTACCTGTAGAAATTAAATCCAGTGTGCAAAAAAAAATACTAAATACGTCACACCAGATCTAACTCGAGAATGTACTGCCTTTGTAATTACATCTGCAAATGATTTACTCGTGGGAAAAAGAGTGTCGGTGATAATTACAGTGGTGACGTCATAGCGGAAGTACGTAGCCAACACTGCTGAAGCTTTGCGCTCTTCTTGTAGCATGAAGCGACTAGTATAGGAGTATTGCTACTCTCCCTGGATGGGATAACAGTCCGTGACAGGTTTGTTCAATAAACTTTGTTTCGTGACTAAAGACCTTTCTTGCGAAAGCCGTGAGCCAACAACTAATAACTGTCCCTTTGCAATAGTAGCGCATTTTTCCAAAGTCAGGTGCATGTGACCCCAACAAAAACAACTCGTATCAAGAAAAGTGGTTCAAATTCGATAACAACAGGCTTTGTTTTACGACCTGAAAATGACCCTGTATGGCCATTTTTTTAACAATGGCGGTAACAGCTTCTAAATACTCTCGGGAGTTTTTGAAAGTTGTAATCACCATACGAGCGAGAGATTTGAACGATCGGCAAGACCGAGGGGTAAAAGGATTTCGCTTTGATCCATTACCGCACACAATAATAGAAAGGTAAAAAATATCAAAGAGAAATATTAAGGGCAATGCGGGATTCGGGTAAGAGTCCCTGGTTTGTGTTCATTTGTTGTACCTGTGCCTGCGCCCCTGTTGTTATTGGACGGATCTCTGCAGCGCTGTCGACAGCCATCATTACAGCATAGTGTCCCTGTTGGGCATGTGCTATTGTCAACACAAGTGTTCTTCAGTCCGATGAGACAGCGAAGATTTGTAGGTGGTTTAGGACAGGTATCTGCAACATAAGGATTATAGTTAGACAGTTAAAAGCCCTCTAGAGAACGGCTGTACCGTGACCTGGTTAGCTTGGTTGGTAGAGCGCCAGACTGCTGTGCGGGAGGTCGAGGGTTCGAACCTCAGATCGGACCAACAACACTGAGGAGAATGTACAGCCTTTGTAATTACATCTGCAAATGATTAGACATTTTAGTCTTTTTGAAAAAAGAACAATAAACTGTAGGTTCCGTCTCCTGTATCTCCAGTCTTATAGCAGGGGATGTTAAAGAATCACACACTATTCACAAAGAGTACGTATACGGTACTAAGCTCCCGGTGTTGTGGCCTGGCCTTCGTGTGTAGTAAAATACAGTATGTGTACAGCGCATTCGAACATATACATATGAAAAATGCGCTATATAAATGCATCATCATTATTGTTATCAATTAAGACACTCACTTGGAGTCTGTGCGACAGCGTTGACAAGAAAAGCCAAAAGTACTAAAAATATTCTCATGATGTTAGTGGACCTAAAAGAAACGGATAACAAAGTTTTGAAAAGCAATAACAAACAATTCCATAAACATTAGCATTCCTCTCACGCTGCGTGTAAGAGAGAGAGTGTGAGGGCCAGAACTGGACTAGAACGTCTAGTGAGAGAGACTCGGCACCATTGACCATGTCACGCTAAAATGTCAGTGAGTATGAGACCCAATGCAAATATGGCTGCCGTTAATTTTCGGCTCCCAGAAGAATCATTTGTCAACAAAATTAAATTACTGCAACTTTAAGATCAGGTCAAAGTTAATCAGTGTAGGAAGTTTTAAGGCTATAGTTTTATTTACTGGGGAAGTTACATGGACATTTATATCGCTAAAAACATGAAAACGAGGCTAGGCAGGCCAGAGTGACTTTTTCCATACAAATCTCTTAAATTTGAATAAGTCACAAATCTGCCGCTTTTTAACCAAAAACACTTAAACTTCCAATTATAGCATGTTATTCCATACATTTTCAAGTGTCACCATCAGCTTTTTCAGAAACTTGACCAAACAACAAAATTGAATGACAACCATTTTTGCATAAGGTCTTTACAACATTTACCAAGCTCTGTGGTGTTGGGTTTCAGCAAGGCTTTTAAAATTTGAAACATTTAAAGAAATCCGGCAAAGTGCCCTTCAAGGTTATCTGCAATTGGCAACCTAGGCTTGTGGTTTTACCTGACGATGCACAGACCAATGTTGTTAGACGTTTCTGTATTTAAGGTTAGAAAGATGGTCGGCAAATCATTTCTTTTCATTTCTTCAGGTATTTCTTGTCCTTCCACAATGCCTGACCACACACGACAAAACTTTAGATGACTTAGGTAACATAAAAATGCATAGTGGGAAGAAGTATTTCCCGAGCAGCTTTTCTTCCAGCAAACGACCCGGGAGACTAGAAGGTCGGATTTTTGCCATTTTCTCTAACGACGGACGTGAGAAACTTAAGTACACAAAGCATGAGTTTCCCAGGTGTCTATTGTAACTTCTCGAGCAACTTAATACACAGGGCAGGAGTTTTTCAGGCATTTTAATACATCACAGCAAAACCGTTTTAATTTCTCGACTAATAAAAAACGACGTGACTAACTTACTAGGGGTAGCTGACACTAAAAGTGCCCCCGCTCGTTTGATCTTAGCTGAATTGAATAGAATGGAAACTTGTTTGTGTTTATTTTTTAGGGCTGTATGTGGGAAACTGTAGCTTGCGGTTTTGTGCATAGTTAGTAACTATGTTTTGATTATTAAATATTTAATATTTCTCTTTTCATTTTAAAATACTAAACTGTAACAATTTTGTAACGTGACAGTCTAGTTTTTGAGCTTTTGCAACGTAAGGCTTTTTGATTGGATTTTGTTGCCATCGAAATAGATTACAAAGCTTGCTACTGTAGAGCAAAATGGTTATGATTGCTGGATTGAAAGATTGCAAAATCTCAAAAACTTACGTAAAAGTCTAAATACGAAAGTCGGAATTAACTTACAACGAATTCTAAAATTCGCTAATTTGATTTGTTCGATGGTTTCTGCTCCCGAAAGTGCTAAAAACGTGTCGGCGTTTTGTCGTATTCGATTACATTAAAAAATTACAGAGCATTTTTGAAGAAGGTCTAAAAAACATGCATCGATCGTACAGAAAAGCCTCTCTACGCAAAATTTTTTATAAATAAAACAATTGCCGACGCGTTTTTGATTTCGTTTTTACACATTTTTGCTGACCCACATATTGAAGTAATTCCTCTTAAAAATTGAAGTCAAAATAGCGTTTAGAAAAATCTATTAGCCTGCGAATACAGCCGCTTCTCATTCACGTCCCTCAACGAAGAATGAGAGGCGGCTGTATTCGCAGCTAAATAATCTATCGCTTCGCAAAGAAACACCGCTCACCAATCACTGCTTGGTTTGTTTTTGTCCGGTCACCTCCTGGGGAAAATGTCCACGTGGAGCGCTCTTCGGAATGAGGGAGGGCTGTATTCGTAGGCTACGAATTTCCATATGATCGCAGACAGAGGAAATTATAGACCTCTACAAATGCTGAGCCTACCCAGCAAATTACTGGAGGGTCTAGTGTGTGAGAGTCTAGACAACTTCACCACAGAGACCGGGCAACTGAATGACAACCAGTGGGGTTTTCGACAAGGCAGATCAACAGAGGAAACCCTAATATACCTGACCGAAACCTGGAAAACAGCTCTTGACAACAGAAAAGTAGTTGGAGTTGTTTTTATTGACTTCCAGAAAGCTTTCGACACAGTATCCCACAAAATATTACTCTACAAACTACGAGCCATGGGACTCAGTGGAGATATTTTGAAGTGGCTGGCAAGTTACTTAAAAGACAGGAAGCAATTTGCCGTAGTTAATGGATGTCCTTCACAAACTAAGACAATTACATGTGGAGTCCCACAGGGCTCCCTGCTTGGTCCCAGGCTCTTCACATACTACATTAATGACCTCAGTGGCTCAATAACTGAGGGCAATCTGGAACTGTATGCTGATGACACGACGCTGCATGTCATTGGTGACAATGTAGATGAAGTAGTCGGCGGTTTAAACAGAGCCCTATCAGAGATTTCGCTCTGGTGCAGAAACAACAAACTAACTATACACTCCGGGAAGTCCGAGGCTATGATCATATCGCACAGACCTTTCTGTGGTCCACTGAGACCCATCAAACTAGGAGATAAGTTCCTGAATGTTGTCCCTGAAACAAGATGTCTGGGGGTTATCATTGACTCCCAGCTCTCTTGGAGCAGTCACTCGGAGCACCTCTGTAAATCTCTTGGAAAGAAAGTAAAGCAGCTCAAAAGATTTAAATACCTACCAGCAAGCACACTAGAAACAATATACTTTAGCAGCATCGTGCCAACTATTACCTATTGCAGCTTAGTTTGGGGCACTAGCACACCATCTTTGATGAACGAGCTTGAACATATTCATGTAAGGGCAGCTAAAATCATCCATAGGCTACCATGGGACATATCAGATCAAGATGCCCTAGAAGCAACTGAAAGGGAGCCACTATCATTTCAATACAAAAAGAAATTACTTATCCTAATGTACAAAGTAAATAGTAACATAACTCCCGATAAAATCTCAAACCTCTTTAGTATAGCTAATCCACACTATAATCTTAGAAACAGTAATCACTTTGTACTACCGAGATTTAACATGGACACTGGCAGAAACTCCTTACGAAATAGAGGTCCTCTTGCGTGGGACCTCATTCCAACCTCACTCAAAGAGTCCCCGTCCCTAAAGAACTTTAAGAAGCTCCTAAAACAGCGCCGCCACAAGAACACTATCAAGAACATAAGCTTTCTGAAGGAAGCTTGCATGATCGCAAATAAAAATCAAGATTACACATATTTTTAATATTTTTAAGTAGTTTTAATTATATCCGTCAACTATTACTGTTAATTATATTTATTATATTCATATTTATACCCCTATCAATTTTAATTAGATCGTTTTTAACTTTATACTTTTTACAATTTTTACAATAACTATTTTAAATAGATTAATGTAGGTCCACATCAGCCTCTGGCTGCCTGTAGTTTTTAACCTATTTCAAATAAAGTATGTATGTATGTATGTAGACGATCGCATCGGATCGCAGACGATCGCAAAATCGCAGAAATTTACTGAACCGTGTGATCGTAACGATCGCAGAGCGACCTGTTTCCATATGATCGCAAAAGATAGTAGACGATCGCAGAAGTGTTGAATGATGGGAACGATTGTCGAAATTATGGGATAGTTTTCGATCGCAATCGATCGCAATTGTGTTTCCATATGATCGCAACGATCGCAGATGCGTGTTTCCAAATGATCGCAGATCGCAAAACCTACAATTCTGTAGTGACAAGGAACGGCAATTTCTCACGTACTAAAACGAGTTAAAAATAGTCTTGCCAAACCATAAAAACCTTTTTCTTGCGAATAAACGCAGCGGCAAGGATATTTTTTTCCGCTTGGCCCAGCCACTTAGCTCGAGTAGCCTTACTCTTGCATGTATTTACTTAATATAAACTCTTCTGGGCACTGTCGTAAAACGTGTCATTGCATAATCAAATAAATATTGAAATAATTAGAAGAATGTTAGCTTATGCTTGTAACAATGAAGATAAGAATATCTAGAGAATTTTGGGCGTACTGGTTGAAACATCCTGTGACGTACAGGATGTGTGACAATGTTCCGCATAGTGGGAGTGGGTTCAATTACAAAGGGTTAATTGGATTAGTCTTGGTAACACGCAAGTCAGTCATGCACAGGAATAATACAAATAAGTATTGTGAATCTTACATTTGCGTAGTTTAGGCGTGTATTTCCGTTGTAATAGCAAATAAATAGAATCAAACATCTTGTAATAGTAGATAGAACGATGGAATTGAATGTAGAACGTGTGTATCGCAAATAAACGCAAATTTGAAGAAAGATACAGTCCTATTGATTGTCGAACCGGCGCAACGCAGAGATTTTCCTTAACGCAGTGGAGAATTCTGCAACAGGCACAAAATAAAAGATCGTTGTTGTTTCCTGCACTAATTACGATATTTTAAAGGACCCTAGTCAGCTACACCTTTGTTTTTGTTTACATACGCCATACGCGAGTGTCATACGTGAGTTCCGGTGTTACGTATACGCGAGTTCCGGTGCTACGTACTTTTTGCACGTCTTTATCAGCCAAGGTTGTCCGTGCCGTGACTCAAATTTGAGCTGGCCTGTGACAATTGCAAGTGCGGGACGAAGAAAGTTTCGTGTAAAAACAAAACAGCCGCGGTTTTAGTAAATAGAAATCTCAGTGCTTTTGCTCGCCACCGTGAACAAGAGGCAAACGCTGAGAGAGAAATAAAGGTATTTCTTGTAAGATTGTTTTTTGTGTCGTTATACTATATACATGTTGTTTAACACCTTTTTTTTAAGTCTTCGCCAACGAAAGTCAGGCTCAGTGCTGTCTCTGGTTATGCTCCTAGGCGGGGGATTTGACACCAGTAATCTGGTCTAATCTTCCCTTTTTTTGAGTACTTATGCTTAGTGTGCAAGTGGCCCCACGGATGCCTGTGGTGGTGGGCACGTGAACAACTTTCAACTTTATCTTGATTGCTTTCATCACCAAATATAATATTTGTGTTTTTCTAACTTGGTTAAACAAAACTCTAAGATTAAGCTAAAAAAACACAACGAAGACTAAAGCTACAAGATAAAGCGACTAGAATTATGCAGAAATTAGCGAGGTCAAGTACTGTTAATAGCAAATAAACAAACCAATCGAGCCTACCTTGCTAGAAGCAAGCTCTTTCTTTCTGCTCTTGATCCACTCAGTAAAGTCTCGAGAACTAAACTGACTACGAGCTAAACACGTGCTCCTATTTATACCAGAGTAGTGACAAGGAACGGCAGTTTCTCACGTACTAAAACGAGTTAAAAATAGCCTTGCCAAACCATAAAAACCATTTCCTTGCGAGTAAACGCAGCGGCAAGGATATCCTGCACTAATTACGATATTTTAAAGGATCCTAGTCAGCCACACCTTTGTTTTTGTTTACATACGCCATATGCAAGTGTCATACGCGAGTTCCGGTGTAAGCGAGTTCTGGTGTACGTGAGTTCCGGTGTACGCGAGTTCCGGTGTACGTGAGTTCCGGTGTACGCGAGTTCCGGTGTTACGTACTTTTTGCGCGTCTTTACCAAATGTATGTGCAAATCTCCGCGGCTCTCCTCGGTAAGGCAAAGGCGTGAGATTATGAATATGGATATGGATATGGAGATAATAACAGGCGGTGAAAGCTTAACAACAGTCGCCGTTTTTTAATCGAGGCTAAAAGAAATCGACAATGAAGCGACCGCAACCAACGTGGTCGTCTTAAATCGAGTGGCGAGTGTTGTTCAGCTATTATTATATTTCACACATACGGGTACTAAGATAACTTGAATCTATATATTGGAACGTGTTTTATTTACCACAGAGCTGCTCCTGCAAGAATACATGCAGCAGAAAGAAGACATCTAAGAGCCAAGGTTGTCCGTGCCGTAACTCAAATTTGAGCTGCTGTGACAATCGTCTGCGATCCATTGCGATCGTTTGCGATCATATGGAAACCAGCCTTTAGAAGTGCAGCGACCGAATACAAAGCCCTGACTAAAAGATCAAACGTCCTCAGCAAGTATCGCTTCAGATTTTCATTTTCGACCGACAAAAGCTTGAAAATTATATGCAAGTCTGCCGATGTCACGTAGGCCCTTCCGGTTGACAAATTCTAATTTAATAGCTTTTATAACACCTAGCTTTATACGTCATCATTACCCGATACTATTTGCTGGCAAAACCTATTGTGACGTCATCATTACCCGATACTAGCTTGCGCGCTCACTTCAACCAAGTCGAGATTTTTTCTGCCTTCTGACTGTATGCTTTGTATTTTCCTCTGTATTTTTCTTATGTAACTACTTATACGTGGGGGACACTAGAATGCCTCCTCGGGCTTTGGCCTTTGGGCCAAAGCCCTGCGGGGGCAATAAGCAGAGCAGGAACCGTTAAAAATTAACTTAATTAATTAAAAAGAGCAGGAGTTTCTCGGTCATTTCAAGTTAAAACTGAGGTGGAATTTTAGCTGGAATAAATCTGGGCTTATTTGTTTTGTTTGCTTATACTTTGCTATGCTTAAGTAGTACGTTAGTTAGTTGTCAGATTAGAGCAGCAATATTTCCGGTCTTGCTTGGACAAATAGAATTTATTTTTAATGCAAGCCACCCTTACACAAGAATAAAAGTGGCAATTCATGTAAGTTTTTCCCCTTTTTTTAAAACTGTTTTGAATCGAAGTTATGACTTCTTGATCAACCACAACCATGACGAATAAGGATCTATCACCCTGTACCCTCAGGTAACAAATACTAGTGAGTACTAAAACTAAAGAAGGTGTTTTTTTTCCGATTGTATTTATCCACTTTCGACTTGGAACCTTTTTGCCTGATATTTCTGCGGAACCTTAAACAAGCCGTGCACGCTTTTGAGAGATCGCTATCTATATTTTACAAGGGATGTATGAACCGCTCTTGTAAAAATGCTAAACAGTTTTAGTTTGTTTGTTTTCTCTTAAATCGTTCTAAAAATTGCTTATCGAAAGACGCGAAACGCCGAAATCGTGGATCTTCGCGCGGGAATCGCGCGCGAGCCTCACGCCCGATTTGTGACGCGAAAACTAAGAAAATGCTTGTAGGCTTCACAAGGATTCACGAGGTTTTACCAAATGACACGCCAACTGTCGAACGCACTTCTATCAAACGCAAGATCTTGAAGATCTTGCATTGGTTCAGATAGAACTGCGTTATTTAGAGTTCTAAAACAAAAGCATTATTGTTTTAACAGACACACGACCAGTAGAATTACAAGCTTTATATAAGAGCTGCTACACTGCCTCAACAGGCCGGATTTCAAGGATTGCAGGTACTGTTTGTATTTGTTTGAAAAGGAAACGGAATGAAAACTGTTTACTCCCAGAGTCTGAAGTTAACGACCGCGGACATTTAACATCTACAAGGTAATCTGAAATCTCGGAATTTCTGACCGAGCAATAAACTCTATCGCAAATTGCTACAGAGCGCGCGCTTAATATTTTAATATTAATTGACTGGAACTAGTGCTTACCAGTTGCTCGCTAAAAATTATTCAGCTGAATTTTAACGTTGATCTACCTTAGTGAGCTAACAACAATAAATCTTCTGCTTTTGATTCAAGAATACGCAAACATTTTCAGAGAAACGCGGTGCATGTGTCAATCTGTCACATGTATTCCATGTATTCACATTTAAACACATCTAAAGATCCTTACCGTATTCAGCCTGTTATCACAGATGTTTCTTCGCTTTACGATTGCGAAGAATCCTTTTCGTAGCTAACAGCTTGTACCCGACGTCCCTGTTTTGATCTTTCCTTCACTTGAAAGTTCAGATTATACAAACGAGTGTGCAAACCGGGCGCATAAGTTGGAGAAATTCCAGACAAAAGGTCGTAACGCGATAGTCCGCAGGCCACAAGGCAGTAGTTAGGGTGTAAACATTTATAATCCATTTCCTCCATGCACGTAATTAGCGCTTAATTCACGTCACACAGAGGAACGCAGGCCTATCATGCTGTTGAGGTTATAACATAAAACGCTCATTCGAAGTGAAACGCGCGTGAATGATGTGTGCGTGAATTTAAATGCCTGTTGATATTTTAAAAACAAGTTATTTCCATCTTCGCCACAGGGGTTATCTGTTCTTATCACAGCTCCATCTTCGATCACCGTGCCAATCTTTCTGCGGTTTAGTTTTCGAGTAGGTAGAGAGGGAAGGGAGCAGTTGGATTTATTCTAGGAGGCCAGTGAGGTGGAAAATGAATTCTCCTGCAAGGCGGAAGGCAGATGCCTCGCGAGTTTTGATTGCGCGCGTGGGCGGCGTACACGCGAGGGAAAACGAGAAGGCGAGTAGTTGCTCCTATTTCTTTCCCTTGCGTCATTACGCGTACCTCCTGTAAACCGCGCCCTATGTACCCTGTGTGCCAGCGGTTTTTTCTTGCGCGGTTTCCGGTGCCGGTCATGTGCGCGCAAGAGAAAAAATTCTCTGGTACCCCAGGGTACGCCCTATGCCCTATTTGTGCGAATTTTTTTCCGCGCCGACTAAATGTGGCAAAAAGTTTTTCCATTCCAGAGCTTGGTGTGTTTAATTAACTGCTCAATTTTGTTTCAAGATTTTATTAATAGAACACCCGATGTAAGGCTAGGCTCTGCTGCTGCGTTTGGGCTTTTTTAGCTTTAAAATTCAAGAAAAAGTAATAAGATTCTAACATCTATATCATTAGTTTTCACTTGAAACTCCTTTAGGTATGACTTCTATATTATTGTCACATTGGAAATTAAAAAATGCAATAAAATTATCTCTTTTTGTGACATTTGAGAGACACATTCATCTGGGACATCACAAATTATTTCTAGATCCTTTATCTCTGAAACGAAGCAGTCAATCGATACCAAAGTCTGCATAGAGGTTGATGCTTTTAATGCCTAGAATAAGTAAACAAAATAGTTTCGAAGGATTGACACGTTAGATTTTATATTTTGTAGAACTGGAGTTTTGTACTACTAGCCTGCGTAGCAGGCGTCTGATTAGTTTTTGTAGCGCGCGTATGGGAGAAACGCGAAAGGCGCGAGAGGGCCACTCGCGATCGCGCACTCTTTTAAACGCGCTGAAAACTACACAGACGCCTGCTACGCAGGCTATGGACTACAGTCTTAGTCATACTACAAAATAAACACTACATTGTAAACAAAAGCTGGTTTATTGAAATTCAACGTTTCGACTCTCATTGGATTACCGCAAGGAACGGCAAAATAATTGTTTTGCAACAATCTCGGACACAATTGTCAGGAAACTTTCTTTATTTTTGCCACGAACGGACTACCGGATAAACTATTGGTGCGCGCATTTTATTCTGAGAGCCATGTGTCCCAACTAATTATGTTAGAATTTGTATGTTTGATTACGGCACTCTGCCCTATAAGTTAAGATACAGTGGGATCTCAATTTCTTTGTTAATATAAGCCCTTTATTCTCATAACCTAACAAGTTGTGTTTGCTATCAAAAGGTATAGAGAATTTAGCAATCAACTATCAGTATCTGATAGCTTTTTTAAATTATTCATGCTACCTTTTCTAATACCCATGTTGCTCGCTTGTTGTGCTTTTGTTACAGGGCTCCTCAAAGCTAAAATTAACGAAATAAACCCACTGGATTCTAGAACGTTACTTTCAATGCAGTTTAAAGCGTGTTTAGGCTTTGCTTGGCGCACATATGATTGGCCAATATATTTTTCAGCGTCATCAAAACAAAAATGATTAAATTAATTGCATTACATGCACTCCATTCATTTAGTTTCCACTTGTGAAACTTTAGATGGACTGGACACTAAGTTAGCGCGCTAGTGTATATGGGAGCGTTTGGATAGACGGCAAGATGGCGTTTGTTTTAGTGTGAAGAACTAATCCAAGGTACTAAAGTAAGGGTTTGCGAGAGCAATTTTTATGTGACATCTTTTATGTGACATCTTTTATTGGTTAACGTTTATGTGACATATATATTTGTTGTTAAGCTGGGGAGTTAGCTTTTTTGTGGCAAAAAAAGCTGTCACATAGAAAATTGCTCGTGTGGACGACTCGTCGCATAAAATGTGGCAAATATTGTGTCAGCATATGTGGTCCCCAATCTCCCAAACTCCCACTGAGCACTCTGTGCGTATCTATGTGAGTATCTCTGCTGCCCAAGGTCATTACTGGCGCACTAAACTTTTGACCGCAAACAAATAATTGTTGTGTCATATCTACGACCAAATATATTTGTCACACAAAAATTGTCACATAAAAACTGCCTATGTGAACCCGGCTTTTAAGCTGTGTTATCGGTTGTAGTCCTACTCTACTTAACTTATTTGTTTACAAAGGATAATGAATAGCCTGTGTACAGCTGTCCCGCTCTGCTAAAAAAATCGCGGAAGTGATCCGCGATTTTTTTTAGCGGGCGGGACGGCTGTACACAGGCTAGATAATGAACTAGGAAGTCGAGACAAAACCTTGTCCCCAGGTCACCTAAGTCCCCTAAGGAAGAGGAGGTTGCCAAATTTGCCGCCATTTTGAATTTTCTCGTTTTTACTCAAACAATCCCAAAAGTTTTTGCGCTACGGATTATCTGCAGTAGCGTAACTTATGCTAATTATGCCAATTATGATTATCATTAATTTTCTCGCAACCAGAAGTCGTCCGATCAGCAGGGAGCTGACCCAGTCGAGGATCGACGCACGCTGCAAGACACTTGCTTGGAGTTAAATTGTAAGCCATTTATATTACCCAGTTGTACCGTGATGGTCTGGACGCTATCTGGAATTTTATTTACATTTGCAATGTTTATGCTTGAAGTGTTCTGAATTGACGGCGGTGTCGTCATCAATTCATGTCTGTCCATCTTCTCGATATTGTTGTTAAAAGTCAGTGCAGTTGGCGTGGGACTGGAGAGATAGAGTTCGTCGTTTACACAAATCGTCGGTAGCTCGTCCCGATCATCGCCGTTGGGATCTGTAGGTTTGCCATTAAGGGCGGATTTATCCAATTGCAATGTTAATTTCTGCGGCTTAAATGTGCCTTTCTGATCACCATCGACAGGCTTTTCTGAGAGCAACGAATCCTTCGAATCCTTAACAGCATTTCCAGTTATCGTAGTAGAACCATTCTTCAAATCCTTTGTTTTCAACTGAGTGTTTTGAATGGTTGCGGATTCCGAAATTGGCCTGTCATTTCTTTGCAGATCATTTGTATTAAAAGTAAACGAAACTGGCTTGAAGTCATTTGGAGACGAATTTCCAACGTTGATTGATACTTGCGCGATTTTTCTTTCTCGAGGAGTTGCTCCAGAAACAGTGCTTGCTCTGGGTCTTTGAAAAGAACAACTCTCGCGATTGACTAAATTGCTTATATCGCTCGTTCTTCTTGGGTTTTCCGATTCCTCGGAACGGGTATTACTTAAATCTGTGGTCTCATCACCATTATCATTATCATCATCGTCATCATCATTATCATTATCATGATCATCATTACCTTCCGAATCATCTTCGCTCGTGCTATTTTCATTTTCTTTATCATTTTCGTCTCTTTGCGAGTTCTTTGCCATTGCCTTATCAGCTTTCTCCTGTAAGGCCTTTATTGTTTTCATGTCCAAGTCGAAACAAGAACTGCGCGTCTCCCCAAAACGACGGCCAAGCGGGAGAGTAAGTCCCGAGGGATCAATTGGCGCGGATACTTTTCTGTCCGCTTCATTGTGTTGATCTTCTTCGTTCTCGGACGCCGCACTTAATATTGAAGGATCCATGGAGCGTCTTCGCCTTGCAGCGGAGAGGAGAGGAGATAAGGACATGCGACGTACAGCCAGAAGAGCATTGACAGATTTCTGAAAACAGAGTTAAAGGGACAGTGTCACCATGATTTAGTGCTATTTGAAAATGCAATGAGTGTGTTGGTGTTAGGGACGGACCATTATTTTTTTGGAGGAGGGGTTATTCAACAACATTCTTCAAAGGGCCATCAGTGATCGTTGCTACGTTAGTGGACATTAAACAAAACTACCTTATTACATGAAATTTTCGCGACACTTTAATTTCGCGAATTTTGCGATTCTAAAAAAATCGCGAAATTAAAGTGACGCGAACAATAAGTGTCGCGAACATAACATGACGCGAAAATTAAGTGACTCACTTTATATCAACAAAAAAATTAAGTTTAGTACCCTGAAGGAAGGATTTTCAGTGTAAATGGATGTTGTCGTCAATTGACTCAAGATCAACAACTCATGCACATACAAACATGACCTACTTGTAGACATTGTGAGAACTGCTCTGTTGTTGCTATTGCCGAGAATAAAACCCGCTGTTGCGTTTTTGTTAATTTTGACGTTGTTGTTACCTTGATGAAGTCGTTTTATTTAATTCAAGGGTATGTTAAATAATATTGCTAAGGAAATGTCAATTGTGTCTTACTCAAAAACGCGAATTTAAAGTGATTAAAAATACAAAGTTTTCGCAAAATCGCGAAATTAACGTGTCGCGAAAATTTCATGTAATAAGGTATTTCGATGGCTTCTTCATTTTTTACACCTGATCCAAACCATCACTATTGCCGTTTACCTTCCATCTCCTTTTAGCCAAAAACTTCTTATGTTTTTCTGTGTTAATCTTTGTTCCTGTGTCATGGGTATCCTGCAGGAAAGGAAATTGGGGCAAAGTTTCAGCATACCATTAAACAAGCAAGTGATCTAGTTTTTTTTCCTGGCAATTTGATATAAACACACCTACTGCAAAGAAAGCGTGGAATAGTTTCCTGGTCAGACTCGACATATGACTAACGAGGACAAGGAAGAAAAAGGATTGCAACATAAGATAAATTAAACACGTTAGGCTCTCTTTGTCAAAATTTGGTCGGTTAGTCATGGTTTAAATTTTTAGTATAACTCCTAAAATTTCATTTCATAAATGCACTCGAACATTCGATCCTTGTTTTGAATATTTCAGAGATACCCCAAAAAGTTAATAGTTTCGCCCCCCCAAAAATGCTTCGTAAGTAAAACAGGCCCAACTTAACCTCACCTTTATCCACGGATGCTGGAAGCACTCTTCTATTGTTAACCGCTCACTAAAAATAAGAGCGAGGAAATTGGTTACATGTCAGACTAGCATTAAAACGGGTAAGCCAAAAATTCTCGTAACAGTCAAATCTACCGTACGGCTGACACTTTTGATTGGGTAAAATTGATGAACTTACCTGGGTTCCTTAACAAGAAGACCCTCAATAAATTCCATAGCATCATGTGACAAGTCGTCAAAACACTCGTCATCAAAATCCCAGTCAGCTTTAGCCACTTTGACTAGAGTTTGATGATCATCGTCTCCTGAGAATGGCATGAGCCCGCTTAATCTGAAAACAATGCAACCAATTACTGTTAATTGCTGCTTCCTCAGCGAGAAAACAAGCAGCAGCAGCAGAAGAACAAAAACTAGAACTAAAACAAGATGATCATGATGATGATGATGATGATGATGATGATGAAGGAGGAGGAAGAGGAAAAACAGAGGAAGGAGAGGAGGAAGAGGGAGAGGAGGAGGAGGAGGAAGAGTTGTTGTTAGTGTTTCACAACTTGACCCTGTTACACTTCAAGGAGTGAATAGGTTCTAATTTAGCCCCAACACAAGGTAAGTAGGTAGGTAAGGTAATACTTTATTTAAAACACGGTAATTTCCATTCAGGTATACATAATAAAAAAGAACAAGGAATAAAAACACTAACTACACTAACTAAGAGAGGCTAACTACTAGTAAGAACAAACAAACAAAAACCTGCTTTACAAGGACGCCGTGTATTTATAATTTAAATGCAAAAAGAGCCGAACTTGTGATTTTTCCATTTGTTCTTAAATTCGCTAAGTGTGATGGATAGTTTTATTTCATTCGGTAAGCCATTCCATAACACAGCCCCGCTGTAGCTGAAGCTTCGTTTACAATAATTAGTGCGCGGCTGTGGTATGGATAGCTTTCCTTCAGTATTCCTGAGATTGTATGTCAAGGCTTCATTACGCGGGAAAAACCGAGAACTCAAATAATTCGAAGTCAGGTTGTTCATAGCATTATACATCATAATCGATTTACTCACGGCCCTTTGATGATCAAGTTTGTGCCAATTTAAACTATGTAATAGTCACATTGTAATCATGTAGTACTATTACAAAGCGTGGGGATATTTATCCTTTTTGGTAACAATACATGTACAAGACGGCGAAGTTAGAGCCCACTACAAGGAAGCTGGCCTTTCCAACGAAGAAGTAGCAAACATAGTAAACTGAATTTCTGTATACTTACAAGACATAGGTTACAACGCCCAGACTCCTGAGGAAATAAAGCACAAAAGATACAAATTAGCATCTATTTTCAATATACCAATTTCTCATTACAGTATCAAACGTACAAAATATAAGAATAATAAAACCATCAGCTTCACTTATCAATATTGATAGAAAAAAAATTACATAACCAACATTAGAAAATACGATGTAATGTATATGAAATGATTCATATATGAACTGCGGATGTATATGAAAGCGATAAATGATCGTCGCAGTGAATTTCCAATTTAAGTAATTAGATAAAGAAGCCTAAAAAAAAAAATTCAGGGCTTCAACGGGATTCGAACCCGTGACCTTCGCGATACCGGTACGATGCTCTACCAACTGAGCTATCGAAGCCACACATATATTCAGGCTTCTTTATCCAATTGCTTAAATTGCAATTTAATGCGACGATCATTTATCACTTTTATTAGAAAATACGTTGGCCATGAGTAAGGAGAGTTTGACTTTCTTACCATAAGTCACTGGCGGTTGACACAGGCTTCATGCGTATAACTTCAGGAGCTAAGAAAAAACAGCATCAAGAATGTGTTGTTGTTACAAGAAAAGTAAATCAAATGTTCGTTTGGTGATCCCTCTATGAGTTCCTTAATCCCCACTTAAAGTAGCACTAGGCGTTTCAGTGTCAGAAGTTGTTATCAATATTTTACGCCCAAACTAAGCAGAGCACCTTCGTCTCTTGTGCAATCGGTTAGTGCGTCGAATGCAATGGTTGGTGGTTCAAGCCCCACCCGGGGACGACTGTGTGTTTTTCTAATTTTCCTCCTCCTACTTTCTTATCTCTTTTTTTCATTTTACCTTAAGGTTACTATAATAATTGTTAGCGGCTACAAATTTGAGCGAATTTAGCGAGTTCGGCGAAAATCGCTAAGTTAAATACGCGCTAAAATTTCCCTAGGTCAAATTTAATGCTAGTTAAATTTAAGTACCCCCTCTCACCCCAAAAGAAAACAAAATTAAACAGAGTCGACTTAAAAAATTCTTTACAGAATGGATGCCGGTAACTTTGTTCTTCTGGCAATGGAAATATTCGTTCAATTTAAAGCGAGTTTGTTCTTTTACTGAACACTGATTTATTTCCATCTTGACTTAGCCATATGTTTATTAAAAACTGGTTTACACAATATCGCTATTTAAAAAAAAAATCGGAAAATCGCGAAATTAAATACAGTTGAATCCCGATAACTCAAACCCTCAGTAACTCGAACCTCCCGCTAACTCGAGCCTTTTCTGATTCCCCTCCCCTCCTTTTCTTTTACCCTCGATAACTCGAACTCCTGATAACTCGAACCTTTTCCGATTCTACAACATCGTTTTCAGGGCGCTTTAGCCGTGTTTTCAGACGACCCCAGGGTATTCTCTTGCTGTTTTCCAGATCTGATAAAACTTCAATGCCATCGCTTTGGGTTTTTAATCTTCAATCTTCAAACTTGGTTTGGCAGATCCATTATCCACACTGCCATAAAAAGAGCAGAACTCCAATCCTAATTTTACAGGTTAGCGCTACAGCAGGAGAAACACATAAACGGGA
This sequence comes from Oculina patagonica, assembly GCF_052425735.1. Lineage (NCBI taxonomy): Eukaryota > Metazoa > Cnidaria > Anthozoa > Scleractinia > Oculinidae > Oculina > Oculina patagonica. The sequence continues at coordinate 10,528,083 of NC_135764.1, read as the reverse complement.
CAGACGTTTGACTGAATTTTTACCTACAAAGTCCGGTGTGCCGAACGAAGATTTGACTTCTTCCTCGGCATCCAGACTCCTGGCGAGTCCAAAGTCAACAAGTTTGATGTCATTGGAATCCATGCTCACACATAAAATGTTTTCTGGCTAAAGAAAGGCAAAAAGAAAAAAGAGAATGTATAATTGGGGAGGAAAAACTAAGTTTTTATGTCAGTTATGATATACAGAGGTCTCCGTGGCGCAATCGGTTAGCGCGTTCGGCTGTTAACCGAAAGGTTGGTGGTTCAAGCCCACCCGGGGACGTTTTTTGATTAATTGTTTCAAACTTTAATCTAAGGTGGATTTTCACTGACGCGTAATTTTTTTACGTGCGTTTACGTGCATGAAAAGAGACAGTGTATGAATCACTGGCGTACACGTTTACGCAAGTCGTTTATACATTGTCTCTAAAAAGATTTTCACGCACGTAAACGCACGTAAAAAATACGCGCCAGTGGCATGGAAATCCAGCATTAGTTAATAAATGGCACGCAATGCATGCAGAAGCGATGACGTTTTACAAAGGGTTTTAAATATTTTTAGGAAATTTGTCAAAAATTAACGTAAATTAAAGTTCAGTGGAACACCGCTTTAGGGCACCTGCTTAACACGAACAGTTTTGTTTGTCCATACATTTTCTCTAACATTAATTTAATAACGGACAACAGACACTTTCTACTGTGACCCAAGTGAAACGCTCTCGTACAAAGTTTACCTTGCTTTACGGATACTTTTCGGTCACTGCTTATATTATCTTTGCACCATACATTTTTTCATTTGTATTGATTTTGTCCTTTTTGCACCTCGTTAGAAAAATGAAAACTTTCTTCAAGCTATGCGTTTAATTCTAGTTGCGTTACCTTATAGCGTGACATCTAATCTACGATACACGATACCTTTCGCGAACGACCGGATATGCAAGGTCAAGTTCTGTCTCTGACCATAACATAACATAACAGGACCACACAGACCCATTGTATGATTTCGGGCGACTGCGTAGCGTATATAAACAGTGATTTTATATGCTGATTTTAAATGGTGAACATGGCGACAGATAAAAGAAATATGTTCCATACGTTTCGGGGTTTCTGTCCCTTCTTCGGTGGAGAAAAATCAACTGGCATTTCAATTTATTCCACAGAAGAAGGGGCAGTAACCCCGAAACAAAAGCAACATATTTCTTCTATCTGGCGCATTATTCTCGTTTACACAGGTCAATTGTACATATGTCTGTTTACTGAATCTAATAGAATTTGTCAAATATAATTTGTCTCTTTCGTTCATATCTTTTATTAGTCCTTTCTAACTCCCCAGGAGTATTTTGCTTTGTGTTTTTCGCGGCGCATTTCTTGTTGTGCTAAACTTGATCTTTGTTCTTCCTGTAGTTAGTTTCCAGTCCTATTCGGTCGTTCGATCGGCCCGGACAGAACCGATCGAAGGGCTCCAGCATAAAGCGATGTAACGCCATCGCTTAAAAAGTTTTTTGGACGTTTTTATTTTTGCTCCTGCATATGGTATTAAATAGCCCTTCGTTCTAGTCAACAAGAAACCGTATTCTCCTTTGACCTGCAACCATTAGTAGTAAAACATTATTTTTGAACAAGATTATACCAAAAACTTCATTAATTACCATTTAATTACATCGAGATTAAATACATGGTTTAAAAGAGCTAAGAGTGTGCTGTGTCTTCGCGCTCAAAGGCAAGTTGTCCCAGAGAAGAGAATCACAGCATTGAAAGCTTCATTTGCCTGCTTTAGAACTCGGACTAGGGACGAAGGGGCTATATTTTGAATTTCTTAGGTTATGTGAGTAAACACTAGATGTAGTTTTATTTTATTTTCATTCTTATTTCAATACAGAAAAGAATGCACTAGTTACCTTTAGATCCAGGTGAACGATATGTCTTTCATGCATAAATTGCAAAGCTTCAAGAATTTGCCTGACGTAATCAACAGCATCATCTTCCATCAAATAGTCTTCAGCAACGATTCTTTCAAACAATTCACCTCCATTGACACTAAAACAAATCAAGACAAGTGTGAAAGGAGACGACAGAAATCCTTGTTAATCCTTTCACACCCAGCATCAATTCCAAATTTTACATCTGTGGACAAAAGACTTGTTGCCGATTATTGAAATGAAACCCACTAAACAGCACTTTTATGTATTGATATTTGTTTTTAGTAGTTTAGCTTTGGTACACTATAAAACGAAACGATACTCGGATACTACCCACTCCTGGATACCTTTGTTAAAGATATTTCAAAACCTACAGTAACACCAATTAAAACACCTTAGATAGTAATGGAGTGATAAATTGCTTCATTGTTAAACTTGGAAATCGCCTGCCGCGTTTATACACAAGAGATTCTCTCTGGTAGGAGAGTGACCCTCTCCCCTGAGCAATCTTTCAACGAGTGAAAAGTTGTCCCTGCCAACCGAACCAAAAACTGGCCCTCCCGGTTTCACGAATGCTCTGTATGTCCAGATTTGTCTCTGATAGGCGAGTCAAAATAGCCAAAGTGGTGACATTGAAAAGGGTGGCTCGCCCCTAAGGTAACTCTTCATTCAAAGCGAGTGATCCTTCACCCAGGGTCACCCCCCGGGGGTCACCCTGTCCCACACAGCCACCTGATTTCTCATATAAACGATATACAATAAAAACCCGCATGTAAGAACCTTCTTTTTCAGCGTTTGGCAAAATAGGTTCTTGTATTATGGGGTACTTATTGACAGTTTAGGCTAAGTGGGTTCTTAATAAGGTTCTTAATTTCTACAGAGTAGACATTGTTGTTGATTATCAGAAAAAAGTATAAAATCTGGTCTGTTCTTCATTATAAATATTTTATAATGTACCCAGGTTGCCAAAAGTCCAACACCATTAATTGATCAATGATACAGTATAGTTTTTGGTAAAAAATATACAAATTAAATAGTTAAACCCCACATATAAGAAGCTGTTGGAATTTGTTTAGCTAAACAGGTTCTTATATTTTGGGTTATTAAAAAAGCAAATTTCTGCCAGAAGGTTCTTAAATCCCTAGGTTCTTACACGCGGGTTTTTACTGTATACATTTCTCAGATATTTATAAAGAAATGCATGAAAAGCTCTCATGCTGGACTAGGCTCCAAGGGGGCGATCGATTTAGGGGCGATCGTAGGGGCTTCTCCGTGGAAGGCAAATGCTGCGTGGAAGGCTATTGCTGTGGTGACTCAGTATGGAGGGTAACCCCCCTATCAGGGCGTAAAGACCCTAATAACTTTTCGAACGTTTGCATCAGACAAGTATCCTTCCTTTTCGCAGCAATAGAAAAAGTGACTGACTTTCAACTTACAGTTCTAAGACCATAACGATTTCAAAAGGCGTCTGATATGCATCTACTAGCTCCACAAGTTTGTTATGCGGTCCAAGCTCTCGCATGATTTCGATCTCTTGAAGCACGGTTTTCCTGATGTTGTGGTTAGAAGTCTTGATTATTTTTGCAGCGTATACGTTTCCTTTTGTCTTATGCATACACTTCTTAACCGTTCCATAAGAACCTCTGAAAAATGGAAAATGAAAAAATGAAAAGTGAAAATTAGGCCTGGTTCACATTATCGACAAGTCACATAAAGACATAACAAGATGGTTATAACGACATAAGCCTGTTTCACACTAGCGACAAAACGACATAAAGAAAAGATCAGTTTTTCTTGTCTTTATGCTTATGTCACTATGTTTCAACTATGCCGTTATGTTGTGTTGTTCACACTGGTGACATAAAACATCAACATGAGGTGTCTTTTGCGATGGCGTGACCTAGCCGTTATGTTGCTAGTGTGAACCAAGCCTTGGACATACACGAAACGGCCCCATAAGAACAGTAATTGTATTCCAAGAGCAAGAACCCGAAACACAGAAAAGCGTGACAAAGTTTCAAGCGTTGTTTCCCAAATCATGGTGGTTATAAGTTATTGCGGGCCCAAGAGAGGCCCGCAACCCTAATCTTGACAGTGATCAGCGGATTGCGTATAACACATGCGCGCCACGTTTCTAAAAGGCTAGCTGCAAAGCGGAAGTTGAAAATTTTGTTCTTCCACCAAGAACGATCAGAATGCGAAAAATGTGTCAATCACAACAGTTTGTCGAAACACCGGAAGTTGAAAATCTGTTCTTCAAGAGCGATTATAATGCAAAATTTAAGTCAATCTCAACAGTTTGTCACATAAGATCAAGCCTTCTGTCACATGGAAGATTGGAAACTACGTTTGGCCGACGTTGTTTAGGCGTTGGTTTTGAGAAGATTTACTGTGATTGTATCACAGATAAACCACGGCAAAACGAATGATTCCTTACAACATTGACAACATAGCGAGTTCACCGACCAAACAAGATCACATCTCGATTACACCGCCCTGTGTACACCGCACGCTCGATTAAGTCGGCATTCCTTACGTACGTGACGCGTTACTTGGAATAATAATTGTCTTTTATCAAGCGATTTATCGACATTTCTGAGAAATTTTCGCGACCTGTCGGAATAATTGCCAGCGTAAAAATGAGGTGACCTAAGTTATTGGTTCTTCAAAATTGCAAAAGGATCCGAAAATGAGTCGTTCAAACAGGAAGTTGAGAAACGTTTTCGATTAGAATGCGAAGAAAGTGTCAATAACATTTGTCAACTGATCGACGCTTCTGTCAGATGGAGGTGAAGGAAGGTGCATCTAGGCCCGCACTTTCTAACCTGTGGTTACCACTAGTACTATTTCTAAGTCTGTTACGTAATATATTTTCATCCAATCGAAAGAAATTTCGGGACATATAAACGAGGCTTTTGACGACTTTTTGTTGGTTTTCAAACCTTTTCAGATAATTAAAGAGCCAACGACCACACCTGCAATTTCTAGAACATGGTTACTTTGATTTTTCTAAACAGCTCTCGGAAAAACTATGTTTTTGAAGCAAATACAAAACCAAACAGCTGAGCAGCTGAACAGATGTAAAAAGACTACATTTAAAAAGCAGTGATGATGACGATGATGATGATGATGATGACGATGATGATGATGATGATGATGATGATGATGACGATGATGACGATGATGATGATGATGATGATGATGATGATGATGATGATACTGATTTATTTAAAACTAATAATTTAAATGTCGTTGCAGTTTTTACTGTTTCTGATACTGTTGTATTCAAATTTCTCATTCACCGTTCACAAAGGTCAGCCATGTGATCTTGGTCACAAACAACTAAAGCGGCCTAAAATCGATAGCCTTTTGTTTTAAATTTTGAAAAAGAAAAAAAATAAAAGAACGGGAGAATGATTTGAAAAAAAAAAGAGGGAAATGTTTTAAAAAAAAAAAAACTGATGTCAATTTGTTAAGTTCCTGTTGTAACTTTATTACCTTTCGAAACTACCACATGGCGTGTTATAGTAAGGCTTGAATCCAATTAGGCCTCGTAATTACATTATCATAAAACCCGATTACAAAACTTTCCAATGCAGAATTTCTCTAGAAAGCACGTATCAAAGTTCATAAACAAGATTTTAACAAACATTCAGTGAGATTACGTGACTTTTTCTAAAGTGCGTGTGGGTATTTGGCGACGTGATCGTCCAATCTGGAAAGTAATCGTTATAATAATAATAATAATAATAATAATAATTTGGCCGTCGATTTATAAACCAAGCGCAAAAGGGCCGTATGTTATCGGAGGGTCCTGAAAAAGGGGGGGGGGGGTGGAGGTTAAATCCCATTTCCTAGCCGACATTTTGCCCAAATCCAATTTCCCAGCCGACATTTTGCCCAAATCTCATTTCCCAGCCGACATTTTGCCCAAATCCCATTTCCCAGCCGACATTTTGCCCAAATCCCATTTCCCAGCCGACATTTTGCCCAAATCCCATTTCCCAGCCGACATTTTGCCCAAATCCCATTTCCCAGCCGACATTTTGCCCAAATCCCATTTCCCAGCCGACATTTTGCCCAAATCCCATTTCCCAGCCTACTGTTTTCCGATGTTCCAAATCCCAGTCCCAGTTCTATTGTTTATTGTTTGTGATTCCCAGTCCCAGTGACCCAAATCTCATCCCAGTGAAAATTTGCTCAATCCCTATTCCCATTTTACCCTTTCATGCCCCTCTTGTCGTACGGGGTAGATACTAAAAGAAAACTGTTTCCTTTTACGAAAACAGCTGCTTTAAGACAGAACTACTGAAATTCAATAGTGAGGAAATGGGGACATTTAAATCACTCAAAAAACAGTTCGTCTGGCTAGTACATGCTGTGCCACCTGGAGCAGTCAGATAACGCACAAATTCGCGCTTGTTGTCACAAAGTACTATAATAACGTCCAATATTTGCCTTTTGTTTCTTTTTTCGAAGTTTCGCTTTTCAGACGTCTGTTTTGCAAGGAATAAATTGACATTATCTATGTTGTAAGCTACAAAATTCCCACACCCACGTACAACAGTAAGATACAAACTTATTTACGTCGATAAACGTTTAAGAGGATTCAGAGTTTACAGACTAGCTGTCTAGCCATTTTTGTGCCTTTGCCAGATACCAAAATATTTGTATAAATGCAAAAAACAGAGAATCTAACAACAGGTCGCGAGCACAGGTCACGACTGGCTGAATGCTTCCATGTATTTCTGGATGATTTTTTTCTGAACAATTTGTTGGCACTGTCATAATTTCGTGTGTACTCTCAAAGCTCCATGTCTGGTTTTGTGGCTTAGGGAGAATTACCTCACAAATCCTCAGATTAACGGTTTAAAAGGTCTGGATTAATAGCGACCCATTTTGGTCTTTCGTCTTCTTCAAAAACGGAGCATACCATACAGAAATATTCTTGACAAGATAGGCAGGTATATTTCGTAGTTTTTAAGCAAGAAGAACACGAACTTTCTTCTCTTCCCGCCATAATGTTTAAAAACAAGCTTTCTGCGCATGACAAGTACGTGAAACTTGCTGCATTGTGGGTAAAAAATAATTTATCTAATGTATACGTAATGTATGCATTAGATTCGGCACATGAAACGTTCGACGTTTGAATCGCTGTCGAACTTTTGCCGTTCTTTTCGACTGGCCCAGTCGGATAGAACGGCAGCGTCGACCCGAATTCAAATGTGTCGATCTTAATTGATTCATACGTCGAACTTTTCATGTTCTTAATACCGACATTAGGTTCGGCACATGAAAAGTTCGACGTTTGAACCGGGCCTAACATTGCTGGATGTCTTTGTAAAACTGTCGCGATCTGCGAGCAATTTTAAAATTATCTTCTTGATGCGAGAGGTTATTACATCAATGGCTTGGCTTATAACGTACAAATTCGTTTTTGAATTTTCTTCTATATTTCCAGTGCAGGACAGGGACTTTTGCTGCTAATAACAAAGTTTGATGTGTTCTTTTGACAGCCATTGTATACCGTTAGCAAAGTCACGTGAGCAAATATAAAAGTACTCTTAGACATCTGAAAGGAAATGTGTTGCGGAAAATTCGACCCCAAACTACGTATTAAGGGCTATTAAGAACTGAAAAGAGGCTTCGCTAATTGCAAATTTGATCTTAGTGATTTTATAACCCTAAGGTCAAATAACTCCAGTACATTTTTCGACTGCAAAATTTATCGATAATTAGGATATAAACATGCATTTTTTAATTTTAATTTGAAAAAGGGGGTGACATGTTAAAGTTTTGTCGATGCCACAATTTCAGTCAATCTTTGGAAAACAATGTATCCAAAATTGTTTGATATGACCATTTTGAGTCGTCTACAGTTTGCTGTTGTGGCTAGCCAAACTTGTGTCAAACCGCTACTTTTTAAAATATGCGCTGTTACTTACAAATTAGAATCAATAATAACGGTGAGATTACAAAGAAATAGCACACTTACTTGCCAATTTCTTTGTCCAGGTCATAAAACTCATCCACGGCTCCATACTTCACAAATTCCTCTTCCTCTTCCTCCTCTTCCTCGTGTTTTTCTTCCGTTGTTTTGACTACGATGTTAATGGAGTTCATATCGGCAACTGTGCATGAAATATAAAAAGATGGCTGACCAATTTTCACTCTTTTATACTCCAAGAAATACTTCTTCCTCGAAGAGGTACAATTTCTCATGCTACAAGAGCTATGCGCAGTAACTATAGGAGATTCCATCGCCATATTTTACCAAACGGCGTAACAGTTCCCGAAAGTTGAACTTTATGAGAAAATTATCTGATGTGCCATACTTGAGGGATACTTAACCATATTATTATTGACACGAAATATCTCCGGAAGCGTTTCATGTGCCGTGCCAGCAATAATTCGACCCTTGTCGCCCAATCAGGGATTATCATGTCGTATCAGACCTGAATCACGATAACCATGTTTTGCCCTGATATATCGCACAGAAGAAATGTACACAACATTAAATACCTGTTCTGTGTCTTCGCTGCCTCTCCATGTTGTACACGCTATTTAAACAAAAATTAAAAGATACAGAAAATTGATAAATTCTTTGTTTAATTAGTTCAAAACGGAGTCGAACTAGTTACAAGATAATTTGCACGTCTATTTTCTTATTATTTGGTTAATCGGGTTCTGTTTTCCATCACTCGTCACTTTATATAAGTTCAAAGGGGTTATTCGATGTTTTGCATTTTTTGCGTACAACAAAAATCTTGGGTTTCACTTTAGAAGAATGAGGGTGACCTTATTTCTCTTTACAATATCAGAACATTATTAGAACTAATATAAGAACTATAAGAACTAAAAAAGTCATCAACGCGGTGAGAATGAAGCATAAAAGTGCCTTTAAAGACAAAAAACTAAAAGTGAAAATTTTTGTTAAAACCTACAACAACAAAAACGCAAACATGGGGATTAAAGTCGCCCTTTAAATAACTCTGTGAAATCCGAGCTACTTAACGTAAAAACACTCTTTTTCGAAAAATGAGTTTGAATTAGATAAGATTAGTAGATTTTTTGAACATCTTTCAGAACTACATGTTGGCATCCGTATAAACATTCGATCACGTAGAGTTAAGAAATGGCTGGAATTTCCAAAGTCTTCTCTCTTTTCCATTTATTAAAGGCAGCGATGTCAAATCTTAATCCCTCTTTTTCAACACATCGACATGCACAGTTTTGTTAAATTCGACTGAAACAAATTAGTGAAACATCATTCTTCAATAGAACTGACACAATCAATTAGAGCTCTTCAAATGTCAAGGGTCTAAAGAACAATGTTCTAAACTTTAAAAACTTTATCGTCAGTTTAACAACTTGGACAGAGTTAATGTCATCTTCTCCTTCGGTTTTGACTTAAAAAAAACAAACCGTGAATACATAATTTTGACTGTTTACAGTACGTGAAGGCATTCCCATAAAGATTAGAAACATGAATGGAATTTTTATAAGCTCACTATATATAGCTAACAAAAGCATCAATGCTCTGTTATTCAACAAACGACAAAAAACAATTAGAACATTTTACACCATTAGTCAGATGTAAGCGATCCGAAAGATACTCTTCAATATGAAATCCTACACTTTGTTAAGGTATGCACTAAAGTGGCCCACACATTGGAAGCTTATCCAATTTCTGAAGCATTTAGTGACAAAGAGAATTGCTACTTTGCTCGTACCCCCTGGATGAGGTGCTCGTTCTGCTCTATCCACCCTTTTAAGTTACGCTGACATTTCGCTTGTACTCATTTATACCTCTGGGTGTGGTGGATTGCACTGTAATAGTAAAGCGTCTTGCCTCTAGAATGCACGTTTGAGAAGAATAGGTTTGACCATTTGATTCCCCTTCCCGTATAATTTTGTTGGCTTGATTTAGTGCGTCTTTCCACCAGTTGCAACTGTTATGGTTCCGTTGTATACGATGTACCGTAGAAAAAGTTTCTTACATTTTGAGTTACTCGTGTTGTCTTAATTGAACATGTCCACAACAAATTTGAGATTTCATCCTTCCAAGTGTAATAAAACTAATAACAAAATGCCATTTATAAATAAAATGTGAAATACTCTTTGCATTTCATATCATTAGTTACCTCATGCATTTTCCACATTTAAAGGAACGTGCCTGGGTTAAAATGTTGACGTCATCAGTAGTACACATTGACGTCATAAAAGTGTAGATAAAACTCTTACCCTACCAAGATACCAAGTGAAGATAACAGTGCTGGACGAAGAATCCAAAATTTCGGGCAAAAAAATGTTATTGAGCTATGGCATTTTCCAAGGTTCCATTTTAGTCGATTAGAAACTAAAACAAATCTTCGAGTTATTATTTTTTCTAAAAATTCAAATTACTCAGTTGATAAAAATGGAATGTTTTGAGTGTTTCATTTCTATTCTAAAATGAAATGGAAATTCTTTTTTAGATTTCATCTACAAAATAGCTGCTCAGTTTCACAACGAACGATATTGGGAGGCACGGTGTCCTAATGATTAGCGCGCAGGACTCCGGATCGAAACTTGGCCGGGGTCGTTGTGTTGTGTTCATGGGCAAGACACTTTACTCTCATCGTGCCTCTCTCCACCCAGATGTATAAATGGGTACCGGAGAAATAGTGCTGGGGGGAACCCTGCAATGGACTAGCATCCCGTTCAGGAGGTATTAGAAATACTACTAGCCGCTTGATGCTACAAAAACGGGATCAGCTACGGCAAGTATGGGCTACTTGGCTCGAGGCTTTTACCCCATATAACATGTTTCTACAGATAACTCAACACGTTTCAGAGTTATTGAGACCCAGTTTAAAAAAAACATGGGAGTGATATATACCATTCTTTCGTTAATTACATTCCCATGTTGGAAATCAAAATTGTTGAGATTTTAGAATTGTTTTTAAGAATTCACATTTCAAGATAATCTGCTTTATCTGCTGATGAAAAAAGCGGGTGTTTTTATTGAAAACAGCGGTGTCTCGAAGATCTTTCATTGTAATACCAATGCTATCGAATGTGTTTTTAAAACAATATTTATAAAGATTAGAGGAGTTCTAATTCGAAAGCCGTAAGGAAGCTGTGGACTTTTTTCTGTGACTTTATAAAGGGTCTTGTGCTGTATAACTAAATTCAATTTGTACTGACAAACGTAATATCATTTCGTTAAGTTGATAAACACTGCCTGACCATCCAGTGAGTACGATTGATGTTGATTAATCCGTAACTTCTCTCTACTTTTCTATTAACGAATCCAACGTGTGGTTCGTGGGAACTAAGAACTTGATCAACTCATGACGTCTCGTCTAAAAAAACAAATTCATCATTCCAGGCTAGTATTGGAAAATCAAAAAAAGCAACGAAGAATTTGTTACGACAAACTCGTTGGCCAGTCAATAATGTTCGCTCTAGGCGGTCCCATTCACGATATTTACCTTTAAGAAGGTTCATATCAGACTTATCAGTGTATTACAAAAACGGAAATGTTCCACTCTGCTTCAGACACAATATCGTCAATTTTCGTGAAGTACAGTTTCAGTTAATTTCCGCAAAACTGTGTGCTTTAGGTCTTGTTCAACACCCTCGCCTCTTTTTTAACGCGATAATCTTCCATAATATAGACTTGTTAATAGGTATTTTTATTCGATTGCTATTCAATAACAAAAGATAAGGTAACATTATATAAAGCTTATTGACCAACCGAGAAGTCTGGCCAAGTATTTTTCATGCGTGTTTTATGGGCCGAGACGAACTTGGAGTGGATTTTTAAACACAAGTGACGAACATAAAACGTTGCCCAGAGGCAAGACACGTATTTTGTTACAGTTTAGTTGAGTTTTCTAGCAATCATTACTACTGAGTTTTTCACTTTCACTCATCTCAACACATGCACTGCCGGAACGAACTACCCGTACCCTCAACTAAAGAAATAACCTCATAGAACCAAATTGCTGTTGATTTATGCAACAAAACCGTCGCGGTTTGTTTGATTCCGTAATAAACACCTCAGTGCAGTTATGCAAAACAAAGTTTATAGTGCGATACACCGTGTGAATATTCAAAGTCCCTTCAAAAAGTCTAACAAATGTAACTACGATAAACGCATTCCGTACTGTAATCGAACATCTATCGACCAATAGAATTTCTCCTTTTTCTTGCCGAACTGGTAGACTGAATTTTGCAATGCCATAGAGAGGGCAGAATTATTTAAGTACTTAAACGTCGAAGGCAAACGTTTAAAACCAAACTCTAAGTGGACTACAAGGATTATCATAATCTTTGGCGATGATAACGTGTCTAGTTAAAATTTTGAGCAGGATAGGCCGTTTTGGAGCTTTTAGTAGAGGCACTTAACAAAACTCTTTATCAGTTCTGACTTTTCGTGTTTGAAATCGAGCGAGGCGCGCAGAAATTCACAAATGTCACGAGATAAATACAGTTGAAGTATGCAAACAAAAACATTCCCTTTCGAGTCTACGAGGAATAACACGTTTAAGGATTGTTACGCCCAGGGAACTTGAGGGACTTCGAAATAGTAATTTTTCAAATCCTGTAATGTTGTTTATTCCAGACAAAACGTGACACTTATTTAGCTATAATACTATTAGCGTTTACATGAACCCGTGTACCCTAAATTTGGTTTAGTTCCAAAGGAATGTAAAAGAAAAGTAAACACTGGCTAACAGCTAAAAACCCTTCTGTTCCTTACACAGATCTTGCGCGCGAGCAACATACCTCTAATGTTACACCTCACTGGAATGAAACTTTTCAACAAATTGGCCTGATTGGACCTCAAAATTTATCTGCACGATTCCCTGAGACCGTGCTTACAGCATGTCAGTTTTCCATGGCAAATTGATTTTCCTTCCTCAAAATTTGTGTCCTTGTAATTAAAACGCTCGTTGGGCTGTGCGCATGGTTATTTGTGTTCATTACAGTTGACGTCACCCAAAGCGCGCAGCACTCTTTACCGTGCATTAACTGTGTCAACACGAGGAATGCGAACTAACAAAAGAAACTTAAGACAGAAATAGAATTGCTTAGCACTTGTGACAAGCTGGCATGTTATGAAATCGACACACGCACGTCCCACGCACGGAAAGGTGCGTTTGGTGGTGAGCAAACATGTTTCGACAACAACAACAATCGATTTTCGTTTTATTGCGTCCCAAAATAGCCGTCTGCCTTTTGTCACCCAGGTGTTACAGCTATTATTGAACGTCTCAAAGTAACTAAATTTGACAATGGCCTAATTCTTTGATATCAAGCTCGCAAAATGCGTTAATAATAACTAACGGCAATTGGACTAATTAAAAGCCAATCTTCGAGGAACAAGCCAACATTAATCCTTCATTAGAATCTTAATAACATTGCGCTTGGTTAATAAGCCGTAAGGACTCATAAACGGGTAAATACAGAGTCAACAAAGAACACGATAACAATTTACTCCTTAATTCGATTCTTCCTACACTTCTGTTCGCGAAAGTTCTTAAGACAAGCAGAGCTTAACTGCATTTTGTCTTCGGTCGCACTCTGTCAAGGAATGTTTCCAGATTTTCAAGCAAAGCGCTAACAACTCCAAACTGTTTGAACTTTACAGAAACACTTCTTAATTTCTTTTTCTGTACAACAAGAGGTTTTGAAAATTTCATTAGGAACTAATCCGAGCTTAACTATTCATCCTCGAGTTTTTAAAGTTCGGTTCCGCATTATAATCCATTTCCATCCTCTCCTAAGTATGTTCCTGTAGATTACTCTAAGTTTCAATTAAAAATGTTTAAAACAGTGACAGAGCACTGTTTTTTAACCTGGGCGTTACTTCCGTGGCGTTTCTGTAAGTAAACAAGGGTAACAATGACGCAGTGATCTTTGGAAATTGACGCCCTCGCACAAATTCCCGCGTTCTGCTGGATGAGCGTAACGCGGGCCTTGGGGACGAGCATAGAATCCGTACCAGCCCTTGTGCACAAGCAAAACATGTTGATTACTGGTCATCGTCATCATCAAGCCAGCTAGAACTTCGGCAGGGGAGACGATTTGAAATTTTTCTGGATTTAAATCGTGTAAATTCTTATCAGTTTGAACTAAGTTAAAAATCGTAGCCATCTTTTGTCTTTCTAGTCAAGTCTCGACAAAAACGTATCTGTTATTGAGTTTTCTGTCTTGTGCGAACGTTTACAATAAAACTCGTCGCTAAGTTCAGATTATCGCATGAAACCACACCAAAGATTCCCACATATTTAACTCATGACCGTTGATAACTTCAATTTATCTTTTCGGCGCACGAGTATAGATAATTAATGATTGTAAGGAATAACTTATCATTCTTTCAACAAAATCAACTGACCGAGATAGTTCCATGAATTCTGCCTGAGGGTTGAAACATCCAATATATAATGAATACAATCTAATTAATCAGAGTTGCTGTCTGGCCAAAGCAGCCCCTAAACAAATGAAGTAGTCCGAACTATATCTTTTCTTTATCGATTTTAGTAATCTTAAACTTTAAATTCTCAGCAAAGTTAATTTCTTTTATTAAGTCAGTCGAGCTGGAATGCCTCTTTAATGAAAGGGAAAAAAACATTTTACTTCGGTGCATGAACTTTGTGCAATTAATAAAATTAAAGGTTAATTATGTAATACATAGATTGATTTTATTGAAAATTGTAAAATTTGTAAAATCCAAACTATGTATTTTTCTAAAAATGAATCACAATGCAATGTTTAATATCAATACACTTTATTTTGCTTTGGAGATGCTTAGGAATCGGTGGCAGATTGGTTTCGCATGTTTCTTTTAACCATAATTATATTTCCTTGGTCAATGCTGAATAAATGGATTATTTATAATACCTAACTGAAAGGATAAGCATTTAGTTTTGAAATATTGTCCTTAAAGTTGAAAAGAATGGGAACGTTCATTTTGTTAAGACTTCTGGAGTCTTAAGTTTATTTGAATTGCTAATCAAGCTGCCATATATAGCAACTGACCGAAGAACTCGAAATATATCTACACCAACCGACATGGCGAAACTTTTTCGATTTCTATATTTTAAGATTTTCATCTAGCCCCAACATTTTGATCCTTAGAACACTTTTCCTTTAAAGGTGTACAACAATATTTCATTTTCCTGCTCAATAATCCAGTAAAATTTGTTATTGACCACAGAGGTCGCACAAAATATTTTGAACCTTTATGAAAAACACTCATCAATTATGATCAGCAGGGATTCAAGAATTTTAATTTCGTTCTTTTCTGGAACTTTTGTTTATAAAGTAGACCCCTAGGATCCGAGAAAAAAGGGTCAAAATTAAAGAACATTACCTAAAACAATACAGGTTTATTTTTGAAGCTGTGCGCAAACAATAAACAAAAGCAACCGAGGCGGTATGGTTGATTAACGACAAACAAGAAATGCTGAACTTCGACCAAATCTTCAGGGTTCTTTTCCTTAAAAATTTATAGAACCATTCCATCGTCGAGGACTAAATTTCAAGATTATTTTTTTTTTTTAGTGCTTAGCTTGCATTCAAATTTTTACATTAAACAAATCTCAATTATCTATGAGGACCTATAACAAAACAACCTTTTCCTAAAGTCGGAAAAAATTTAGAAATTTCTTGTTTTTAAATTGGCATCTACTACAGTACTGCATTTCTGTTCTACTTTTTTTTTGCAGCGGTTGTGACGCTGTTATAACAATTTTTAAACGTTGCAGATTGTGAAAAATTATCTCGCAACCATCTCGTCGACCATCAGTGCTTTCATTACGAAACAAGGTGTCTGTCGAAATCCTGTCTTTCTTAAGTGGCCAGTTAAGGTTCAGATTCAATTTTAAAGAGTACAGAGAAAAGGTTAACGACTTGAGTGCTTTACATTAGTAAAGAAAATATGTATAAATAGCGATCGAGGTTTTACCTCAGATAAACAGATTACTATATGTCTACTAACACAAACAACAGCTCGCCCGTCAAATATCTCATTAACTCGACGTAGAAAAAACCTTCCTTAGTTAAGCCGCTAGACACAATACCGTTTACGTATTTTTAAATTCATTAGGCTTATCTACTTACATTTTGTACTGTGGAGCTTCTTAAAGTACCTTAAGAACGGCTTGCTTCTATATTATATCACATTGTCTCTCAAAAGCCATTTCAGTGTAGCCCAATTTAATGAAGATCTCGTTAGCGAAAGTTTACTCATTGAACTTATTTTCCTTTTCATATGCTAATTCTGGTCGCGCAAAGATTATTAAATCCCATGACACTCTTGCCTATAAATTCTTAATTGAATTCAATAGTTCTTTTGAGTTTTTAAAACAATAAGACTGTGAAGATTTTGTGTACACGTATTTAAACCTTTCATTGATTTGTGTGTTTTAATACTTCGTACGTTAAAGTCAAAATCCCTCGCAACCTTTCGGTAAATCAATGCTAATACTTCCAACAGAAATAGAGCTCAAACCATTACCAAACTTTGCAAAGCAACACATTCGCTAATCATTATTATTTCCTCTCAATTTTATCTGTCGAGACATGCGTCTCTGGACCAACAAAGCATGAAATATAGTCTTTATTTTCTTGTCGAAATCTAATCTTCCCAGTAAATGGAGTTTGACAGGAATGACATTAAGGTTTTTACGGATATTGTATTCACAGTTTTAGTACCACGTATCCCAATAAAATATCGTTGTTATATGGCATTTGAAGACTCGTGCTAAGGTGTAATAACGTTAAATATATGTTTTGGTCGGAACACTGTGCACCGATATTCAACTAAGCTCGGTGAACCCTCCGAGAAGATTTCTTTAACCTTTAATATATGCTATCTGCAAAAAAAATGATTCTAAAAGACTTCGTCCATTTTTCCTGTTGTAACTTTATTACCTTTCGAAACTACCGTGTTATAGTAAGGCTTGAATCCAATTAGGCCTCTAATTACATTATCATAAAACCCGATTACAAAACTTTCCAATGCAGAATTTCTCTAGAAAGCACGTACGTTCATAAACAAGATTTTAACAAACATTCAGTGAGATTACGTGACTTTTTCTAAGTGCGTGTGGGTATTTGGCGACGTGATCGTCCAATCTGGAAAGTAATCGTTATAATAATAATAATATTTGGCCGTCGATTTATAAACCAAGCGCAAAAGGGCCGTATGTTATCGGAGGGTCCTGAAAAAGGGAGGGGGAGGAGGTTAAATCCCATTTCCTAGCCGACATTTTGCCCAAATCCAATTTCCCAGCCGACATTTTGCCCAAATCTCATTTCCCAGCCCACATTTTGCCCAAATCCCATTTCCCAGCCGACATTTTGCCCAAATCCCATTTCCCAGCCGACATTTTGCCCAAATCCCATTTCCCAGCCGACATTTTGCCCAAATCCCATTTCCCAGCCGACATTTTGCCCAAATCCCATTTCCCAGCCGACATTTTGCCCAAATCCCATTTCCCAGCCGACATTTTGCCCAAATCCCATTTCCCAGTTTTCCGATGTTCCAAATCCCAGTCCCAGTTCTATTGTTTATTGTTTGTGATTCCCAGTCCCAGTGACCCAAATCTCATCCCAGTGAAAATTTGCTCAATCCCTATTCCCATTTTACCCTTTCATCCCCTCTTGTCGTACGGGGTAGATAGCTAAAAGAAAACTGTTTCCTTTTACGAAAACAGCTGCTTTAATTTGACAGAACTACTGAAATTCAATAGTGAGGAAATGGGGACATTTTAAAATCACTCAAAATTAACAGTTCGTCTGGCTTAGTACATGCTGTGCCACCTGGAGCAGTCAGATAACAGCACAAAAATTCAGCGTTCTTGTTGTTTCACAAAGTACTATAATAACGTCCAATATTTGCCTTTTGTTTCTTTTTTCGAAGTTTCGCTTTTCAGACGTCTGTTTTGCAAGGAATAAATTGACATTATCTTTTGTAAGCTACAAAATTCCCACACCCACGTACAACAGTAAGATACAAACTTATTTACGTCGATAAACGTTTAAGAGGATTCAGAGTTTACAGACTAGCCATTTTTGTGCCTTTGCCAGATACCAAAATATTTGTATAAATCAAAAACAGAGAATCTAACAACAGGTCGCGAGCACAGGTCACGACTGGCTGATGCTTCATGATTTCTGGATGATTTTTTCTGAACAATTTGTTGGCACTGTCATAATTTCGTGTGTACTCTCAAAGCTCCATGTCTGGTTTTGTGGCTTAGGGAGAATTACCTCACATCCTCAGATTAACGGTTTAAAAGGTCTGGATTAATAGCGACCCATTTTGGTCTTTCGTCTTCTTCAAAAACGGAGCATACCATACAGAAAATTCTTGACAAGATAGGCAGGTATATTTCGTAGTTTTTAAGCAAGAAGAACACGAACTTTCTTCTCTTCCCGCCATAATGTTTAAAAACAAGCTTTCTGCGCATGACAAGTACGTGAAACTTGCTGCATTGTGGGTAAAAAATAATTTATCTAATGTATACGTAATGTATGCATTAGATTCGGCACATGAAACGTTCGACGTTTGAATCGCTGTCGGACTTTTGCCGTTCTTTTCGACTGGCCCAGTCGGATAGAACGGCAGCGACGACCCGAATTCAAATGTGTCGATCTTAATTGATTCATACGTCGAACTTTTCATGTTCTTAATACCGACATTAGGTTCGGCACATGAAAAGTTCGACGTTTGAACCGGGCCTAACATTGCTGGATGTCTTTGTAAAACTGTCGCGATCTGCGAGCAATTAATTATCTTCTTGATGCGAGAGGTTATTACATCAATGGCTTGGCTTATAACGTACAAATTCGTTTTTGAATTTTCTTCTATATTTCCAGTGCAGGACAGGGACTTTTGCTGCTAATAACAAATTTGATGTGTTCTTTTGACAGCCATTGTATACCGTTAGCAAAGTCACTGAGCAAATATAAAATACTCTTAACATCTGAAAGGAAATGTGTTGCGGAAAATTCGACCCCAAACTACGTATTAAGGGCTATTAAGAACTGAAAAGAGACTTCGCTAATTGAAATTTGATCTTAGTGATTTTATAACCCTAAGGTCAAATAACTCAGTACATTTTTCGACTGCAAAATTTATCGATAATTAGGATATAAAATGCATTTTTTAATTTTAATTTGAAAAAGGGGGTGACATGTTAAAGTTTTGTCGATGCCACAATTTCAGTCAATCTTTGGAAAACAATGTATCCAAAATTGTTTGATATGACATTTTGAGTCGTCTACAGTTTGCTGTTGTGGCTAGCCAAACTTGTGTCAAACCGCTACTTTTTAAAATATGCGCTGTTACTTACAAATTAGAATCAATAATAACGGTGAGATTACAAAGAAATAGCACACTTACTTGCCAATTTCTTTGTCCAGGTCATAAAACTCATCCACGGCTCCATACTTCACAAATTCCTCTTCCTCTTCCTCCTCTTCCTCCTCCTTTTCTTCCGTTGTTTTGGCTACGATGTTAATCGCGTTCATATCGGCAACTGTGCATGAAATATAAAAAGATGGCTCACCAATTTTCACTCTTTTATACTCCAAGAAATACTCCTTCCTCGAAGAGGTACAATTTCTCATGCTACAAGAGCTATGCGCAGTTACTATGGGAGATTCCATCGCCATATTTTACCAAACGGCGTAACAGTTCCCGAAAGTTGAACTTTATGAGAGAATTATCTGATGTGCCATACTTGAGGGATACTTAACCATATTGACACGAAATATCTCCGGAAGCGTTTCATGTGCCGTGCCAGCAATAATTCGACCCTTGTCGCCCAATCAGGGATTATCATGTCGTATCAGACCTGAATCACGATAACCATGTTTTGCCCTGATATATCGCACAGAAGAAATGTACACAACATTAAATACCTGTTCTGTGTCTTCGCTGCCTCTCCATTTGTACACGCTATTTAAACAAAAATTAAAAGATAAGAAAATTGATAAATTCTTTGTTTAGTTAGTTCAAAACGGAGTCGAACTAGTTAAAAAAAAATTTGCACGTCTATTTTCTCATTATTTGGTTAATCGGGTTCTGTTTTCCATCACTCGTCACTTTATATAAGTTCAAAGGGGTTATTCGATGTTTTGCATTTTTTGACGTACGAACAAATAATCTTGGGTTTCACTTTAGAAGAATGAGGGTGACCTTATTTCTCTTTACAATATCAGAACATTATTAGAACTAATATAAGAACTATAAGAACTAAAAAATCATCAACGCGGTGAGAATGAAGCATAAAATGCCTTTAAAGACAAAAAAGTAAATGAAAATTTTTGTTAAAACCTACAACAACAAAAACGCAAACATGGGGATTAAAATCGCCCTTTAAATAACTCTGTGAATCCGAGCTACTAACGTAAAAACACTCTTCGAAAATATTTGATTATTTATAGATTTTTTGAACATCTTTCAAACTACTTTGCATCCTATAAACATTCGTCACGTAAGTTAAAATGGCTGAATTTCCAAATCTTCTCTTTCCATTTATTAAAAAGCGATTCAATCTATCCCTCTTTTTCAACACTCGTCCTATCACTATTATAAAATCATTCTTCAATAAACTGACAATAATTAGAGCTCTTCAAATGTCAAGGGTCTAAAGAAAATGTTCTAAACTTTAAAAATTTATCGTCAGTTTAAAACTGGGACAGAGTTAATTCATCTTCTCCTTCGGTTTTGACTTCAAAAAAAAAACCGTGAATACATAATTTTGACTGTTTACAGTACGTGAAGGCATTCCCATAAAGATTAGAAAATGAATGGAATTTTTATAAGCTTACTAACAAAAGCATCAATGCTCTGTTATTCAACAAACGAAAAAAAATTAAAATTTTACACCATTATCAGTGTAGCGATCCGAGAACTCTTCAATATGAAATCCTACACTTTGTTAAGGTATGCACTAAAGTGGCCCACCCATTGGAAGCTTATCCAATTTCTGAAGCATTTAGTGACAAAGAATTGCTACTTTGCTCGTACCCCCTGGATGAGGTGCTCGTTCTGCTCTAGCCACCGTTTTAAGTTACCCTGACATTTCGCTTGTACTCATTTATACCTCTGGGTGTGGTGGATTGCACTGTAATAGTAAAGCGTCTTGCCTCCAGAATGCACATTTGAGAAGAATAGGTTTGACCATTTGATACCCCTCCCGTATAATTTTGTTGGCTTGATTTAGTGCGTCTTTCCACCAGTTGCAACTGTTATGGTTCCGTTGTATACGATGTACCGTAGAAAAAGTTTCTTACATTTTGAGTTACTCGTGTTGTCTTAATTGAACATGTCCACAACAAATTTGAGATTTCATCCTTCCAAGTGTAATAAAACTAATAACAAAATGCCATTTATAAATAAAATGTGAAATACTCTTTGCATTTCATATCATTAGTTACCTCATGCATTTTCCACATTTAAAGGAACGTGCCTGGGTTAAAATGTTGACGTCATCATAGTACACATTGACGTCATAAAAGTGTAGATAAAACTCTTACCCTACCAAGATACCAAGTGAAGATAACAGTGCTGGACGAAGAATCAAAATTTCGGGCAAAAAAATGTTATTGAGCTATGGCATTTTCCAAGGTTCCATTTTAGTCGATTAGAAACTAAAACAAATCTTTGAGTTATTATTTTTTCTAAAAATTCAAATTACTCAGTTGATAAAAATGGAATGTTTTGAGTGTTTATTTCTATTCTAAAATGAAATGGAAATTCTTTTTTAGATTTCATCTACACAATAGCTGCTCAGTTTCACAACGAACGATATTGGGAGGCACGGTGTCCTAATGATTAGCGCGCAGGACTCCGGATCGAAACTTGGCCGGGGTCGTTGTGTTGTGTTCATGGGCAAGACACTTTACTCTCATCGTGCCTCTCTCCACCCAGATGTATAAATGGGTACCGGAGAAATAGTGCTGGGGGGAACCCTGCAATGGACTAGCATCCCGTTCAGGAGGGATTAGAAATACTACTAGCCGCTTGATGCTACAAAAACGGGATCAGCTACGGCAAGTATGGGCCACTTGGCTCGAGGCTTTTACCCCATGTAACATGTTTCTACAGATAACTCAACACGTTTCAGAGTTATTGAGACCCAGTTTAAAAAAAACATGGGAGTGATATATACCATTCTTTCGTTAATTATATTCCCATGTTGGAAATCAAAATTGTTAAGATTTTAGAATTGTTTTTAAGAATTCACATTTCAAGATAATCTGCTTTATCTGCTGATGAAAAAAGCGGGTGTTTTCATTGAAAACAGCGGTGTCTCGAAGATCTTTCATTGTAATACCAATGCTATCGAATGTGTTTTTAAAACAATATTTATAAAGATTAGAGGAGTTCTAATTCGAAAGCCGTAAGGAAGCTGTGGACTTTTTTCTGTGACTTTATAAAGGGTCTTGTGCTGTATAACTAAATTCAATTTGTACAAACGTAATATCATTTCGTTAAGTTGATAAACACTGCCTGACCATCCAGTGAGTACGATTGATGTTGATTAATCCGTAACTTCTCTCTACTTTTCTATTAACGAATCCAACGTGTGGTTCGTGGGAACTAAGAACTTGATCAACTCATGACGTCTCGTCTAAAAAAACAAATTCATCATTCCAGGCTAGTATTGGAAAATCAAAAAAAGCAACGAAGAATTTGTTACGACAAACTCGTTGGCCAGTCAATAATGTTCGCTCTACGCGGTCCCATTCACGATATTTACCTTTAAGAAGGTTCATATCAGACTTATCAGTGTATTACAAAAACGGAAATGTTCCACTCTGCTTCAGACACAATATCGTCAATTTCCGTGAAGTACAGTTTCAGTTAATTTCCGCAAAACTGCGTGATTTAGGTCTTGTTCGAGACCCTCGCCTCTTTTTTAACGCGATAATCTTACATAATATAGACTTGTTAATAGGTATTTTTATTCGATTGCTATTCAATAACAAAAGATAAGGTAACATTATATAAAGCTTATTGACCAACCGAGAAGTCTGGCCAAGTATTTTTCATGCGTGTTTTATGGGCCGAGACGAACTTGGAGTGGATTTTTAAACACAAGTGACGAACATAAAACGTTGCCCAGAGGCAAGACACGTATTTTGTTACAGTTTAGTTGAGTTTTCTAGCAATCATTACTACTGAGTTTCTCACTTTCACTCATCTCAACACATGCACTGCCGGAACGAATTACCCGTACCCTCAACTAAAGAAATAACCTCATAGAACCAAATTGCTGTTGATTTATGCAACAAAACCGTCGCGGTTTGTTTGATTCCGTAATAAACACCTCAGTGCAGTTATGCAAAACAAAGTTTATAGTGCGATACACCGTGTGAATATTCAAAGTCCCTTCAAAAAGTCTAACAAATGTAACTACGATAAACGCATTCCGTACTGTAATCGAACATCTATCGACCAATAAATTTCTCCTTTTTCTTACCGAACTGGTAGACTGAATTTTGCAATGCCATAGAGAGGGCAGAATTATTTAAGTACTTAAACGTCGAAGGCAAACGTTTATAACCAAAGTCTAAGTGGACTACAAGGATTATCATAGTCTTTGGCGATGTTAACGTGTCTAGTTTAACTTTTGAGCAGGATAGGCCGTTTTGGAGCTTTTAGTAGAGGCACTTAATAAAACTCTTTATCAGTTCTGACTTTTCGTGTTTGAAATCGAGCGAGGCGCGCAGAAATTCACAAATGTCACGAGATAAATACAGTTGAAGTATGCAAACAAAAACATTCCCTTTCGAGTCTACGAGGAAAAACACGTTTAAGGATTGTTACGCCCAGGGAACTTGAGGGACTTCGAAATAGTAATTTTTCAAATCCTGTAATGTTGTTTATTCCAGACAAAACGTGACACTTATTTAGCTATAACACTATTAGCGTTTACATGAACCCGTGTACCCTAAATTTGGTTTAGTTCCAAAGGAATGTAAAAGAAAAGTAAACACTGGCTAACAGCTAAAAACCCTTCTGTTCCTTACACAGATCTTACGCGCGAGCTACATACCTCCAATGTTACACCTCGCTGGAATGAAACTTTTCAACAAAGTCGCTTGATTGGACCTCAAAATTTATCTGCACAATTCCCTGAGACCGTGCTTACAGCATGTCAGTTTTCCATTGCAAATTGATTTTCCTTCCTCAAAATTGTGTCCTTGTAATTAAAACGCTCGTTGGGCTGTGCGCATGGTTATTTGTGTTCAATACAGTTGACGTCACCCCAAGCGCGCAACACTCTTTACCGTGCATTAACTGTGTCAACACGAGGAATGCGAACTAACAAAAGAAACTTAAGACAGAAATAGAATTGCTTAGCACTTGTGACAAGCTGGCATGTTATGAAATCGACACACGCACATCCCACGCACGGAAAGGTGCGTTTGGCGGTGAGCAAACATGTTTCGACAACAACAACAATCGATTTTCGTTTTATTGCGTCCCAAAATAGCCGTCTGCCTTTTGTCACCCAGGTGTTACAGCTATTATTGAACGTCTCAGAGTAACTAAATTTGACAATGGCCTAATTCGTTGATATCAAGCTCGCAGAATGCGTTTAATAATAACCAACGGCAATTGGACTAATTAAAAGCCAATCTTTCGAGGAAGAAGACAACACTAATCCTTCATTAGAATCTTAATAACATTGCGCTTGGTTAATAAGCCGTAAGGACTCATAAACGGGTTAATACAGAGTCAACAAAGAACACGATAACAATTTACTCCTTAATTCGATTCTTCCTACACTTCTGTTCGCGAAAGTTTTTAAGACAAGCAGAGCTTAACTGCATTTTGTCTTCGGTCGCACTCTGTCAAGGAATGTTTCCAGATTTTAAAGCAAAGTGCTGACAACTTCAAACTGTTTTAACTTTACAGAAACACTTCTTAATTTCTTTTACTGTACAACAAGTGGTTTTGAAAATTTCATTAGGAACTAATCCGAGCTTAACTATTCATCCTCGAGTTTTTAAAGTTCGGTTCCGCATTATAATCCATTTCCATCCTCTCCTAAGTATGTTCCTGTAGATTACTCTAAGTTTCAATTAAAAATGTTTAAAACAGTGACAGAGCACTGTTTTTTAACCTGGGCGTTACTTCCGTGGCGTTTCTGTAAGTAAACAAGGGTAACAATGACGCAGTGATCTTTGGAAATTGACGCCCGCGCACAAATTCCCGCGTTCTGCTGGATGAGCGTAACGCGGTCCTTGGGGACGAGCATAGAATCCGTACCAGCCCTTTTGCACAAGCAAAACATGTTGATTACTGGTCATCGTCATCATCAAGCCAGCTAGAACTTCGGCAGGGGAGACGATTTGAAATTTTTCTGGATTTAAATCGTGTAAATTCTTGTCAGTTTGAACTAAGTTAAAAATCGTAGCCATCTTTTGTCTTTCTAGTCAAGTCTCGACAAAAACGTATTTGTTATTGAGTTTTCTGTCTTGTGCGAACATTTACAATAAAACTCGTCGCTAAGTTCAGATTATCGCATGAAACCACACCAAAGATTCCCACATATTTAACTCATGACCGTTGATAACTTCAATTTATCTTTTCGGCGCACGAGTATAGATAATTAATGATTGTAAGGAATAACTTATCATTCTTTCAACAAAATCAACTGACCGAGATAGTTCCATGAATTCTGCCTGAGGGTTGAAACATCCAATATATAATGAATACAATCTAATTAATCAGAGTTGCTGTCTGGCCAAAGCAGCCCCTAAACAAATGAAGTAGTCCGAACTATATCTTTTCTTTATCGATTTTAGTAATCTTAAACTTTAAATTCTCAGCAAAGTTATTTTTTTTAAGTCAGTCGAGCTGGAATGCCTCTTTAATGAAAGGGAAAAAAACATTTTACTTCGGTGCATGAACTTTGTGCAATTAATAAAATTAAAGGTTAATTATGTAATACATAGATTGATTTTATTGAAAATTGTAAAATTTGTAAAATCCAAACTATGTATTTTTTGTTTAAATAAAAATGAATCACAATGCAATGTTTAATATCAATACACTTAATTTTGCTTTGGAGATGCTTAGGAATCGGTGGCAGATTGGTTTCGCATGTTTCTTTTAACCATAATTATATTTCCTTGGTCAATGCTGAATAAATGGATTATTTATAATACCTAAAAGGATAAGCATTTAGTTTTGAAATATTGTCCTTAAAGTTGAAAAGAATGGGAACATTCATTTTGTTAAGACTTCTGGAGTCTTAAGTTTATTTGAATTGCTAATCAAGCTGCCATATATAGCAACTGACCGAAGAACTCGAAATATATCTACACCAACCCACATGGCGAAACTTTTTTCGATTTCTATATTTTAAGATTTTCATCTAGCCCCAACATTTTGATCCTTAGAACACTTTGCCTTTAAAGCTGTACAACAATATTTCATTTTCCTGCTCAATAATCCAGTAAAATTTGTTATTGACCACAGAGGTCGCACAAAATATTTTGAACCTTTATGAAAAACACTCATCAATTATGATCAGCAGGGATTCAAGAATTTTAATTTCGTTCTTTTCTGGAACTTGTTTATAAAGTAGACCCCTAGGATCCGAGAAAAAAGGGTCAAAATTAAAGAACATTACCTAAAACAATACAGGTTTATTTTTGAAGCTGTGCGCAAACAATAAACAAAAGCAACCAAGGCGGTATGGTTGATTAACGACAAACAAGAAATGCTGAACTTCGACCAAATCTTCAGGGTTCTTTTCCTTAAAAATTTATAGAACCATTCCATCGTCGAGGACTAAATTTCAAGATTATTTTTTTTTGAGTGCTTAGCTTGCATTCAAATTTTATCAGTCAAGTTCCCTTGGAAAATGGATAAGACACTAAACAAATCTCAATTATCTATGAGGACCTATAACAAAACATTACGTAGACCTTTTGCTAAAGTCGGAAAAAATTTAGAAATTTCTTGTTTTTAAATTGGCATCTACTACAGTACTGCATTTCTGTTCTACTTTTTTTTTGCAGCGGTTGTGACGCTGTTATAACAATTTTTAAACGTTGCAGATTGTGAAAAATTATCTCGCAACCATCTCGTCGACCATCAGTGCTTTCATTACGAAACAAGGTGTCTGTCGAAATCCTGTCTTTCTTAAGTGGCCAGTTAAGGTTCAGATTCAATTTTAAAGAGTACAGAGAAAAGGTTAACGACTTGAGTGCTTTACATTAGTAAAGAAAATATGTATAAATAGCGAGCGAGGTTTTACCTCAGATAAACAGATTACTATATGTCTACTAACACAAACAACAGCTCGCCCGTCAAATATCTCATTAACTCGACGTAGAAAAAACCTTCCTTAGTTAAGCCGCTAGACACAATACCGTTTGCGTATTTTTGAATTCATTAGGCTTCAGATCTACTTACATTTTGTACTGTGGAGCTTCTTAAAGTACCTTAAGAACGGCTTGCTTCTATATTATATCACATTGTCTCTCAAAAGCCATTTCAGTGTAGCCCAATTTAATGAAGATCTCGTTAGCGAAAGTTTACTCATTGAACTTATTTTCCTTTTCATATGCTAATTCTGGTCGCGCAAAGATTATTAAATCCCATGACACTCTTGCCTATAAATTCTTAATTGAATTCAATAGTTCTTTTGAGTTTTTAAAACAATAAGACTGTGAAGATTTTGTGTACACGTATTTAAACCTTTCATTGATTTGTGTGTTTTAATACTTCGTACGTTAAAGTCAAAATCCCTCGCAACCTTTCGGTAAATCAATGCTAATACTTCCAACAGAAATAGAGCTCAAACCATTACCAAACTTTGCAAAGCAACACATTCGCTAATCATTATTATTTCCTCTCAATTTTATCTGTCGAGACATGCGTCTCTGGACCAACAAAGATGAAATATAGTCTTTATTTTCTTGTCGAAATCTAATCTTCCCAGTAAATGGAGTTTGACAGGAATGACATTAAGGTTTTTACGGATATTGTATTCACAGTTTTAGTACCACGTATCCCAATAAAATATCGTTGTTATATGGCATTTGAAGACTCGTGCTAAGGTGTAATAACGTTAAATATATGTTTTGGTCGGAACACTGTGCACCGATATTCAACTAAGCTCGGTGAACCCTCCGAGAAGATTTCTTTAACCTTTAATATATGCTATCTGCAAAAAAAATGATTCTAAAAGACTTCGTCCATTTTAGGGACCATTCATTTTTTAGAAGGGGGGAGGGCCGGAGGAATCCCTGTGTGTATTCAGTTGAAACTTTTTGACCCTCCCCCTGTAGTAGTGTAAAAAAAGGAAGGCCCTCCCCTAAAGTAAAATATTAAATTTTGCGACCCCCCCCCCCACATGCACCTCAAAAAAAATTCACATCAAACCTCTTTTTTTGACAGAGCTCCATTCCGCTGTGTTGCATAAGATTATCTTTGATCGCAAAAAAATCTATGCTACAGTCAAACGCACGCCGTGCAATATACACAAATTGAAGCCCTTCTTCATTACGTGGAACACTACTCTCGCACGGCTAAGAAAGAACCACTCTTTAGCATCAGAAGTGACCTTTAACGGTCAAAAATGCGAAAAATAGCCTTATAACA
Source organism: Oculina patagonica (assembly GCF_052425735.1). Classification (NCBI taxonomy): domain Eukaryota; kingdom Metazoa; phylum Cnidaria; class Anthozoa; order Scleractinia; family Oculinidae; genus Oculina; species Oculina patagonica. The sequence goes on along the minus strand of NC_135764.1, from coordinate 10,499,506 downwards.
AACACACTTAAGCAAGGATCAAAACTACATTAACACAATTGGTCCATTTACGTGAGCCAATTAAAAACCAGAATTTTCGATCCTTCAGACAAGTACAAAAACGGCAAATCGATTGATCATTGATTTCAAATCATTCGATGAGACTTTGACATAGGAGCATCTGATGAGGTCCACTGAAGGACTGAAACTTGAGTCTTGCTTTAGATAAAACATTTGCCAGAAGAGATCGTTGCGGCATACTAGAGACCTCAAACGCAGTAATCAAACTGCCATAGAATTTATTTGGTGGATGCAAGTAACGCAACAAAACAGATCAACAATAATGGAGGTAAAGGTTTATGTCTTTTATAGCTCCCAGAGCGCAAATCACAACCACTCAGACTAAGGGGAGCTTACAAAAACAACTCAAAAAAACCATTGCTCTCAATGTTTAGAGACGCAGACGCCTTCAAAAGACTCGGATCTTTATAGACCCTCACAACTGTGGTAACGAAACGTTATCCTACAAACTAACCGCCACTTTAGAATACGAGTTGACAGTTAGAAATCCACTGATCTGATACACAATATAGACTACAACATTCCTTTAAAGGCTTTTAGGAATCTTCCAACAAACATGAGCCAATAAACCTAACGAAATATGCCACAGAGCTAGCAAACACAATGGCATAAAGATCATCACTGAAAGCATTAATCAAATCAAATCAAATCAAATATAGAGCGTTAATCAAATCCTCCGTTAACAGACTGAAGCAACCAGCGGGAGTCGTGCTTGGCCTGTCACATTTTACTTAATATTTATTGAAAATAAAAGATTTGGATTTGGATGAAAATGCAGTGTTTTTTCTACGCGACCCCCCCTTTTCAAAAACGAAAATATCGATGACCCTCCCCTTTTGCCACTGTAAAAAATAAGTGACCCCCCCCAAGATTCCTCCGGCCCTCCCCCCTTCTAAAAAATGAATGGTCCCTTAAGGAAATATTTTCGGAGAAAAGAAGTTAGAACTGTGATAAACGTGCAGAGAGATTTGTTGATAACTTCATGTTAAAACTATATATAACTTACATGTTACAAGTACCAAAAAACACTTTTATTTGTCGTTTAACTCAGTTAAATAACTTTAATTCTTGAAAAAGAAACATTAAATAATCGTCGACCGCAACAACTGTTTATATCATTTTGGCCAAAACACAAGAACGTTTCCGCTTCGATAAAAGTCTCGCATTGTTCCTAGTTTTCGAAATTTATATTTCAAATTTACTTATCAAATCCTGTTAAAAGAACGCCTAATTTCGTTGGAAATTTCGGATCTGTATTTAGCCATTTTGGTCGAGAAAACAACTCATTGATCGTTTTCACAAACGTTGGTTAACAAAATACTAATGTAAACACATTTTGTTTAAGTAATTTCTTTAGTGATATGTTAACAACATTATTCTTCTCTTGTCTTTTTGATGAAGCCGCTCCGTCGTCGCAAACTAAACTCCTCTCTATATCAGCTTGACCTTTGTTTTGTTAATATATACTTTCAAAGCCACCGAAATTCTACCTTCAGGCAACCTTCAAAACTACGTACGTTACAGCAATTTGTCTTCAGGAAAAGTGGATAATTAAAAGCGAAACTGCCGGAATGCGGCAACTTGCAGGACGACTGTCGACCCATTATCTGATTAAATGGATTCCACAGACTTAACAAAATGCCTGTTGTTTAAATGTGATTAATGCTGAAGACAACTGTATTATAAACATTAAAACACTTGGATAAAAAGCATATCTAGCCTAACCAAAATATAATGTCGTCTTGTTTTACTTCAAAACATTCAATAATCTCGCAACACCTAAGCTATTGTTTTGAAAGAACAACGTACTAACCTTAATGGTTTATGGTTAGAAATTTTGCGTCTTTTTTCCATGTTGATGCGTCTTTTACCAAAACTCGTCCCTCAGATTCCAAAATAACTTCGTCTGTTTCTTTGTTTTTTGCTGTAGCCCGTTAGTAAGCAAAGCGTTGGCGAGCAGATAGGTTTGACTTTACATCGGTCAAGGTCTTGTAATTATTATGAGTCTTGCTTTAATTAATCCAGCTTTAGTTTTTCGTCTGTTCACGTGGTTCGTGGCCAATAGGAAAGCGCCTTTGAATAGAACCCATTCAATTAATCTTGATTGACATGGAAACCTTTTCAATGCAAACCCGTTTGTTTATGTTTTGGTGAGCTGGCTTCAACGAACAGTTTTGTTCCTTCTCTGTTTTGGTTTTTACCATTTTCTTTTCTTCGACGTTTGGTGGGTAAAACGAAGCCTTAGCTATAGCCTAAAAGCTAACGTAAATTACTGATATGATATGACTAAATGAGCAATAAGTATGAACATACACATCTTTCATCAATTCGGGTCTTGTGTATATGATAGCAGCTCGTTCTTAATTTCTGTAGTGTACTTGTTTTGCTTACTTTCTAAAACTTTATATCTCACATTGAAGCTTTTTTACACAATTTTTGCTGTTATTTTAAATTTACTTTAATTCTTTCGAGTAAAAATTACCAAAAGACATAAAATTGCTGATCAGTTCAGGGAGATGAGTTTGTTTTTTCATTGCTCTGTGGTCGGTTTTAATTTCAGTTTAGGCTTCAGGTCATAAATGTCCCCTAAAAGGCCAAAGGGGTACTCCAAGAATAGAAAATTCATCTATAACAGATGTCTCGTGCAAAATACTTTGCATGCCCAGTAAAAAACGTTGTATCTTTAATTGAAACGAGTTTGAAGTGAAGTCGATCGAGTAAAACCTACATCGCGCTATCATTTTATAGAGTTCATTTATTTTCCTGTCGCTCGGTACAGGAGATGGTGTCAATTTCAGTTTTGATAAGGGACCCATAAGGGGAAAAAAGGGGCTTAAATCTGTAACAGCTGTCTCGCGCAAATTCGTACCAACCTTATGCAAACGGTATTTCAACAACGGCGGCTAATTTTAATTTAACTGTCATTGAAGAATGTTAATATTATTACTCAAAGAGTATTTCGATCAACTTCGTCAGACAGTGTGCTATGGCCGACATTTTTTGGCCACCCATACATCCACTCCAAGCAAACACAACGATTTTGTTACGAAGAGAGACAGATCTAGCAGATAACATACGAAGCAGGGTGGAGTAAACCTAAAATTAACCAGGCCTGAAAGAGCTGTTGGATAACATAGGAAATCTAATCATTCCCTGCATGCACTTCGGCGCATTTACGGTGGTGCCGGTGTCTTTCTCCATTTTTGCAAATTACTCCCGTCGGCAATTTGTAAAACTTGTTTTCGCCTCATTAGACTGAAAGTTAACACATAGGTAGTTTTCTCTCGATCTCTGTGCATTTCTTAATGATTGAAATTAGACAATGTGTCACCGAGAAAATTTTGCAACATTAAAATGTTGTTTATGTAGCAGACTTTGTTACTAGGAAAATTACCTACGCTGAAAATGAGAAAGAAAAAGGAGAAGAAGGAGCAGCAGAAGGATGAGGAGGAGGAGAAGGAGGATGAGGAGGAGGAGGAGGATGAGGAGGAGGATGAGGAGGAGCAGGACGAGGAGGAGCAGAAGAAGGGGGGGGGGGGGGGGGGGGGGGGGGGGGGGGGGAGAAGGAGGAGGAGGAGAAGAAGGAGGAGGAGGAGAAGAAGGAGGTGATGAGAGGAGGAGGGAGGATGAGGAGGATGTGGAGGAGGAGCACGAGGAGGAGCAGAAAAAGAAGGAGGAGGAGGAAGAATGAGAAGACGAAGAAGGATGTGGATGAAGAGGAGGAGAAGGAGGAAGAGGAGGAGGAGGGAGGAGGAGGAGAGGAGGAGGAGGGGGAGGAGGAGGAAGAAGAAGAGGAGGAGGAGGAGGAGGAGGAAGAAGAGGAGGAGCGAGGAAGCCCCAAGGCTCAAAACCTTACCCTTTTATATGCGTATGAAAACCCCAAGGAAATGAGGCCAAGGGAACGGGGAGTAAGAAGATGAAGAAGAAGAGGAGGAAGAGGAGAAGGAGTAGGAGAGGGAGGAGAAAGAGAAGGAAGAGGAGGGAGAAGGAGGGGGAGCAGCAGCAGCAGCAGCGAGGGGAAGGAGGAGGAGGAGGAGGAGGAAGAGGGCGACCAGCGGGAGGAGGAGGGGGGCGGGAGGAGGAAAAAAAGGAGGAGAAGAAAGAGGGGGAGGAGGAGCAGCAGCAGCAGCAGCAGGAGGAGGAGGAGGAGGAACGTTCAGACTATAAAACAGCATTTATTAATATTTCCGAAGATGTGGAATGCAGATGGTTTAAATTGATGTACTATCCTCAATGCGGCGTTAAGCCAAAAATTTTCAACAATTTAATTTATTGGCAATATATTACACCGTGGTAAAATGGACACCGGTTTAGGCCTGTCTAATAATCTGTGGAAAAATATGGGGCAAAAAATTTCTTGGGGTACGACTCGTTCTCATTCTATTTAAGGTATCACGGAAGGAAAATTGGCGTTTTCGTTCCAAGTGAAATTCGTTTGCAAACCATCAATAGTAACCCCAATAAAGTAGACATTTTCTGAAAGATTATTGAATAAAGATTGTAATTTTGGATTTTGTTTTGATCATATAGACCATAATAAGCAACGTCAGTATTTTGTTTGCAATTAGGATGTTGCACATTATTAGGTTTATTTGAGAACACATTTAAGTGAGAGCCTAAACTTTTATGTGGAATTTGGTCTACATATATTGGTCTTAAAACCGGTGTCTCAGATTTTTCTTTTCTTGCTCCATTAATATTTAAGAATTTTTTATCCTAAAGAAGCCCTAAAAACGCCAAATATCCATCACTAGCCACCGACACTGAGGTGAGTAGTTGTTTTAGTATATACTCAAACAGTGAGATAATATAGCCCGAAAGGATGACTTTTGACTTGTTAATTACGTTAACGAGTACAGTTTTCGCGCGCGAGTTGCTCGGAGGTGAATAGCAAAGGATATCTGGAGTTTGAATAGCCAATCAGCGAGCGCCAAAAACGCTATCCACTGTTTGAGTATATTCTAACATTTATTAGTAGAAACTCAGCTGTGTTCTATTGAAAATCCGCGAATCTGATTGGTTCTCCCACTGTTTTCTATTCGCCGATAGAAAACAGTCGCGCGCGCGCGTAGCTCTTAAGCGGTAAATTTTCTTGATTTTTGTATTCAAAGTGCACAATATTGTAGGTTTTGGACTGCAACCTTTTAGAGTTTCTACTAAAACAATTAGACTACTCGCCCTCGTTTTCTATGAGCGATAGTCAACTCGGCTGCGCCTCGTTGACTATTTGCTCATAGAAAACTTGGGCTCGTAGTCTAATTGTTAAATATTGTTGATAAGGAAAGTTCATTAGTGAGGAGCCATAAGTCAACTTAAAAATTCACACAAACCCACGAGTTGACTGGCCATTTGCCAAAAAATTTCAAGACTGAAAATTGAAAGAAGCTATTGAACGTTAACACTTTGTTACATGAAAATGCCGCGCTTGGCAAATGGACAAATATAAAAAATTCGTTCTAAATTAGCAAAAATATAAAGTAAACACTAAACGTCACTCCCTGCGAGCTATTTGCCCGTTAAATCTATCTACGCGGCGACAAAAGTGCGACCTTGTTAAAATAAAGAACTTTCCATCACTAATACACGAGGCAAAGTCTGCGCCTCGAAAATTTAAAAACAATCAATAAATATAAGATCTCTTGTCCAGTTTCCAAAGCCAACTGCAAAGTGATCTGATATCTCGGGCAGTTCAACATCGAGGATCTCCAATCCTGGTGTTGTCCACCGCCATTAATAGAGAATGAAGTCGGACTTGTTTTGATTACAAAATACAGGAGACCTTTCTCCTCAGCCTTTATATATATCCTTGTTTTATGTCCTGTGTGGGTGGGGAGGGTGGGTGGGAGAATATCTCCAATTTATCTCCGAACACATCCCACATTGTTTAAACAAGGCGTTCACTGTATTGTGCGGTTCTGCTATCCCATCATGCCATGTACGTGTACTCGTCCTTACTCCCCTCGCGTCTCTCTATATACTGTTTGTCTATCAGCGCTTCGATGCATTTCTGGAAGAAAGAAACAATGAATTGAGAAAATGATAAATAAAACCTACTTCAGGGCCGGAAAATGAGTAAGAACGCAAGGAAACCGTTCGCCCATTAGTTTTCTATCCCACATTCTTACAAAACATAGTTCTGTAAATGTTGTGAAGGCCGCGAACGTCGCCAGGACAGCTAACGCTACTTCTCTCTTCAGCAAAGACGAATACTGACAATCAAAGGACGCTATTTTCAATTACTGTAATCTTCGTGGCGTCCAAATTTTAAATAAGCGCCGCCCTCAAATAAGCGCCACGCTTGATGCGCGAAAAATTTAATAAGCGCCGCGGCGCTTATTCGAGTAAATACGGTAAGCGTTCAAAAAAAAGACACTTCAACCAGGTCTAGCAGTGTTCTTTTTAAAAAGGCCGAGAAACTGCTTTAAAGAATCAGAAAGGTATGGGTAGGCACACTTTCGAAGAAGACAGCTTTATGGGAGATTTTCTTGTTTACTTAAAAGCTGGTCATGTCCGATTTATACAAGATAGATAGATAGATAGATAGATACTTTATTAACGTGAAATAATCTTAGCTTTACGGCTAGTTTACAGTTATTTCACGAAATTAAAAACTAAAATCTAAATTAATTAAAATATATACAATATAAAAATGCTAGCTACTATAGATAATATAATTAACATGATTAAAAATACAAGCTTAATGCTTATCTTGATGTGCTCTTTCTGGTAGGAGGCCAATTTATTTTTTAGGCCATGATTAATTTCTAAGTCAGCTACAGAAAAGTGCAAAGATTAGTTCCTAAAGCCTGGTTCTCATATGATCGTCCCGATCGTCTCTGTCGCTTCTGTCGCTTCAAAAAGTTTGCTTGCTCCAATCACCTCAGACTTTGCAAACGACAGAAGCGACAGAGACGATCGGGGCGATCATATGAGAACCAGCCTTAAGGCTTATGCTTCAGAATGTGCGTTACCTTGATCATGGCTACACTGGGCGTGAATCTAGCACTCGATTGGCTTATGACCTAACAAAGAGAAATTACAGAAGTTAGTGTAACTTGCACGAGACTACAATCATGGACACTTACAGTTTAACCTCAGCTAGTGGACAATTCCTGTCGGCAGATACTTCATCATGGCCCCAGCGACATCTGAACACTTCATTTTTACTCTCCCATAAACGGACACCTATCCTAAGCGAACACTTTTTCAGGTCTCAATTGTGTCCACTTGAAAAGAGTTCGACTATATTCGCCCGTCTGTCTGTCCGTCTGTCCGTTCGTTCGTCTGTTCTTTGCTTACTTTCTTTGTTCATTTATTGACTTACATATTAATATTTATATTTTTACCTCTTGCATGAGTGAATTGTGCTTCAAAACTTTCCTGGATTTCATTATTCTCACTATGGCAGCCTAAACGTTATAAAACAAGAACAAGCAATTAATAGTAATAAATAAAGAATCAGAAACGTTACCTAGCACCTTTAAATAAAGAACATAAATCCGTATAGAATCTCCAATGAAGAAAAGCAAACGCATCAATTTCTTCCTTAACAAGTGAACAGACAGAGCGGGTAGCAGCTTTCGCAAGGTTTCACATGAATGGCTAGCTCCCCTTCGAGAGAAAAATAGAACAAACAACAGGTACAATGCCTGCTACACTAGAGGACCAGTAGAATAACAAGCTTACAAGAGCTACTACACAGACCCAGGGGGGGGGGGGGGGTACTCCGGCTTGTTAATGACGGGGATGATCGAAGGATTTTTTTGGGTTTGAAATTTTTGATTCCGGGTTTTTTTTTGGGTTGGAATATTTAGCAAGTATTTTTTGGGGTGACTTGATTTAGATAGGGGATTTTTTTTGGGTATTAAAAACGAACTAAAGTGCCTTGGCGCGGCCTTGGCGTTTTTATGGTATGATGAATAAACAAAACGAGCGTTCTTTGTGTTATGTTATTGCCGCTCCTGGCAATTTAGGGGTAATTTGACAAGGGATTTTTTGGGGGGTTATTTTTGGTCCAGGGATTTTTTTGGGTAATGTCGGAAGACTTAGGGATTTTTTTGGGTCCTGAGTTTTGCCTCCATTCGATCATCTCCGTCATTTACAAGCCGGAGTACCCCCCTGGGTACACAGAGTGAGAAAACAAAATGTATGAAGTCAATCTGTTACCTGAAGGTACATTTTTCTGTCATCATCCACCGATGAAAGCGTTTGCTCCGTTTCCTGTTTAAAAAATAATGAGAACAATGAAACACTCTTGGTTCTCACAGGGCTCGAGACTGCCAAAGGCTAGTAAAAATGCAGTTTTGGCTAGTAGGTATTGTCCTTTCACTAGCCAAAATGGCTAGTGAAGAAATCAGGCATTAGTGGCAAGAAACCGCTATAACTAACAAGTAAACTGTTGACATTATAGAATGCGAAGCTTTAAACAAAACTCTAGTTGACAAAAACGCATGTACATGTAAAATTTTTATAGTGAAGAACAAAGCCCAATTTTTTAAGGAAAAAACCTGAAGATTAAAGGAACATTTTACCGTTAAAGGTTTAAACATCGGACATTGTTTTCACCATCCCCCCCCCCCCCCCTTAAAAGAAGAACTATGCTTAAAAATTGTGGCTAGTAGAAAACAAGTTTTGGCTAGTGAAATCAAAGCTGTCACTAGCCACTTGGCTAGTTAGTAAAAAAGTTAGTTTCGAGCCCTGGTTCAAATAATGGTCTACAAGGCGTTTCTCGAGAGATCAACATCGATTTTCTCCTTTGTATAACAATAACCTGTCAAGAAGACAAATGAGGAGAAATCAGGAGCTCATCCACTAGATCAGTGATATTGATATTTTGTACCACCAAACTCTTAGCATGCACAGTTGCTTCCCCCTGGATAAGTTTTTTATTCAAACAAAGATTTTGCATTCGTTTCATTTTGTTATTATTATATTTACCTGGGGAGTTTCTCTCTGTACTGCTGCGGTGATTTTTAGCTTGGTCCGTTTGCTGGAAAAATCCAGGTTTAAAGAATATGTACATCGCTCGGGATCAGTTTCCTAGGAGAAACAAAAAAGAATAAGCGCAAAGGCGTATGTAACACGGCAACATTGTGCGAATTAGAAACGCATTGCTCAAAGAGCACTCTTACTGGTAAACGGGGAAGAGTATTTGATGTTACAGTGGGCGAAAAAGTATACTAACTTCTCTCTTCGCGCGCTAGAGCGGTTTTCACTTGAGTGTCGAAAGAAATTTGCGTTTGCTTTGGTTTTGCATTACTACGCTTAGTGATTGGTTTAAAAATCTCGCGCCACTTTCTTAGCCAATCAGAAGTAAAACCAAAACCAATCGTGACTCGCTCACGCACGTTATCCCGCGCTTCGTGCCTGCGACATGTATTTGCTTCCAGTTTTGATTGGCTGACTGGATTGTCTGTGTCCTTTGTGATTGGCCAGAGTAATTACTTTGGTTTTGGTTTTACGACACTCAATTGAAAACTGCTCTAAAAACAAAAACACCAATGACACCAAAACCTTATTTACTACGACTAGTAAATGCTGGAATCACCTCCCCCTTAGGTTACGCACCTCTTCATCTGTAAATATCCTTAGGAATGCTTTGTATAAATATTTTAAATTAAGTCAGCTCAAGAATAATATTTTTACTCCTTTTTTAGATAATAACTTTTAGATTGTGTTATTTAGTAATAATTACCTTTGGATCAATATTGTAGATTAGTTTTTAAATTTTTAGCTTACATTTCGATTTTAAATTAGGTTTTAACTAAATTTTAATTAGATTATTGTTTATAGTAGATTCTTAATTTTTTAGTACATTAGAGAGGGCCACAAATTTATTAGTTGTAAAACTATTACGTGTAACCCTCTATAAATAAAGTTTGATTGATTGATTGATTGATTGACTTATTCAATTGTGTAACAAAGACCTGCAGCGTAACAAAACAGAGGCAACGGATTCTTATGGAGGATCTAATCAGCTATGAAATTTATAAATCAACGAAAAATAGCAAGGCTGATTTAACAGTAAAGGAATATAATTTCAATGCCAATATTTCGAAAGGCACGGCCTTTCTTCTTCAGAGCCTTTGCTGACTTTCATTACTACCTCGTTCCCCGGCACAGAGATGATATGGTTGCCCAGTTTATGTATGAACGGCCGACTATTCATTGGAGTTTCCTTTTAGTTTCCGAACTGATTGGCTCGTTCGATTTCTCGGGACTTGTAACGAAGAAAAATTTTCGGTGGAAATATCGTCTCCGGAAAATTTATTGAGCCAGCGATTTAAGTCACTGATTGCTTAGCAACATGACGTATACATGCATATATTCCCATGGTAACAACCCGGAACATCTTTCGGAGTATCCATGCTATATGACGATTAAACAACCATTTCCTGGTAGTCAAGAGTTATCCTTACCTCAGATGCTGTTATGAGCCGTACGTCTGTCAGCGATTGTATCGTTCTAACTAATTCTTTCTCAACCAGCTGAGTCTGTTCGTGGATTTCACTGAAAAGGAAGAAAGAAGACTCGCGGTGTTTAATGGCGGATTGTAGACTGGGAACTGGGAATTAACGCTCAAATCTTGTTTTAATTTAATTTTTATTTATTTATTTTTTTATTTTTTATTTTATTTTTTATTGCAAAACACACACAGAACGTTCTTACAAGGTGACATGTTCACTACTAATTACTTACTACACAAGGCTTCACTAATTACATGTACTTACTATACAAGGCCTTACTTATTACTTACTATGCAAAGCTTACTTTATTTACAGTACAATACACTACTTACACTACTTACATGACAATTAAATTGTATTTCTTAAAATTTAATATTTATACTTATAACAGCGCAATACAATTTATCTCTTTAAATACATTTAGGAAAAAAAACTATCAACTGCTTTTGACTTATTAAAGATAAATTAGAATGAAAAAATCAATCTCATCCCCAGAGCTGCTTGACTCCTCTTAGCCGGCGGAGCCTAGGCACGAGAAACAAGTGGCTTTGGGGACACATTATTTGATGGCTGGATTTTAACAATAGGAACAGCCAATGAATGAACCGTTAATTTGATTGGCTAGACTTAAAACTTTCGGTTGTTAAAATCTAGCCAATCAAATGATGTGTCCCGAGCGTCACCTGTTTCTCCTACACAGGCTCCGCGCTTTCTCTTTTTCTGACGGGAATTAGGAACGAGTACCCCCGGCAAACCATGGGGGCAATTTGCTTCAGTGCAATGATGCTAGAAGTCAGAACTGCGCTGAGTCATCTGAAGTGATTTTGATGTGATTACTTACCTAAAATGTAAGCTTGTTTTCTCGTTAAACAACAGTAAGACCGCCATCTGGTACGTTGTGACAGTGACAATATACGGCCGCTTGAGGTAGCTAACTTTCACTTCACCTACAAGAAACAATTCAGATCAATAAGAATTCCACGTACTCTCCAACTAATTCCCTGAAGTAGTGATCTACGAAAAATTCGTCTTCAGATAACAATAAAGACAGAAAGACAGAAGTGACACCCAGAATACAGAAAACCACAAACTAAGGATACTGTCCTACTCGCTGATATTCAAATACCGTAAAAACTCGTGTATAAGCCGCACTTTTTTGCCAAAATTTTGGGCTCAAAATCGTGGGTGCGGCTTATCTACGAGACCATTGCATGCAATTTTACAGGGCATCTGACAGGATGCGGTGGTGCGGCCGTGCGGGTCCACATAAATCTGCATCCTCCGCATCTTCCGCATCCTCCGCATCTTCTGCGCATTTTTGCGCATAAAACTGAAAAATTGCTCCATATAAGCGACAAAGCAGCTCTTTACTATCCTCACAAACAAAAATAACAAGGAGACTGATCATTTTGAAAAAGTTTTTCCTCTCAAAACAGCGACGAAAACCACGCTTTTCGACCGTGAATTATTTTAAACTCCCAGGCGCTCCACGTGTCTTTTGGCGATGGGTCTGGATACTAGTGCCTGGTTACTAAGCTACGAACGCTTTCACGAACACAGCGCAAAATCAGGTGCAAAATTTGATGTAAAAACTGTGATAAACGAAGAAATACCTGTCAACGAATGGCAGAAAAAGATCAAAAATGTTAAAGTTGGCAGAAATGATGTTAATTCTATAAAGTTCTAAAATTCTGGGTAAGACTTAAGTGTTTTCCGTTTATGTGTTTATAGTACATCCTGCACATCGATCGGAAAGGCTCAAGGAATCAAATTTAGCTTTATTGATTGTTGAAATTTCCTCATGATCCAGCATTTTTTTCACCATCAACTGGGCATTTTTCCGCCAGGTTTAATTTTTTTTCTCAAAATTATGCTTGAAATTTGGGGGTGCGGCTTATCTACGAGTGCGGCTTATACACGAGTTTTTACGGTAATTAACAATTATCCTGCGAAATCGCACGGAATATCGCCTGATACTTAGCCTTAGTCTAAAATCAGACGATATTCCGCAAGATTGAGCAGGATAATAGTCCATTTTACAGTTGCCTGCCAAGTAACCTGGCCTTTGAATGGTAGCGAGGCTTGAGGTGACCTTGCATTGATACAAACCTCCCTGCTTTATCATGTAAATGCAAACTAGTTAGCATCAGAACAACATGATTTACACAACAAAAGCAGTGAGGTCTGTATCAAAACAAGCTCACCTCCAGCCTCACCTTCATTCAAAGGCCAGGTCACTGAGAAGACAACTGTAAAATGGTCTATTGTTTTACTATTCAACAAATTGTCAACGAAACACATTTTGCACATAGAAAAACTGTAACTATGCAGCGCTTTACAAGATTTCGGACCAATCTTCGCAACCTACGGATATCGCAGGATATCTGTTATGTACAAAAGACATATATCGTTAACATTTTGACCATATATGGGCAGCGCACGCATGTGTTACATAATAACAACAATTATGCACGGGAATCAGTGTTTGAGCCTGGGTTAAAAGAGCATAAAAATGCTAGATTTGTCCACTTACCGGTAGACAAGTGTTGAAGCCATGTTAATTTCCGGCCATTAAATCTGCCATTGTAGAATTGTTCAAACTGAAAAAGAAGAATAAGGATAACGCATTTAGCCTGCGAAATCGTATTTTTACCTACAGTACTTCTCATGAGAGGTGGGGTGGGGGCATGATAAAGGGGCGGGGACGTTCTTTGTCTCCTTGAGGGGTGTAAATCGAGGGTTTTGGTGTCAGCTAGGCTGTTCAGGACGGACAACTGGGTATTTACCCATCAAGTAATCTTTTAGGCTTGTAAGCCATCTCATACTGGGCAGACGGCTTAGATAGATTAGACATGAAATCTTTAATAGTTCTTCATATACAACGTCTTATTTGCCACATAAAGTGTGAGCCACACCCAGACTAGTCTCTTTTAGGGGTTTAATTCAATTTTTCCAAGAGCATCCCCTCCCCCCTCCCCTTTAACATTGGAGTCCCCCTGGGCTTTCTCTCCTTTACGCTGCTTCTCTTCAGCGAAATCAGGGAGTTACTCACAGCTTAACACAAATAAGTGATGAAAAATTATTTACAATTATTTACCATTTGAACTGATTTTACTAGTTCCTGGGGGATGGACAATGGTGAAACTGAAGTCTGTCCAAGAGGCCACGCCCCAGACTGGAAAGGAAAGAAAACAACTACTGTATCAAACATTAAAATGCACAATGTAATTATCACTAACAAAGCATAAGGCAAATACAGAACGAAACAGTTTCTGCTATATGGTTGAACCTCCACAGGCAGCTAACTCCCTATCTAATGGCCAACTGTCTACAATGGAGCAGGATATTTTGCCCTGATTGTGCGCTTATCCATACAATCAACTCACCTGTAAAACGAAGAGGGTAAAACCAACACCAAGAGACACATTGGCATTTGAAAGGAAATCATTGAAACTAGAGTTCAGATCAGAACTGATGCTAATATCAGTGAACATGCGGTGAAGTTTGTTGGTGTACTCAAAGCCACAGGCTTGCTGCAAAAAAAATCAAATGAGTCATGTAATTAGTTATAATTTATTATAAGTAGAGTCTGCTTTTAACCCTTAAATTCTTTTATTTTTGCTTCCCATTTCTCTCCTCAGTGGGCCGCAATTCTTTTGGTCAGCAGCAAGAATAATAACATCTGGCCAGTTCTAATTCAATAGTCATGATTTTCCTGGACTTTCACTCAAATTATTCTGATTGGCCGACAATCAAAAAAACTGCTACACCTGTAAGTTCTCTGGGTACACTAAAAAAACACAGAACCCTCCAGAAGTCATAAGTGTTGGTGCTGACAATAAGTATTGTGGCCTCTAAGGACAAGATAGACTTGCCACAAGTTGACTCTTATGAGCAACGAAGCTGTGCTAATGAGCAACGAAACACTATAAACAGACTTTGAGAAAGTGTGATGTGAATGTTCACAACAGTGTTAAAGAACATTACATCTACCAAAAACAGTAATTTTGAAAAATGTGCAATATTGAGTTTTTTAAAGGTTACAGTGGCATGGTGAAGCATGGAAAGCTGGTCTATTGGAAGTCCCTCCTCTTCAACACTTTTAATATGGTTTTATTTGGGGGTAATACACTGCGAGGTAGTGGACTTCTACACCAAGTCCAGGGTATTGAGTGCTCATTTCCTTCAATCTGCAGCAAAAAGTATTTGATGCAAGAATGAGCTAGCATTTGTTTACCTTTAAGCGGCTAATCATTCCTTCTTCAGCATCCATTGACACTGACAGGGTGTGAATAAGTCTCTTTGCTAACATCTTTGAGTAGAACTACAAAGCAAGAGTTTAAGGTATTTTTCAACTTCCATCAAAACATGCAAGTATACGAACATATACCAGATACCCAAAAAAAAAAAAAAAAAACAAAAAAAAATCTATTATTATTATATATATTATACATACCATTAAACCTCCATTAACCCCTGCCCCGTTTTTAAACTACCCTCTCTAATAATCCGCCTGTCAAGGGGTTTATTTTTTAACAAGCACCCCTTTTTATTGCCCTCCCCCCCCCCCCCTCTAACCCCCCCCTCTCTACTACCTACATATAAAAAAAATTATTCCCCAAAGAGTTTAACAAAGATTTTAACATACCTTTTGAAAAATATCCTTGTCATCAATATATTTAAAAATAATTATCTGAAAGGAAAAATACCATTAGTTTATTTCTAACAATTACGTCATGTAAATGCATGTCAAAAACCAATTGCAAATAGAAGTGAATTGAGTTGAGTTTAGGTAAACAAACATATCCACAACATTGACTTACAATATCACTAAGTTTTTCATCTAATTCTACATCACTGAGGTTTTTCGTACTCTTCTTTAGGATGGAATCACAGTATTTGGCAAGCTAATGGAAGAAAAAATTAAAATAAGGTAAGAATGGCATATACAAAGTAATGCAAATCTGAATTCAATTCAGTCAAGTGGTTTAAGCAAAAGCCAGTTAAAGCTCGTAAAACAAGATTTTAAGCTCAAGTAGCCACCCTGCTTTTCTTGAATGCCAGTCAAATCCTTACCCATTCTGGAGATTTTGAGGAGCGCTTAGGGTCATGCCTATAATTCACTATAGTTGCACAGGCCTGAAAAGGAAAGCAGAAAAAGAAATGAAACAATTTTGATGAAGAAAGGAAAACACTACATTCAATCTTTTGAGTCCTGCAATAAATCAATGCATCATTAAAACAACACAATGTGATGACAACCACAGTGCAAGCATGGCCACCTAGATTTTGATCAATTCCAGTTAATTTGGCATCTTGCACCAGTGCCCCTCTCTAACAAGTACGGCAACTTCCCTCTTGTCACTTCACATTCTCAGGACCTCTACATAAGCAACCTTTAAGTCTTTCTTGACCCATATGACTGACATGAACATATCATCTCAATCTTCTGGTGTTAAGAAAGAAAGACACTGGAGTCTGCCTGCTTCAAATAAAAAGTGCAAGCTAAGAAAAATGTCTTTCCTTGACAAGTTACTAATACATGATTTTCCTTTTTATGTTTTCTTCTTTTAAGTTATAATAGTTATTAAATATGACACAACTTCTGCTTTTAACTGTTACATGTAACATCTTAGATCCGACTCACACATGCATGACAATCTTTATATTTCAGTGTTACGGCATCTCATAAGTTATGCAGTAATGGATTATCACCTTGTCTAATGCCGATATAAAAGCTGGATCATCCCTAAATGTATCCTTGATAAGAGTTGAGAATTTTCTGTGGATATCCAGTAATTCATCTACATATTGCTGTGGACCCTGAAATTAGATGCAAACCAAAATTGTCGTGAGAAGAAAAAATGCACACCACAGTGTATGTACATTGTACATGTATGTAGTCTGATATGATCTTGCTATTTTTGTCAGACTTGGGTTTCAGTCGTATCCTTTATTCTCTTTCTCGCTTTTCTCAGGAGTAAAAAAAACCAGTCAAGAAGATGAAAACATATTTTCTTTTATTTATTTAACATCTAGCTTACTTACATTTTCCACTTTGACTGATTTAATTGCTTGCAGACCTAAGGGTATCAAATTGAAGGAAAATGTTAATAAGGTTGAACATCACATGTACCTGGAATTGTCTTTTAAAAGTTACGTGAAAATGTTAAGCCCAGCCAAACCATCACACTAGGTTAAGCCCTCTTTTGATGTGCAAGAAAGTTTCCTCATTACAGTAATTAAGTTGCCATTGATAAAAAATTATTTCAATACCACAACTAAGAAAATTTAAGGATTTTGTGCAAGCCTTTTATTATTCTACACATACAACAACAGACACAAATTACAGTCACCTGTTTTTGTAATGTGTTCCTCTAGTTCTGCAACCATGGCTTGAAGTCCACGGGGAATGTTCCTCAAAAGTTTGTATAGCTTTGCAAGATCTGAACAAAGAGCAAATAATTCAACATTGCATCATAAGCATCCAGGGATTCATAATTACCTGGTAGTTCAAGAAATCATGGTTAAAACTGCTGCAGTGTTTCACTTTGGGAAGGAACAGACTTTTGGCTCGATATATTGGGAGATTCGAGAAATTGGGGGCTCAAGAAATTGGGATTCTACAGAACTATATTTATAACAATTTCTGGGAAAGTGTTACTTCATAATGTGGCAGTTGTGTGATCAATGGACATGTTTTTAAATTACCCATTCAAGAAAAATGTTATCAAATGTAATCAAAATCCTATTGACCGTATGTACCTGGTCTGTTTTCCTCTTTGACCATCTGTCGACATTCTACTTGTAAGTAAGGGATGTAATCTTCCACCATGCGTGCTTCACACTCTCTGATCACTCGACTGTAAGAGACAGGATGAAAGAATTTCCTGGTCCTTAAATCTTCATCCTGAATGCGGACATCAACCTATGAGCCAAAAAAGGGTTGTTACATGTACATGACTTTTTTTGTATACCTTGCAAGGTACATGACTGTAAATGTATGTATTGGATTGGATTCATGACCACATACATGTACATGTACCATAAATGATACTAATAAACACCTGGGGCATCTTTTAAATTTTCGGGGTCCTAGGGGAGGTGATAAATAGATATGAGGCGTTTATTTCACTTTCTTCAACAAAACAAATATAGGATGCGTAGTTTGCTAGCGGAGTAACATACAAAACAGAGTTGGTGAGTAGCAGACTAATCTAATTTGCGCTAATGCAAAGCCTAGAGATGTCGTTCATACATGCAGTTCTTTATCGATGTTTTCATCGTCATCCAGGTCAACCATGCTGGCGTTGTTGGGCTCCTCGATGTCCGAGTCAAGCAACAAACTAACTATATTGCATGATTTTACTCTATGGAATGTTACCTTGGGTTTTTAGGTGATTCTTACGTATTCTTGGAGGGGGCGTCTATTTGACACAGGGCGTTTATAAGAGGGGGGCGTCTAAAACAAATCTAACACTTCAGGAGAGGCGTTTATTTAAGAGTGGGCATTTATTAGATCATTTACGGTATGTGAAACATCTTAAAACTTTATCACTCCTAAAGAGAAATGATGGCTGCGCGATAACAAATTTGTAACTGTGTGCTAAGCCAAACAGAATGATGTTGAATATTTATACATGAATGCAACACTCTCTTCAATGCCTACTTAAAACTTGCAAATGGTTGTACCTTAGTAATAAATGCATGACACGTGTTATCAGCATGAAGCTCTGCTGCCTCTCGTCTGTAATATGCTTTGGTTTCTTTCAAAAGGGGCTTCTCAAGCACTTCCTCATAAAGCTGGACAAAAAATTAAAATAATAAATAATGGAATCGGCTGCTTTTAATTTGACAGGCTGATCTTATTAATGTAAAAAAACTTTTAGATTCACATCATTCTGTAATATTGATTGGAGAAATTTATTGAAGCATGGTATGACCACACACTTGGATAAAGTTCTTGTGTATTTTAGTCGAGATGATTCCCTTTCTCACCCATCCTCACTCATTTCTTTCCACTGATACCTTGGGTGCCTGTGATAGGTGCAAGGTTCTCTGTGGGGGCTCACAGCAGAGTTGCTACAATTTGCCGTCAATGGAGGTGCATATACGTCATCTATTACCCAGGCACCCAACCCCCATAAGAGCAGTCGCCAACTAGATAAACAAACCATTGGGGACTCAGATTTTTCTTTGCCCATGCTTGTGACATGCTGAGCATTACATCTTTTTCAATTTAGGAAAACATACACTCAGGTACAATCCCATGGATAGCGTTGGATTTTGTTTTCGAATGATCTACTTCTATTACATGACTTTTACCCTTCCTTTACTTCAACTTTTCACATCACTTAAACTAAACTGGAAACTGCAAGGGAAAATTCCAGTGAACTTACATGAAGTGCTCCCTTTGATTGGTACTGCTGTACTTCAACTAAATGGAAAAGCAGTGTAAAGAAACTACTTCAATTTTTTCAGTACAACATGAAAATATTTCACTTTTTCACAATTACCACCCACTATTTTTGAGTAATTTACAAACATACTTTTTGCACATTTTCATCGTTTTTCAAAATTTCCCAGTCAATCAAAGAATAAAGAATTGCACAAGCAAATTATTAGCATGTGACTGTTTAGTTTAATTTTCCATTGGATACCAAACTACAGTGTGGCATTAATGCTTGATTTTTGATACTCCTCAGTATTTTAGTCTCAAGAATGGCAAGAGACTGTCATCTTACAGTAATTTATTTTGCCCTGTACAGTAAGACTAGGATTCATAAAAAATAATACAAATACATACTACAAACACCAACAAACATTGTAGCCATATGTATGCCTGTAAAATATGTACGAAGTGACCTTACCAAAGGAGAGAACAGTGTCATGAATAATGTTTTGGTGGGTGTCCTCTCCGTCACGATCCCTAGGGGGACAACACAAAGTCAGCACCGTTGATTACAAGTATGTCACTTGAACCAAGCATAGACAAATTGACTTCAGACCATGTCTTAAGATAATATAATGAGTAGTTACCGGTATATATAGTAAGTAACTTATGTGGCTGTGTATGACGACTAAAGACCCACTAAAAGGAGGTGTCAATTTATGATAGGTGTAACTTGCAAAATTCATATTTTTTTGTAGTTGTAAAAAACTTAAATTTACTTTGTCACTTCTTTTAGCACATGCTCCACCAAGGTCCCTTTTAAAGGTTCTATCATTTTTCTTTTCCAGATGTCCAGGGCAAGCTGCATAAAGAAAACATTACAGTATGTTTACATATATTAGTCAATACTTGCAATACCACATTAAAAATGTTAATTCTCTTTACCAACTGTCTTACATTTCTTTCAATGTTAGTTTGGAGAATTTGGTTCTACGTCAAGACAGTATTGCCTACTGTCTAGTTGATGATTAGCTTTATTCCACATATCTACTTACAATATGGTTTTTCATTGATATTGATTGAGGAAACTAGTTAAGATAAGTTAAGGTAGGGTAAGGTACATTAAAACAACCTGCAAAGAAGTTGAAAATAAGTGGAGAAGTGGTCGCAAGTCAAAAATACTCGGAAAATTTTTTTTCCAAGTTCCCCAACGGGAGTTGAACCCATGACCTTCCAGAATACCGGTTGGAACGCTCTAACCACTGAGCTATGGGGGACTCATGGTGAGCGAGGTCATATACTGGGTTCTTATGTGACACATGTCCTGCTAACTGCAAGGCTCAAATATGTCCAAATGATAAATGTGAATATAATTATAATAAGTGGTGACTTGGATTAAAGTGAAAATAAGTGGAGAAGTGGTCGCAAGTCAAATACTCGGAAAACTGCAACTCGGAAAATCTTTTTTCCGAGTATTTGACTTGCAACCACTTCTCCACTTATTTTCACTTTAATCCAAGTCACCACTTATCATATATTGCAAAGAAGTTGATGTCTGCTAGCCTGGGGCTTGTGGATTTTGCAGTCGGGCTAGTGGAATTAATCCTTCAAGTCAACCGCCATTTAAGCATTATGCTTATGACAATTTTTTGGGGGCTAGTAAAATGCCTTTTGGGCCAAGTACATTCTGGCATCTAAGAAAATCCAGTAGCCCAATTTCGATATTTTAATTCAGCCTAAAACAATAGACATAACTACGAGGCTCCGGGGAATAAACCCCACAAACTCTATAGTTTGGTCCCCGGAGCCTCGTCCTGAGGTCTATTGTTTTAGGCTGAATTTTAATATATCAAAATTGAGCTATTTCTTTGCATCATGGTAAACATGCACTCAAGCAACACTGACAGACATCTCAATCTGGAGCCCAACTTGCTAACCATTATGCCACTGCATCTCAACAAGAAGAGCTTAGATATTGATTTTAAAACTTACTGCTCCAATGTCCATGACTTCCTCCATGACATCAGGACAG
Source organism: Oculina patagonica (assembly GCF_052425735.1). Lineage (NCBI taxonomy): Eukaryota > Metazoa > Cnidaria > Anthozoa > Scleractinia > Oculinidae > Oculina > Oculina patagonica. Next base: position 10,478,556 of record NC_135764.1, on the reverse strand, counting down.
AATGATGTAGTGTATGGAGAAATTTCTCCATAGTCTTGCTTCTGTTTCTTCAGATGTGAATTTAGATAACTGTGAAGACAAAGGACAATATATAATTTCTAGAATGTGTCTATAAATTATATTAAGGGATTATAGTTTAGGCAGTACAAAAATTTAAACAGCTGTGTTCCTTAAAATAAACTTATAACAATTTTGCGCAGATTATCACTCACCCAAATAATAGGTTCATATAAAAGGAACCTTTGCTGAACTGCGACCAGTGATTGTGATACAATCGCAGTGTGTCGACATCAGGACCGCTGACAGCCTAAAAGAAAGAGAAAGATGTCACAGGGATATAGCTAGGCAAAAACTAAGCAGGTACATTAACTAGCCCAACCTCTTCTGTGGCCGGTGCACCTTTAAAATAATTTATCCTCTTTTTGTGAAAATTTCAAGTGAGTGACCTGATGACGAGTGAGAGTGGCCTTATGGCCTGATGGTCAATGTACACCTGTCTTTGGGCAAACACAGTTTTTTTCCTGTGTCAAGATAATCACTGTTTTGCAGACCTGGCAGAGGGGGAGAAAGGGTAACACCTTACAGCATACATGTACATGTATATGCTATATGTGCCACAGAATAGCACCTTTTTTTGGGCCAAACTGAGGCCCGAAGGGCTGAGAAAAATTATTTTGGAAAGCAGGCCCCCCTCTTATTCCAGGGTCTGGATTATTGAGCCACCTACTTCCCTGATGTCTGGATCCACCACTGATAATTTTACCTTTCCCAGACTTCTCAAACTGAATGCCAAAACTCTGCAAAGGTTCATTCAGGGCTGCAAATATTTTTTTTTTCACATGAAAGGACATATGTCCTACTAAGACACCATCTTGGTCGGACAAAACAAAATTGTGGTCAGACAGATTTTTTTGTAATGGTGCCGTAAAATAATTTACGATCAAAATATTGTCTGGACATCATGTCCGACCACACTTGGGATTCCGTCGGACATGAGCAAATTTTGGTCGGCCAATGTCCGATGACTGACTGTTATTTACAGCCCTGTTTATTTATAAGAGCATAACTCTTAATTATGAGATTAAGTGAGTAAGTAAGTTAAACTCTAACCATACTTTTTTATAGCTATTTTGTACTGAAATAAAACTAGTTGTAACAGTACAAGTTGAATTACATAACACACTTAGCCATTTTTATTGAAATAATCTTTAACAAACCTCATACAACTTTTGGCTATGACTCTCCAAGAAATTCTTCACTTCAGCATACAGCTTTTCACCTAAAGGCTCTGGAAACGCTACACACAGGGCATAAACATCGCTAGCACGAGTCAAGAAACTGAAATTCAAAAGGAGCTGACCATGCAATTTATAATTTATTGTGCAACTTTTAATACCATACAGCTTACTTTCAATTTTAGAATGAAACTTTCTGTTATCTTTTTTCACTGAAAAGAAAAATCTTGAAATTAATTCAAACCCTTTAAACAAGGACTGTATCAACTTCATTACCATACAAAATCACGACCATATAATTAGGAACTTCTGCTTTCTTCAATATAATATACAAAACTTTTCATCAGAAGTAAAACTAAATTTAATCACCAGTGACAAATTATGGGACGTTTATCCGTCAACACGCAAGCCATAAAAAGAATTATGGCAGCCAAACTATTAATATGCCACTGATAGACGAATTTTTAAACATTTCCGCAAAATCCAGTTAGCATGCTGTACGTGCATTTTTATGGTAGTAATTTTGTCAATTGATGTATCAATTCGGTGAACAATGGCTGGTAAGTTGCATTGCAAACATTGATGGTAGTAAAATAGGTGGCCACTGCAGTTAGCAAAGATCTGCTTTAACAATTCTTCGACCTACAATTACCGTGCAACTTATATAAACTTCTGTGCGAAGGTAGCAAAGGATACGAAAACCTGTCATTCCAAACTGCTCGTGGAATCTTCTTCAAAGTGACTACAGATTCTACTGTTTCCCGGATCTTAGCCCATGTTTCATCAAAATTCACAGCCCGAGGTCTCAGTGACATCTTTCATCGTCGAATAACGTATTGGTTCCCAAAAATCTAGCTAAGCGACGAACAGGTCTATCAAAGTCTGCCCAAAAATCTCTCAGACTTTTTTCCGCACAAGGACGATTTTGCGATGACTTGATTGCCCCCTTAGTAACCACGCCTTCAAGCCATGTTTGATTCCGCTCCCTCCAGGGTATGATGGGATACCAAACATGGCGGCGTTTTCAAATCGAGACGATCTATGACGTCATTGACTTTGCTGGTATGTCACGTGATTTGTTTGACCAAGCAAGAAGCTCTCATAGCTTAGAACAAGCCCTGGAAGCTTGACCGCCAACTGAACATGACAGAAGTATAGCTGGTTTGGCATGAAAGGCACTGCACAGCACAGTGAAACCTTTGGGAAGGCCGTGGCCCAAGGGAGGGAGCAAGATGCTACAGAATTTCCCTAGTACATAATTTGCATTTGTTAATTTCACTGCACATGCCCGATACAGATTCTGTTTACGCACTGTAGACAAAACGCCCCAATTAACTTTATCGCTTTAGCCTGGTTTTCACTAGCGACACAAGCACAAGCGCACGCATAAGCGCAAGAATAAGGGGTATCAAATGGTCTTTGCGAGCATTTGCGAGCATGCGAGCAAAGCATTTTTCTTTGCGAGCACGAGCACTGACAAAAGTTAGCCTTGCGAGCAACGAGCACTTTTCAAAAAGTTACACCACTGAAAACCGAGCATGCGAGCACTTGTAAAAACGTGCGAGCACGAGCAAACGAGCACCCACTAAAATTTTGCGAGCATTGCGAGCACTGCGACATTTTGAGGGACCATTCATGACCCCTAGAATAACAGCTCTTATTTCACTCGGTCCGAAAGGGACCAAAATTCATATAACCTCTACCTCTGCGAATTGCAGTTTTATGCTTGTGCTTGTGCTTGCGGCAAGCACAAGTACAAGAATAAAAAATTGTCCATTTTGCGTGATTGCGCTTATGCTTGCGCTTGTGCTTGCGTCGCTAGTTAAAACCAGGCTTAAACCAGTTGCTTATTTCTCGCATTATGTTGATGAACAGTCGAGTAAAGGGCAAATTTATCTGTTTCTTTGAATCAAAGGTGGTATAACCTCGTTTTATACGGCGAAATGAATACAGGAACTTGGCAACTTGCTCGAGCAAATTTAAATTGAAAGTTGCAAATTTCGATGAGCAAACTGTCAATCAATATTGGGACATTGCGCCGCAACATTGCAAAGTTCTCAAAAAAAAAAAAAAGGTTTGACTGTAATTACCTAAATGAAAGTTTTCCATACTTGCATGCCCATATACTTCATATAATTAGACAAAATTTCATCCAAATCGCTAAGCTTAATTCAATCGATTTTAAGTTCCCATCCCCAGTCCTCTACGCGCTATTTCCTTGATAACAATTAAAAAAGAAACAAAATCTCAATAGCAAAATAAAAGAAGATAAATTTTATTTTAAAAAATCACACTTGTGTAATCACTGCATTGAAAAATAAAAAAAGATTGCGAAAATCACTGTAACCATCAGTAATTACAAAGTCTTTCTTTACTATAGCCAGTCATTTTCAATGTTTCTTCTTTTGCTGTTTCTTTTTCGGTTTCGGTTGCCATGGTTTCCGCTGAGCTGCTTGTTCCTGCAGTTTCCGTAAGCTTTCTCGTGTTTCCTATAAATTACGTTCACATCGCAATCTGAAAAATAGATATTTATACAACTTATTAATTTTTAATATAGACAGATTGAATAGTGCAAAAGCGTGGAGGAGGTACAAAACTCTTTCTAATGTATTCGCAATGAAATGAACGTTTCGTTGTAGTTGGGAGCTAACCCTATGGCCGTGAAAGATCTGTATTACACCACGAGCCCGAGTTTTCTACACATAAAATTATGAGCGAATAGTCAACGAGACACAGCCGAGTTGACTATTGCTCATAGGAAACGAAAAGAAATGGTTTAATTGTTTTAGTAGGAACTCAAAAAGATTGCTATCCGAAACTTACAATTTTCTGTACTTTTAAGCCAAAACTCAAGAGTAATTGTCCCTTTACAGAGAAACGCGCACGCGAACGTGTTCTTTCTGCGACTACAAAACAATGGGGGAACCAATCAGATTTGCGGATTTTCGATAGAACACGACTGAGTTTCTGCCCATGTAAAGTAAAACTATTTTTTCTTACTTTTTGTTAGACTCAGTAATACCAAAGGTTTTTATTTCCGAGTTAGCCTCTGAAAGAACAAAAAAGAGCCTTTATGATGCCCAAGTTAATAGACCAATTCGGCTATCGTGTTTACATCGTTGTTGCCACCCAATTCAGATCATGTGATGATTCCTTTGGGAGGTTACAATTGTTCTGTTCGTTCATACTCCCATGCGCTCAGTTACGTGTGACAAATTGCACAATTGTAACCTCCCAGAGGAATCATCACATGGTCTGAATTGGGTGGCAACAACGATGTAAACACGTTAGCCGAATTGGTCTATATTCCCATTGATAAGTAGCTATGTCTATGGAAAAGTCACCAAACTATCCCATTATTGCAATAATTAGTAAGTATAATGACCTATAATGGCATTAACGTCGGTTTATACTTACATCGATAACTCAATGGTGTCTTTGATGATTAATCACCAAGCGCAAGGTGTAAAACCATGGCACCAAAACTGACAATCCAGGAAATGACCACCACGTCATAAGTGTCACGCAATGTCCAGTTTGTTGTCACGATTAAATGGGATGTGTTTCCATGGAAATATTTTGCTTCCAACACTTTGTTGCTTTTCTTCTCAGCAGTAGAAGATAAAGTTACGTTTTCCATCAAATCCAATAATCTGTTTTCGCTGTCCATACGGGTTGTATTCTCCGATTTCTTATTTTTGTTAGCCAATGTGACCGCACGTTCCATCGACACATTGTTTGCTTTAGACCGGTCTGTTTCGGGAGTTGCAGTGTCATCTGTAATAGCACGCATTGAGCTCCCAACTGATCTAGGACTGCTGTTGCTGTTTTTTTCTTTCTCCTTAGGAACTTTCTTAGCGGGAACGTATTTTGCCGGGTCTACACACTGGCAAAGAAAAGAACCGAAATCTGTTAAATTTTTAACTTGCCTGCAGCTTCATAGCCTAAACGTTTTTCCTCAAGCAGCAAAAACCACTAAGTTTCATCGTAGAAAACTCTAACAAATATATGATTATTGAAATGAGCAATGGTATATTGCAATTTCTGAGTTTTGATTGGTTAACAGGCAATGGTATATGAGCTCATATTATTATACCATTAACCACAAATATGGTAGCCGGTAGACGTCAACGAAAACAGCTGGGTAGCTCAAATGTTGCAATTCTTTGGCCGTTTTTAATAAAACAATTATTCCACTCGCGGTTGTTGAATATGAGATCGTAATAGCCAACTCAGCGCTACGCGCCTCGTTCGCTATCTACTATCTCATGTCCAACCCGCGCTCGTGGAATAATTTTTAAGTATATGTTGTGGTTTAAATTTATCTCTGGTTTAAAAATTTTCAAACCAGTTTCAGTTTTATTTTCCATTGTCTCAAATTAATTATCATAATCTGTAACAAAGGGAAATTAAAATCAAACTGGTTTGAAAACATTTAAACCAAAGACAAATTTAAACCACAACATATACATTCAACTCTCTCTAGATCTAAGACGGACACCGTCGGGACCGGCTCCAACTGTCCATCTTAAAGAGGTGTCCGTGTCAATAAGTTATTTGTAAATTTTTGGGCAGCAAAGTTCTAAAATATCCGTTCCAAGGAACTCTGTCTCAGTTTTCTTCTGCTCATAAATATTCCCCCTATTAATTTCTATTTACACGGGTGCCGCGCTGTCCTTTCTATATAATAGTATAGTAATGTGGTAGTTAATGACAATTCTTACAACACAAGGAAATAACAAGCATCAACTTACACTGTATCCCAGACAAGGAGAATCCACTGCACTCATTGTTACTGATCTCCAATTAAAGTACGAATTTTGATTAATGTCCTTAGGTAACTCCGTCAATCCAAACACATTAATAATAACGTCATATAAGACATTCCATATTTTATCAAACCGGTTCAACCAGGTTGGACTTTGGCTTGTGGGAAGTTCGTTTCTTTGAATGTAACGTTTGCCAATCGAACTGCCTCGGGAGTGATTTAGCTTAGGATGTTCCTTGGACAGTATAGTCTGCAAGAAAGAGTTTAAAACATTTATTTGTCACTAGAATAACGAAAACAGGTGAAACGATATTCTATGAGCGTTTTCTGACGTGGCTTGTCTATAATGGATTGTATTTCAGTGGTTGCCTTCGTTGATACAAAAATGACCAGCCCTTTAAAAGAAAATGTCCGTTCGCTACACCCAAGTAATTAAATCAAAAAGGTTTAATTTAATTTTTCTAGAACGTATTGCGTATCATTACGCACTTACTCTATTCCGATCATCTCCACCTTGCAGTATTTCGTTATCGTTTTCTGAAGCAATGTACTCTGGCACAATTACAGCATCACTTGATACGTCCTTGTTCATATTAGCTGTGCTTTGGTTCGCATCGGAAATGCTGCTGTTATGTTCCTTTGGCTGTAACGGAAACGATATGCCTTAAAATTCCGGTTATAAGCCCTGGGCTTATACAACTTCGTAAGCGGTTTTGGGTGGGCTTATAAACTGAGGGGCTTATATCCGGGAGGGCTTATAAGCGGAATAAAAACACGTTTCGAAATGAGCCACGGGAGTGTTGATCGAAAGACGTTTTTAAGTTAAAAACGCGTAATAAAGCAACATCTAGCCCTGTTCAGTATGCATCCGACAGAGGGGGCTTGTATCCGGGGGTGGGGGGGGGGGCTTATAATCGGATGTATTTTTTGTTTCCAGGTAGATGGGCCTATAACCGGGGGGCCTTAAATTGGGCATATGGCTTTAACAAAAAAAACCTGTAGTATTCACGGCTAACCTTTAATAGTCAGTAATACCGATTTATGCACTTTTCTAATCGATTATAGATGAGTATTAATTGTCGCAGTTAATGTTAATTCTTGTTAAATAAGAGGCCGTGAAGAGGAGGGGGGATATAAAATACCATTTCCCAGCCCAAATTTTACCCATACCCATTTCCCGGTCTTATAATATAATATAATAATAATAAAAGTATTTATATAGCGCCGAAATCCACTAATTGCCCATGGCGCTTTACATTGAAAATATTAATAAAACGATGTTAAAAAGTGAAAAACTATAAAAGCTTAAAAAAAAAAAAACAAACAAACAAAAACAAACAAACGGATATTTACAAATATAGGTTCAAATGTCGTGTAATCAACGTTTTATTGAAAAACTTCAGTAGAAATATTAAAACTAAAGTTATCCGACGTTTCGATGTAGCTTTACATTGATAACATTTTACCTTAATAATGATGTTAGCTACATCGAAACATCGGACAACATTAGTTTTAAACGTTCGAATGTACCAAAAAAGTTAAGTAATTAAAAAGCCTGCTAAAAAAGGTACAAGTCCCATGCCAGTTCTATTGTTTATTTGTTTGTGACTCTCAGTCCCAGTTCCCATTTTATACCCCTTCAGACCCCTCAAATAAGGAAATAACAATAGAACCATCAACTTACACAGTATCCTGGACAAGGAGACTCCACTGTGCTCATTGTAACCGACCTCCAATTTAAGCAGTTTTGATTTATGTCCTTGGGCAGTTCATTCCATCCAAACAATGTATAAATAATCCCGTCATACAAGACATCTGATAATTTAGGATACCAGTTCAACCAGATAGAGCTGTTGTTAGGGCGTTCCTGTAACAGATCAGTCAGAAAACATCAGTATAAAGTAAAATAATGTGAGACTTGAGGTTTAGTTTTCATTTCACTTTTCTCTGGCGTGGTTCGTCAATAACAGCATGTTATTTTGGCGTTAAAAGCCTGTTCGCTATAAAATAAGTTAGTGGGGGCTGGAACCGTTCAAACAATCTAATTCAAGACTTAGTTTTCTGCGCCCCCATTCTCGTCCCAAAGCCCTTTCGTTTCTCTTAGCCGGCTTGACTTTGGCACGGGAAAACGAAGGGCTCTAGGGACACCAGATTTCTAGTCCTAGATTCTAGGACTTCCGGTCTTCATGTATGCAGTCATGACGTTTCAAAGAATGTATGAGAGCGTCGTTACGTTTTCGACTTCCGTTTAGGAATTCTTTGTTCCAAACAGCCAATCAAAAAAATTCGAATGAATTCAAAAATCCTATGTCCCCAGAGCCTTTTGTTTTCTCGTGCCAAGCCGGCTAAGAGAAACGAAAGGGCTATGGGGACGAGAATGCTGCGCCCCCTGAAAGAGACGGGCATGCTCGTCGTCTCGCTTAGGGGTGTTCCGGGCAAAACACTAATATTTTTAGCCATAATGGTCTCGTTTAAGGCTGCGCACGAAGAGATATACAAATATAAATCATATTCTTTGTTCTTGGTATCTTTTAGGGTTCAAGAAAAGCTTGAGCCACACCTAGATTGGTCTCTTTTAGGAGTTCTTTTCAAATTTCCGACCAGCATCCCCACCTCTTTCATACAGGAGACCCCCCGTGCTCTGTTCACTTACTTCGTTTCGACCATTTCCATGTTGCTGTGTTCCGTTATCGTTTTCTGAAGCAATGTCCTCTGGCACATATAAAGTGTCACTTAAAACGTCGTTCTTCATATTAGCATTGCTTTGATTTCCATCAGACATGCTGCTGCGACTTTCCTTTGGCTGTAACGAAGAAGAAATGTATTCATTACCTTTGCGTTGAATTTCGTGAGTGACTCCCTAAGCGATCTTTATTATCGCAGGCCTTAGTTCACAGCTGGTCCACTATGAACTGCTCTGTGGACGATCAGTTTCTTCACAGGAATGCTTCAAGTGTTCAATTAGCGCTTACCGTATTCCTGGGAAGAAAGTAACCGACAAGTGCCATACGCGGGGGTATTTTGCCTAATAGTACACTAACTGGTAGTAGGCAAAGAAAGAAAGCATTTTAACCTTTTAAGCTGTTTTGATTAATAAGTGATGGGCCAAAGGTATAAAAGGAGCATCTGAGGAGGTATGGGAAATCCCCATTCCATTAACTGCAACGTTTTTCATGTCTTAAAGTATTTACGCCTTCGCAATGATACTAATGGGAGGCGCGGTCGCCTAATGGTAGGCGCGCTGGACTCCAACGTGGATCTGGCCGGTGTCACTGTGCTGTGTTTCGATGTCTTCTTACGCAAGACACTTTAAGGTGGATTCTCACTGACGCGTAATTTTTTACGTGCGTTTAGGTGCGTGATAAAATTTAGAGACAAGGTATGAACGACTTGCGTAAACGTGTACGTAAGTCGTCCATACATAGGCTAAATTTTTCACGCACCTAAACGCACGTAAAAAATTACGCGTCAGTGGAAATCCACCTTTACTCTCGTAGTGCCTCATAAATGTACATGGACACTGGCGAATTTAATGCCGGGGGTTTCTCTGTGATGGAATAGCATCCCATCCAAGGGGGGGGGGGGGGGAGGAGTAGAAAAACTTCTAGTCGCTTCATGCTACAGAAACCGGGATAGGCTCTGGCAAGATGGGCCACTAGGCTCGAAGAAACTATACTTTTCAATAAAACTATGTATCTAATGCAACCAAATTTGTTTCACATGGAATGCAATCAGTTTTACTTTATTGTGTATCTCAATTCACTTACTTCATTTGGGTCTTCTCCATGTAGCCATGTTGTGTTCACACTATTTCTCTTCTCTAAGGTATCTTCATAGTTCAGATTCACCATCAGTTCTCCTAATTCTATGGCAGTTAAATCAACTTCAAGGACCACTTCGCGGTGGCTGATTTGTCTTGAAATCAGAATCCTTGGACGGAATGATCCATGTGTGTCTTCAACGACGTGGATTCCTGAGGCAAATTTATCAAAAGAAGAAAAGAGATGGGTAAAAACGGAGCGCAACTGTAAACTACAAGGTGGTTTTACTGTTTACGGGGCGATTAAGATCGATTTGTACTAATCCAGGTTTAAAAGTTAACGAAAGTTTTATTTCCAAACTTTTTGTCTGAAATATTTTTATTTTTATTATTGTACTTCAGGTTTTTAAAGCCTTTTTTTATTTAAAATTTTAAAGTAAACACTCTGGCCAAGCACAAAGAACACAGACAATTCAGAGATCCAGTTAAAACTCGAAGCAAATACATGTAAATGGCGCAAAGCGCGGGAACTTGAACGTGCGCGATCGAGTCGCGATTGATTTTGGTTTTGCTTCGGGTCAATCACAAAGCAGCATAACAATGCAAAACCAAAGAAAAAACGAATTACTTTCAAGACTCGAGTAAACACCGCTCTGAATAAAAATTTGCCGGATATAAAGTCGAAAACAACCTGGTTACCTAGAGGAAAAAAAATACCGTAAAAAACATTCTTTATAACTTAGTTAACAGAATCCGCTAATGTTGATCATTTAACCGGGCCCAACAGTGAAAAAAAAAAACGAATTGAGAAAACTGAAGTTTCTTTTGTAGCAATGTTTGAATAAGCGAAAGTACAAGATTTCACATGAACGCAAGCCGGCCCGGTGTAATTTATTTTTCTTTCTTTTTCTTTGTAGCTGCGCAAGTTTTGCTAGCGGTTATTAGCTTGTTCTTACGCGTACAGCTGAAGCTAGTGAAAAGCTAAGCAACGAAAACCAAAACAAAAGAAAGAAAGAAAAGGAAAATAGCGAAAGAGAGAAATGTTGCGTTCCAGTTAAAACTTTTAAAAAGTGCGCTCTGGAATCATTACGTCAGGCAAGATACCATAGCAACGAGAATCTAAACAAAACTGGATTTCTGCAACTGATCGGTCCAAAAAAGAAACTTTTCATCAACCGTTTTTCCGATCTTAAATCAAACTTGAAACATTTGTGGGAACTTTATGTCGCAAGTACACAATCTTTTGGTAGCATTGGCTAAGAAACAATTGATTAAACAAGTAAAATAACGGATTTTCAGGGCGAGCTTTCATCCTTTTCTAAACCAGCATGCACAACCGAAAAAGTCGCGTTATGCGTTTTCAAATTATTGGCAGACTTACCCTCCTTATTGGTTTTTACTGAAGCGGACGTGATTCCTAACGAGGTTAGGATAAAAAGTACGTACTTCCAAGGCGGTTTCATGTTTTCCTAACAACTTTTTTCCTCTACTTAAAGCGACACGGTAGAACTCGTTTCGCTTTCCAGAAAGAAGTAAAAAAGTTCACGTCATAAAGACAACTTTGTCATTCGAATATTTTGAGCGCGCGCAAGACTTAATTTATCTTATTTTTTGTAGCTGCGCAAGTTTTGCTGGCGGCTATAAGCTTGCTCTGGTGTTACGCGCTGAAGAAAGTGAAAAGCTAAGCAACGAAAATAAAAAAGGGAGAAGATAGCGAAAGCGAGAAATGGCGCGTTCCAGCTAAAACTTTCGAAGAGCGCGCTCTGGAATCATAACGACAGGAAAGATACCATAGCAACAAGAATCCAAACAAACTGGATTTTCCAAAGTGATCGGTCCAGTAAAGCCCAACTTTAAATCAACCATTTTACCGATCTTAAATCACACTTGAAATAATTGGGCATACTTTATATCAAAACAACACCAGTTTGTGGTTACACTGGCCAAGAAACAATTGATTAAACAAGTAAAATAACGGATTTTTAACGCGCGCTTTGATCCTTTTCTAAACCAGCATGCCTGACTGAAAAAGTTCACAGTATTCCTCTTTTGAATTAAATTACTGGCAGACTTACCATCCTTGTTGGTTTTTCCTGAAGCCGACGTGATTCCTAACGAAGTTAAGATAAAAAGTACGTACTTCCAAGGCGGTTTCATGTTTCTGTAACAACTTTTTTCCCTCTGATAAACCGGCGCGACACGCAAAACTCGTTTCGCGACACAGAACGAAGTGAAGAAAGTCACGTCATAAAGATGACTTTCTTGTTCGAATTGTTTAGCGCGCGCCCTAAAAATCATCGCTTGTGATAATACTCAAACAATACTCAAGGGACAAGCGAGCAACATCCAGACCGCTGTGGACACTTTTGCCTCGCGCGCTAGCTCTGACAAGTTCCAGCTAAACGAGGCAAAGTGCAAGGAACTGAGGATTAGTTTTAGTACCAAGGAGACTCTCGGGCTTGATCCTCTTGTTATTAATGGCAGGCAAATTGATATTGTTAAGTATGCTAAGATTCTGGGCGTAACCGTTTCGAGCGACCTTAAATGGAACCATCACATCGCTGAAGTTGTTAAGAAAGCTAAAAAACGCCTGTATTGTCTTTCTCAGTTAAAGCGTTCTGGCCTAGGTCCTAACGAGTTAGTACAGTTCTATCGTACCTGCATTCGCCCTATCACTGAATATGCCTGTCCAGTTTTCAATGAAAGTCTACCTGCGTATCTTTCTCGTGAGCTAGAAGCAGTGCAAAAGAGGGCGATGCGCATCATTTTTCCGTTTTTTACGTATGAAGAAGTGCTCGACAAGGCAAGTCTAGTCACTCTGTCAGGTCGAAGACAAGCCCTGACGGAAAAATTGTTTAACAACATTTTAGAGAACAATGACAGTAGGCTGAGAAATTTACTGCCCCCACAGTATCTTAGTAGTTATAACCTCACAAAGTCACGCCAGTTTAACTCTGTTTTTAAGACTAATAGATTTAGAAATAGTTTTATTGTCTCTAATGTACTTAAGTTTAGATTTTAATCACTCTTGTATAGTTCTTTAAATATTTTTACATTTTATCGTTAGTTTTTATCGCTTTATAAATTTGTAAATATGACATAATTCAACCTTTTAGGTTGCGAAGTTGTATTAATAAACTATCTATCTATCTATCTAGCATTTTGAAAATGGGCGTTGATTTTCTTTTGATAGCTCGAATTTTACTGTATTGCGGTGTTTTTGCTATTTTGAATTGATTGTAAAAACATAAGACAGCGAGTTTGCTGAAGTATCCTATTTTTAAGACTCCGTCAACTTGATTTTTTAGATAGAACGTAGACTTTCAATAAAGTCCTTCGTCTTGTTTATTATGCTGATTATGGCGCGCGGGACCTCTCGCGACTTCGTCACTGCACGGCCGCTTCGCGGCGTTAAACTCGCTTCGCTCGCTTATTTACTGTGAAAACTCGTGAGGTCGACTTGTGGCAAGTCTAGATAGAACGAGGCATTAATTCCAAATTCAAAATTTGATTACGATTTTATTGGATGAAATAATTTCAAGGTAGTTTTTGATTTTTAGGTGGTTGTGAGTACTTTTTACGCGCCGCCGAGCGGTCGCGTAACAAAATTGATTAGTAAATGAGATGCTAGAAAGCACATTTGATTTCTTGGCTTATATAAACGCTTGAATAATAGGCACTTCTTGTTGATGAAAACATGAATTTACTGTACTGTATAGTTCATCACAAATGGCACAAGATTCGTCACTGATTATTATTTATTGGTCTTTATTGCCACATTCACTTTCATTAAGGTAATATTTAATTATTTCCTGGTATTGTACAGTCCCTTGATTACAAACATAAACATTGTTAACATAAACATAAAATGAGAAGCCGAGGGGCGTAAGACATATGAAAAGTGAACAAACATTAAAACTCTAAACGTTTTATGAAGGCGGATCGCGAAGTGCGTTTTCTTTAAATACTGAGCATAAATGTTCCCGTAGACACCGAGTGTCCGGCCCAAGCCTGTTGGCAAATATGTTAAAACGTGGGAAGTACATCGGGGGTAAAAGACAACTAACAATAAGTATACAACGGGAGAAACAACAACAACAGATCATATATCACCCTAAAAAAAACCCAAAACAAACCCCAAAGTGGACACACAGTCGCATTCCAGAGCGCGAAGGCAAGGGAAGCCTGGAAAAGTACAACAAGCTAGCTCAGCACACTTCCTTTGCTAGCGCTCTTTATTTTTCGTTTTTTTTCCCCTGATTTTATAACTGACCTATGCGAAGACTGTGGAAAACACAACTTCATTCCAGACGCCAGTTCCTTCTCTTTCTTACTATATACGCAAAAAAGAAGCTCTGGCGAAGAGAATAGACAGTCTTTTCACTCTGTTTCAAAACGAGATGCGAAACCTATTGTATGAAAACGAGGAAACAGCGTAAGACATGTGCGATGCAGCTGGACGTATGAATATAATATGTGTAGTAGAAGGCATACTGCATACCGCCTTGATAAATAGGATATGAGTTTGCAAAATTATTTATGGGACTAAAACTAATTTTCAAACAAACCGTTTCTACACCATGCAATTCATTTTGAAAAGGATGTAAAAGGCACCTCAAAAAGTGTTGCGAAGGCAGTTTCTAGTATTGTCAACATAGAAATTCTCCTTATTGTTCTCAATACATTTCTTATAATTATAGTTGGGAGAACTTGATTGTCTATCATGATAAAATCCATTCGTGATCAGTTTTGTAATTCTCATGACTCGCATGGTTGATTTTGCACTGACATCGCAAGGAGAATCTTGACGGCGATTCAGATTAATTGAATATTCAGATCGCTCTTCACTCCGGTGAAATCCAGCTGAAGAACTTCATGGCGATTTCGTAACCAAGGAAAAGACCCTAACGAGAAGAGAATTAAAAAGTCACTAATTGTATAACAGGGAGGTGCAATGGCCTAATGGTTAGTGTGCTGGAATCTGGATCGAGTGGTCCGGGTTCGAGCCCTGGCTGTGGGCACTGTGTGTCGCACTGTGTTGTGTTCCTGGGCAAGACACTTTACTCTCATAGTGCCTCTCTCCACCCAGGTGTATAAATGGGTACCGGCGAATTTAATGCTGGGGGTAACCCTGCGATGGACTAGCATCCCATCCAGGTGACAGTAGAAATACTCCAAATCACTTCATGCTACGGAAACCGGGATAAGCTCCGTCCTGATGGGCCATTAGGCTCGAACGCAGACTTAACCTTCCTGAATTCAATAGACATAGTTGTTCGCTTACCGCGTTTGCCGGAAAAGCTCGTATCATGACCGGAGCAACTCCTTTATAAAGACTTGTAACACCTTCCTCTTTTATCTGAAAGCAAAGATACACAATAACGGAGTAATACGATTAAGGGGGGGGCCGGGGGGCAAAAAAAAAAAAAAAACCAAAACCCCCCCCAAACCAACGGCGCTTATGGAATAATTGTTAACATCTGCTGAGTCGGAAAGAATATAATCCACTGTTCCATCATTCAGGGGACGATAGAAGTCGAAATCTCATTTCCGAGTAAAGTAGACTGTAGGTACTTACTAATTGTCTGAAAGCATCTCTAACTCCTCTAGGATAAGTTCCTTCTGGAGCTAACAAAGGAAAGAAAGAAACCGATGAGAATATCACAGAAGCCGAGGCTTCTCCAAAAGCTCACACAAAACATGTCAGCATGATCGACCAAAACCGTGTTTCTACAAGTTAATGGACTTAAGCAAACTTTCTCTTTTAAATTTGTTTTTTGTTTCTCTAGACTTACAAACAAGAGTAAAAGTATGGGAGAGAGAAGGATACTGTAGAGGGGAGTGTATTTATTGGCTTACCTATTTGAACACGTGACTTGAGCACATCGGCGGGAAGAATGCAGGCCCAGCATACCATGCCAGTCGTGCCTAATACGGTCAAAAAGTACGTCAATAAAACTGCATTTGACGGGTCTTCTCAATTATTATTAAGAAATAATGAGCAATTTGTTCTTTTACAAGAATTAATTCAGTTGCTTGCTCAAACTACAACTCAGTTAGAAGGAAAGAAGAAACGCATACACATCAAGTAAACGATTAAGCTTAATGTTTCTTTTCGACCCAGTGCGTGTATGTGTTTTGCTAAACACGTCCTCGTTCCCAATGCTTTTTTTTTTTTGCCGAAGCTCTCGATTTCGGGGAAAATATCGCCATTAACTCATTTTCATGAGTTTCGTTTCTCGCATTGGTTTCAGTTTACATTTTTTGGAAAGTGTGTCATTTGTGGTTGTAATAACTCACATTTTTCGACTACGCGTGAGAAATTGGTTCGTAAGCGCGAGTTGGCGTGAGATCGAAGTTTTCAACTCGCAGGCGTGAGATCTCCTGCCCAAGGCGTTAGAGTTGGCAGGTATAACACAAAGCACCCCAGAGAAACAGGAGGTTTCAAAAGCTAACAGCCAACCGTTAATTGAAAAGGACAATTCCCTTCAAATTGTGCTGTTTTTCCATTGAAATCCATGATTTATGGAGCAAAAGCAAAGTGAAACAAGCAAAAATTGGCGATAAAGCAATCTTGGGTACTTTTGCTTAAAGCACTTCTAAATGCAACTTACCTCCAGCGATAAATACTCTTAGAGGGTTCAGATGTTCGCGGCTAACAAATGAAATAACACAGGCCATTAAAATGCAAACAGTGCAATGCCCTTAAAATAAAATATTAACCATACCTATATCACTATTCATATTTACTGTAAACAATATAAGCATCATTCAAACAAACCTTTCGCCTTCTAAGGTAAGTTTGTTAAGTATCCACTCATAGCTGAAGAAATAAACGCCCATGCCAGGTACGTCTGCAACATAAGATAGATAAATAACAACAAAAAAACAAAGTTGAGGAAGAAAACACAAAATAAAAGGAGACCTTCTTTAGGAGAACAAGGGCTACCTTTCTCATTTGAACATTATTTTTATTAGAGCTTTTGCAAACGCTTGACCAAACACTTTTGTCAGCTAGCTTAAAGTTTCACCGGGCTAACTTCCTCCCAATCCCCTCGCCGTCGTGCCTGACGTTCTCACCTCTAAGCAGCGTTGCGCATGTTCCTCTGTACAACGATCTTATTCCTTTCTCCATGTATAGCTGTTTTGCACAGTTCAGGGGACCTTTGTACTTTCTTTCACCTCCTGAACTCTGTTGAACCTAAATAGTAGAATTACAAAGTATACTATTAGCATACCTTATTTTCTATCCTTCATCGACGTAAAAGGGGGATCTGTAGTTCACCGCAGCAGACTTCATATGTCTCACCACTTTGCTGTGAGACTCACAGTTTTCACTTCAATCTCAATATGAGACACAGAATTCTCTCAGTAAACAGAGTTACAAGTCACTTCATTAGTACCTGGTTTTTAGCATAGGAGACCCAAGCGTGAATGTAGGGACGGTACGAAAATTGAAACTAATCAAAAGCATAGTTTACTGAATAAAGTTTATTAACGTGTTTTTGTCTCACCGAGGCGAGGCGATTTTAGGTTTTTAACCCTACAGCGTTATAATAAGTGACGTCACTTATTATAACGCTGTAGGGTTAAAACCTAAAATCGCTCAATCCTATCGGTAGAATGACAAAAATAACACGGAATGTTTAATAAACTTTATTCAGTGAAAAATAGTTTTTGATTAGTTTCAATTTTCAGTACCGTCCCTACATTCACGCTTGGGTCTCCTATGGTTTTTAGGTATTTTTGTCCGTCAGTTGATCAACCTCCCGGTTTTTACTGAAAACTCCAGATTTTTTTTACCTTAATCTCAGATTTCAAGTGCTTTGACGTTGAGAGGTCTGCCGCAGGTCTCAAGACTTCCAGTCTCTCTTAAAGTAGCAATTTTTGGTCGTCACGCAAGAAGCGTTACGTGACCTCCCAAGAGGCTTTGCGTGACGACCTTAATATAGCTAACAAAGAAGGCTGCCATGATCACGATACAAGGAAAAGCTAAACTAAAGTACCAAAAACATTCGATCATCTTCTTCTTGCTTACTTTGTTAAGTGGGGCAAGTGGGGGTGGGGGTGAGGTTCTTTTGATTTACACACAATACAATAATTTACGAAATATGGTAAATTGCAAAAAAGTTACCTACAAAATGTAAAACGAAAACGTACACTATCATGTTTTCAGTAACTACTCAGGAAGTTACAAAATAAGTATCAAGGTGAATAACGCTCTGCTTCTCAGAATTCCACGAGTTTAAAAACCCGCTGGTAAAAGCTAGGTGAATTAAAAACAGATTGGTATGTGGTTTGAAGGCAGATTGGCTTCATTTGATTTAAACTTGCTGTATGGTATCTTTTTATTTTGCTGTCTTTCTCCCAAGTCGGAACAATTTCTGTGGTTTGCCATGGTAGTTCTTGGGCTGCCTGTGGCAATACTGACTTGTCCCCAGGATCTTCTCGACATTTGAATCCAAGAAGACGGCGATGGCGGAAGGCGGAAGTTTGACACTCGAGTTGTAAACTGTGCTGGCAGGTAAGCTAGTGTACTTGTACGTATGTATACACTTTCTTAGTTCATGTGCATGTTATATAATTAATAATTCCTATGTGTAACTTCTATTTTTCCCAAATTTCAAATTTGCGACAACCATGTGTTCGAAGTCTTCGATGAATATGGGTTTCGATTTGTGATGTTTTTGTTCAGTTCTGTTCCCTCGATTTATAAGCCCAAGCGGTGACTCGCTAAGTTAAGCTTTAATACGTGAATTCTAAATAATCATGCTTGCATTGTTGTGTTTTCTGACCATGTTTCAGTGGATATAAACGAGGTATAAGTTTGATTTAGGCTTGTAAACTCTCATCTAGACTTAATTACATGACAAAGGATTTTTGTGTATGCATTACAGACTATTCAAATTGAACTAAACTTGCTTTCTGTAGGTCGAAAAGATCAAAGCAAAAAATATGCCTGTCACTTCTCAACAGCGTCCACTGACACCACGTGACACAATTCATCAAGTTTGAGAGCCAAGTTTGAGAGTACTTTTGGTAAATTTTCCGCTAAGCTATGATTAAATTAAATTTTATGCAAATTGGGCTGAAGCGATGCTTTAAATAACACGCTTGAGTTGAACTTATTGTTTCCAAATGACAGTCTCACACTATACATTAATTTGCATGTTTACAGATGAAATTGCAACTGTAAAAATGAACACCTTTGACACAACCAGTTTGGTTGAAAACCTTGTGGCTGACACACTTGACTGCCCTGCTAAAGAATTCGGTGGTGGACTCAAGACTGTGGGTGAGCTTGGAAGTCCTGAGAAGTATTTATACTGGCAATTTCCAGACTGGAGGTTTGACAACAAGACTGTTATGGTCCCACCTGCATACGAACCTTCCGAGCTGAATCGCACCATTTCTAGAGATGGCAAATATGCTCATGAAGATGATGTCAATAAAAGAGGAATACAAGGCGAGAAACTAGTTTACGATCGCCTCAGGCAAGTCGGCATAGCAAAGAACATGGGCATGTTTGTCATTCATGGATTTAAGCTCAACGAAATCCACAGCTGGAATAAGAGATGTCAAAAGGAGACTGGAGAGGGCATTGTTCCTACACGTAACATACCTGCCCGAACAGGGGAAAGTGACTTTATTATCTTCCATCAGGAAAAGGGTGTTATTCTGATTGAGGTAAAAAATTTGAAGGAATTGGAAGAAGACTTTCAAGTGCCATTCAAGAAAGATGCTGAGATAAACAAGGCAAAAGATCTGCAGCTGGATAAAAGTAGAAAGGTTGTTGAAGCTTTTGCTGCAACCAACCCTGGCAGTGAGCAATCTGGTGATTTTGAGCCATTTCCAGTGATAATGCTCATTGCACTTCCATCAACAAAGAGGGGCACTGCACACAAACTCGTAGATGACACTTCATTCATCTATGAAGAAGACCTCAGAAGTCCAGAAAGCTTTTCAAAATGGTGGAATGACAACATTGAAACGCTTCTCCCAATGCCCACTAGTCTGGAGACCGCAAAGGCCTACGAACTGGCTTTATCTAGAATGCTGGCTGTGCGACACCTGGGTCCAGTCACCGAGTCTGAATACACAGCTAACACAAGTTACACATTAGAGAACTTCAAGCACCTGGAAAACCTGGCAAAACGCTTTCGTAGGATCAAGGAAACTGAACATCCCTATCTCTTTCGCTGGTGCAAAGGCATGTCTCAAGTCGACCTTCCAGACTTGAAAGTGTCACAAGAGGAGGCCTTCGACCCCCTTAGAAGTGTCAACATTGTTGCTGCTGAGGCAAACCTTATAAAGAATCTCAATAAACATCTATCGGATAACAAGTTCTTTTGTGGCGAGGAACACGTTGCCGAAGATGCAAGGGTGTTTCAATATCTTTCACAAGAGTACATACTGGACATTGACAGCATCGTTACATACATGAACAGGGTCAACGAAGCAAAGAAAGAACCAGTAAAGTTCATAGCTGACAGAACCCTGAAGGACTTCAACCTAGAGGAAACAGATGATGTCACCAGACTAAACAAACTTTCAAAGCTCTTGGATAGGAACCAAAGTGGATTTCTATTAGGAGAGTGTTGCACAAATCTAGATGTTGAATTGTGTGACAACTTGGCAAAAGGGGACATCAGAGTTCTGCCACTTACTGGGAAGAGGCCGTGGGCACCAGTGTTCACAGTGGAACAACTTGCTGTGTTTGAGGGACCAAAGAAACAACTTATCATTGGTGGACCAGGGAGTGGAAAGACAGAGTTAATGAAGGCAAAAGCTTTGACACTCAGCCAGCAGTCGAAAGGTGAGCAAAAGATTTTATACTTGATCCAGCTGCCTGATAAGACAAAAGCGGTTTTTCCTAATGTCGTGGAAAAGTTTTTTAAGGACAACAAGGCAAAAAATGTTGATGTGGTGACAGTTGAACTTGAAGGTGAAAACTTTGAGGTCTTCGAAAGTCAATGCTCGCAGTTAAGATTGGAGACCTACAGTCATGTTTTCATTGATGAGCTATGGATTGGTTCAAAGATCAGATACCAGATGCAGCAAGATGGCACAGTTAACGTGGTTGATGAGCTTATGATTGCCAAACAAGCAATAGAGAGCATCGAGGGCTATGTTTGGATGAGCTCTGTGTTTGACTTCAAGGAACAATGTTTTGAAGAAATCAGTGATGAAGACATAGAACATGTCCTAGAATCAAAGAGAATGAGAATGGACGGAAACGAAAATCCGCTTTACAAGAAACTTGGCACACCTTCTCTCCTGAAGACGTTAAGAAGAAATGGTGGAGTCACACGCAGGATTAAGCATCTTCTTAGGAGCACAAACAACATTGTGAAGCTGTTACAAGATTATAGTGCCCGGTACCTTGAGCGAGATTTTCCTTATGGCACAGAAAACATGCTCAATCACAATGTGGAAGGACAGAAATCAGCTGGATTGTTGTCCAACCACAAAGCCTTGTCGACTCTTCAGAGGCTCACATGATTCCTGAGTTGGAACAGGATGAACCATGGCAAGTCCGGGGAAACCAAATTGCCATGCTAACTTACAGCAAATGTGGGGAAGTAATTAAAGAGGTGATACGCTTTAATCCTGATCTTCGCCCACCGTCGCTGATGAAAACCAGCAAGAGCCAGGTGAAGCTACAGCTCTGCCCCAGTGATATTCTGGTTGTGAATTTTGTCGCTCGGTATCAGTCAAAGCTCAATTTAGGCAACGAACTTAAAAGACAAGGGATTGACATCTGCGACTTACACGAGCAAGGAGCATTTTCCAATGGCTGTCTTGACCAGGCTCGCAATGGAGTATGTCTTTTAAACTCCAGGTCAAGAGATGATTCAACCTGCCTTGATGGAGCAGAGTGGCCCATGGTGATCGTACTTTTGACACCAGAGCTCATGCTGAATGAGAGGAATGCACCAATCGAGACAGTTCGCAACTATGACCCATATATTGCGATGTTTCGAGCACAGGCAAAACTTGTTGTGATATCAGATTCTTGGAGGTCATCACAAGACTTCCTGGAAACTGTTGATAAGAAGTCCAGGTAAACCAACTAGTTGGTGAAACATGATCCTTTTCTGATCAGTATCCCATCTTGAAGTCTTCTCAGACAAAAAGTTCTAGTAGATTAGCTGGTTGGTAAATCAACCTCCATTTCTGTTCACAGTTTTATCGAGAAGACTTGGTTAAACTGGCAGTTTAACTAGCGAGGTTGCTAGGTAACATGACAAACACTAATTCTGATGTCAAGCTGGTGTGTCTGTGCACATGTGCAAAGCTCAGTTAATTGTTAACTTTAGGCCTGTGGATAATCACCTATTGTGTGACTATTCCAAGGAATGCTGCTGAGACAATTTAACCTCCATGTGGTATTCTTTCTTATGCTGCGCAAAAGGATGTTTTGACTTTGTTTGAAAACTCTAGCATAGGTGTGACCACTCCAATCTGATGAAAGCTACTGATTTAAACTTCAGGCAATGTATAAAATTCTCGTTACTGTATC
The DNA here is from genome assembly GCF_052425735.1 of Oculina patagonica. Taxonomy (NCBI): domain Eukaryota; kingdom Metazoa; phylum Cnidaria; class Anthozoa; order Scleractinia; family Oculinidae; genus Oculina; species Oculina patagonica. The sequence goes on along the minus strand of NC_135764.1, from coordinate 10,456,270 downwards.
TGACGCTTCCCAAGTCGCATCTTATGAGATATTTACAAGACGTGATGGATGACTGGGGACGAGTGATGACTGGTGTGTGACTATACTCAAATGGGGGTAATTTATTATGCTGTACTTAGGTACATGTAGGTCAAAGTAGTCTGTTAGATGACATCACAGTTTGCTATATTGCCCAGTACCTATAATTGTGGTATTGTTTATTCAGCATCAATCGTAATACTTTTAAGTCTTTGAATCACACAAGGTGACACCTTTGTGTGTTGCTTTCAAATGAGAGCTAATGAGAATATTGTTTGCTTGCTTTTTTATTGTTATTTTGAACTTAATAGGAGCATCTTGAGTTGAGAAGTCTATTCTAAAAATGTTTAATTGCTTAAATAACAGGGATGGTTAATTGTCTGTTACCTGTAAAAGACACTTGATCCTTTCAGCGGGAACCACGATAAATGCAGAACAAGCCCCAGAAAACATTCCAGAAGTAACATTTTGGAAATTTCTGTTTGATTTAAGGATAACAGAAAGCAAGGCAATGTTAATTTGCGATAATCTTGACTGATTTAAAAATTTTAAGTAATCTAACTTAATTACTGCGATGCAAGCTGTAAAAAATGATACGCATCAGCGTAGTCCGTACCTGAGCTACTTTTTTTAATAGGCCTTGATCTTTTGATTTAATGGCAAAAAATAAATCAAAACAAAAACCTCAATGGGTCAGCTAAGATAACTAGACTGTACTATATAGCCCCTAAAGGAATTATGGGAAGAGTGGGAGAAAACCGTTATCTCACTTAGAGATGTAAATTAAGGAATGTTTGTCTCACTTAATTAGGGCGTGACAGAATGCCAATATTTTTAGCCATCAAGAATTAAGGTCTGGCTTAGGGTTGCACAGAGGAAGTAAAAGACGCCGTGAGTCTAGACCAATCAAGCACAAAAAATGGTGTAGCAACCCTCCAAGTTTATTTTTTTCCTTAGTGGAAATTTGGCCGCCAACTGCTCAAGTTTGGTCGCCAGTGAAAAATCGCTAAATTCATAAGCTCACGCTTTCAATCCTTCTTCTCAATTTAAGCCGCCGGGCTGGCGACTTCGGTTCCAATTTAGTTGCCATGGCGACTAAAATGGTCTTAACTTGGAGGGTTGTTTAGCCAGGTCCAGATTGGGCTCCTTTAAGTGTTAAATGAAAATCAAACAGTATAGCCCTGGGTTGCTGCTGAGAGATTTTTAGCTGAAGAATACAGCTGTTATTGAAGTTGTAAAGATGTAATGTTGACTTTGCTTTAATATTATTGTATAGTTTAGTGTTAAGTTCCAAAAGAAGAAACTCTCATTTCTTTTGGCGCTTCTTTTGGGTATCTCATTTAAAATGCCATCATTATATATGTCAGCTGATCTATATCATCATAATAATAAAATCAAGGTCCCAAAGGGGTAGTAGAAGGAAGCTTAAGGAGGCCTAATTAAAAATGTTTGCCGTGAAGCCTGGAGTCCCACCCTTTTGCTGCTTGGAGTCCTTTGGTGCAAAACATGGAGCCCTGAAAATGTTTTCCACAGAGCTCGAGCCTAAAGCTCTAGTTTTTGGGGGAACCAGAGCTGGCCTGGAGCCCAGGTTTTTCGGAGTCTTGACCCTGCAGGAGCCCTGGAGCCCTAAACACCTTTGGGACCCTGAAAAATGTTTTGTAAAGAATCAGTGTCCTTTATGTACCAGTATGCAAATCTACTATATAATGTACTCCGTACTTACGTGGGAATCCCATGGGGATCTGACATTTGCATTCTTCTGCCCATTGTCACTGCCCAGAATTGAATTGCACAGAGAGGTGTAGCAAAGGCAACTGGAGTAAACAATCCTTTGAATAATCCCAAGACACCCTTAAATACAAAAATGTAGATTTAACATCAAAGTTGCATGACTGCCCAGAATTGAATTGCACAGAGAGGTGTAGCAAAGGCAACTGGAGTAAACAATCCTTTGAATAATCCCAAGACACCCTTAAATACAAAAATGTAGATTTAACATCAAAGTTGCATGACTTGAATGTGTTAATTAAACCTGTGTACCATAATCTATTGTTTATAGGCCACAAAATCAGTCAATACAGGAGTCCAAGAAAATGTGTAAGTATATAAGAGGAAGGTTAAAGACTTCTACATGCATTGCATGCCTTTCATGGTGGAAATGTGTTACCTCATTTCGTACTGTTTTAACCAAGCAGTCAAGTGTCCCTCTAAACAAAGGTTCCTCACCAGGTATTGGTAAAGGTGCTGTTTGAAGACGAACCTATTCAAGTCCAAACAAATTGAACAGTAAAAATAAATATTAATGTTCATCCAATTGTAACCTTTAATCTTTCCAAGCTAATTCTGAAAGTTGCACTGTTAAATGAGGTATGTTTCTCAGGGTTTTTGGCGCGGGGGGGGGGGGGGACCAAAAAAAATATAAAAAAATAAATAAAAGAGAATTTGCAGTGGCACTTCCACAGGTGGGCAGGTGGGCTCTTCGTCCACTGTTCCCGATCGAAATGGAATTTAGCAGTGTTGATTTTTGTGGAGGGAGGAAAACCAGAGAACCTGGAGAAAAACCCTCGGAGCAAAGATAAGAACAAACAACAAACTCATGCACATCTGACGCTAGGTCTGAAATCAAACCTGGCCTCATTGGTGGGATGCGAGCGTGCTTACCACTGCGGCATCCTACTCCCCCCCCCCCAAAAAAAAAAAAAAATTATATGGGGAGGCTCCACCCTGAGGTCTAACCCCTTACCCTACACTGCAAGTAGTTTCTATTTTGCTTGAACAAGCGAGCACAATATACTGCAGGCCCAGCCAAAGGAGATGGGCACCTGCTTGCAGCTTTAATTGTTGCTTGTTTATCGCACTTGCTCGCTTTCACCTTCATCCCCATGGAATTTAATGCACGTAGTCTTCCCTTACCCTTTCACATACCATTTTTGACAGAAAAGGTAACCCTTTCATAAACTTTTGATAGGAAAATGGGAAAATGGTACCCCTTTCACATGCCCTATGACAGAAGGGATATTGTATCTCTTTTCCTAATGTTTCACTTCAATAACCCTTTAAAATACTAATATGAATCGACCGTTTGGTTCTGGTCTGTTCGAGATAGTTTATTCATTTTAAATACCTAAATAGCAGTTTCCCTACCATTTTGTTTACTTCAACTCCTTAAATGCCCACCCTTTCATACTCTTTCAGCTTGAAAAGGTGCCCCTTTCAAGTGGAACCTCCTTGCATAGTCTACTATGGAGTACCCCCCCTGGGATCCAGCACACCTCGAGTGTGTGTCGAGTTCTTCCCTCCTACCCGCTGAATCTGTTTTGTTAGATTACCATACCCAATCGAACGATTGGTGTTCGATTGAATTTTCGTTCGATTTTGTTCGATTAGATACCCAGCGTATATTTGAGCCATGGCCTGCATTATAGTTCATGATAATTGCGCAATATTTATGCGTGTTGAAAACAACAGCTCTGCTCTGACCAACTGCAGATGTGAACAAATGTGATCGAACCATATTAAGAACACACAAACTTTTAAAATGGCACTCTCTACACAGTCTGCACAGCTAGCTTGAAAAAGTTTCCGTTACAGTTCTTCCATGAAAAGAATGATAGCCCATGGGAATCATAAACATAACATGCCGGCATGACTACGTTTGGATTAATTTAATACGGAAATATTGCGCTTAATGATCAATAAAAATAAGACTATACAAACAAACAAACAAACAAACAATAACAGATTGACAAACAAGCAATTATACAAAGAGTGCACGGTACGTTGTTGAAATCATGAAATGGAATAAGCTCACCTTGATTGTATCAAAAGGATGGCCGATTGTTACGCCACATACTCCTCCAAATCCCCCAGCAAAGAAATTCTTTACACCAGAGACACTCCTTCCTTGATGTCCTTTGCCTCCCGATTCTATTTGAACTCTGCTAGGAGCTTCTGTTTCCCCCAGCTGCACGTTAGAACTTTCCATTTGCAGGTCGTACCGGGCATCTCAAATGATCCTCCCCGCGTGACGGAGTTGTTTCGATCGTCACGCAACGCTTACACAAGAAAGACAAATATGATCATATGATACCAGGGTGCTTGATCCAAAGAAAACGACCAGCTCGAATCGGAAGTACTCGCTGTATTCCCTGGCCCCGGAGGTTTTCTTCTTCTTTCATCTAAAGAAGAGAAATACGCGAAATTCTTGATTGAGAAAGAAAAAAAACTTTTCTGTCTTTTGTTACTTCCGGTCGATGGACTGGGATGACTAGACCCAATCCCTCTCTTCCATTCTTTACCACTTCGTTGAGTCGCGCGATCTCCAAGGCGTATCAGTTGGCCGTAAAATCACTTGACTTTATCCCGTTTTTCTAACAAACACCACTTTGAAAATGTCTGAGGTAACACAATGTTACGTGCAAACACTTATTGACCTCATCTTTTTCGATTTTTCCATTTAACAGCGTAATTTTTCCCCTTCGCCATTAGGCATTCAAGAAAGCCGCCGAAGAAGCGAAGAACTTGCCGACAAAACCAAGCGATGCCGACATGCTGGAACTTTACGCTCTTTATAAACAGGTCACCGTCGGTGATTGCAACACAGGTACAAAAAAACGTGTATTATTGTAATTTATGTTAAAACAGTCGATGTTTAAGTAACCCTAGCTAAATACTTCGGATAGTTTCATCCCGGCTTTTTGAGTGCGACCAGATGGCCTTCTATGCCCCCTTTGCACTGATTTGGTTTTCTTTCTTTAGTCTTTTATAAAGTTAAGCGCGGTCGACAGCTAACGAACATAGCATTACTGATTTGTCCTGCTGTACAAAATTCACGATTATTTTAATTAACTTTGCCCTTTTCGTTTGGATTTTCGTAGACTTACAACATGCCTTTGAATGACCTTCAATATTTACGCCCCCTATTTCGCAACTGATGTTTGATCCATACATATTTTTATTCATTTCTCTTCTTATTTACTGAAACAACTTTAAGGTTTATCAGATACCTTTTTTATAATCAACATATACACGTGTTTATAACATTTTTTTTCTGGAGAGTGGTTTTGTTTGGGACTCTATCTTTGACCTCTCTTGTCTACTGAGCACCAACTTGACTGGGAGCAGGACCTGAACAATCGATGGAATCGATGGCAATCGAAACATCGAAAATCAAAACGATGAATGAATCGGAAAATCGATCGCAACACACTACAAAAACAACGAAACACAAACTCATCTCACAATGAACGTACTTCTCTCTTAAATATACAACAAAAACCTCCAAAAATCAAACAAGAAAACACAACTAAAAAAAGGCAAAAAAATAGCTAAGTCTATCGCCTCCATCAACGAGCGACCTTCGCTAACCTGAAAAAAACCAACAACCTTTTCTCTCGTGTCCATCATTCCGTCGGGCTCCGTCGTCCGTCGGCGGCTGGGGTTGGGGATGAGTCCGCCCTTTGCTCGGTCACGTCGAGTGTCTGATTCTGCGCAGCAGTGGAAACGGCAGAACATTAGCTTATGATGTAAACTTCATCTCATGGAAGGAGCTTTATTATTTTTTTTTACAAAAACGTATGTGTATACTCCGGATTGATTGTGTGTTGCCATCGTGCAATCGATGAAGTTCGCGACCACCAAAGTGTGATTCGATTGATCATCGATTGGCGATGCCATCGATGCCAATCAACAGTAATTCGATTGTCATCGATTGATCGATGATTCCGATCATCGATTTTCGTTTCGTCCTGCTGGGAGAGACAAAGCTAAAATGGCAAATCTATCGACAGGATCCTGTCCACCTGATTCAGGGCCCCTTCATATGATCCCGGTTGATCGGGCTGGCCCAGTTACCGAAAATTATTCTCTCGGCTCACTCCTATTTTCTTTGTAAAATTTTTCATGTGTTCATATGAGAAGGTGGGCCAGCCCAGTTGCCGATATCTTGGTTTCTGAAACCGAGATCTCCGCAACTGGGAAGAAAATTTTCCCATATGAACACTCCAGCCTGGTCGCTGGGACGCAACTTTGTTCGAGAAAATAGCTTCCCTTTTGTAACTGGGTTGTCAAAATGGCATAATTTTGCCTTGTATCTATATTTCTTACTTTAGAAATATGCAAATAAACTTTATAAGTAAAGTAACAAGAGTCGATAAAGCTACGATTGTCGCGAAAGATTCCACTTTATGTGACATCTTTTAAGTTTTTTCTTTGAATCTTATCCCCGTCAACCGGGCTAAAATTTTCCATTAACCAGACTTCAAAATCCGTCCTGGTAATCCAGACTGCCCATAAACCGGGCTCTTGTGAAGGGGCCCTCAATCTGACTTTGAACCTCGCTTACCCAATGCAATTTTGTCACATTTTGAGGGAAGGAAAATCTTCACAAATGTGGCTGGAAATAAAAAAGGTTCAATGTCTTCAAAAATCCATACAAATACCGTAAAATAATGATCTAATAACCACCCAGTGTTTGAGGCATTTATTTCACTTTAACTGTAACAACGGCAACAAAACAGATAACTAAAGATAGTTTGCTCGCGAAGGAAAACAGAAGTTATAACAGGGTTTGTGAGTAATAGACTATAATTCTAAACTGTGCTAATGCAAAGCCTGGAGATGTCATTCATAGTTTGATATCGCCGATGTTTTCATTGTCATCGGGGTCAATCATGTTGGCATCATTGGCAACATCATTGGCCTCTTTGATGTTCGAGTCAAGCAAGAAACTAACTAAATTGCATGATTTTACTCTATGGATCATTTCCTTGGTCAGCGGGGGCATCTATTACTAGACACAGGGTGTTTATTATAAGGGGGCGTCTTATACAAACTTTACACTCCAGAGGAGGCATTAATTAAATTTGGAGGCATTCATTTGAGAGTGGGCATTTATTAGTTCACTTTACAATATTGTAATTTTAACCATGTTTGCCCCCTTCCCCCACCTCCAGTTAATGTAGCACCAGAAAATGCTGGAAAGGTGTATGTTGTAACATTGGCTATAAAACATACATGTACAAGTAATGAGTATATTGAAAGACAATCATCAATAAATTTGAGATAAAGATTGTTCATCACATTTGCAGAACTAATTTAAATCAGATGTATAGAGATCAGTAAGAGAATTTTAATTAATATTTTGCACTTAAAACTTGGCATTAATGTACATGATGAACTTTTTTAGATTTGATTGCACAATTCTCAGTAGGAGCTCAGACATAACACTTATACCTTTTGTCTGGACACAAACAGGCAGACCATAATCTGCATTCTGTTCAGGTTCTATTGAAATGTTTACCATAAATTTGTGTTAACATAATAAAAAAGTAAATATTTCCTACACATTATTCCTAAGTGCTATGTTTACAAGTATTATGGTTAATGAAAAAGTTAGACAAGAGTCCTGTGATTATTGTTTATCACAGATATCTGTTATTTCTCCCATGAGGGGACGCAGGCGGTGTCAACTGTAGTACTTCGAGGAATGCTGGATATTATCCTAGCATTCCTTCCTACCCAGTTCCTTCGCTGCCGCGAGGTGTCATTCTGTTTCGCTGTCCATTATTTTCTCTCATTCTCGACTTTGTGTGGGTAGCCGCTGTGATGAGTTGTTGTCGGTCCTCGGCATCGGAATGATATTGGAGCGTGACATTATGCACACATTCCGGAGGCTGTACAGCGCTCGTCACCTTGTTCGTTTCCTCGCCTATCACTTCGCTGGCGCATGCCGCAAGTACTTACAACTTGCTGCTGGCGGCTGACATGGTTCCTATGTTTGGCACAGTTTCTCGTGCGGCCTCGCTCTCCTGTCCCCGTAAATCACCTTCCTTCGCCTTCGCATTCATCATCTTCCGCCTGTCCTTCCTTTGTCTTCGTTGTCTGTGTGGCCGTCTTCTCACATGTGTCACACTCGTTGCCAGCTTTGTCTCTTGTTGTTCCATTGGGGCTGTTGTGGCTCGTGTGTTCTCTTGTTGCAGTCTCTTCGGGGGGAGAAGTAAGTCCTGTGGCGCGCCCCCCTCGTGGAGAATTTGGTGCAGTTGTTGCTGTGGCGTGCCCCCCCCTCCGTGGAGATTTTTGCGGTGCAGTAGATTGCGGTAACATCACTGTTGGGCGTGCCGCCCGCCACTCCGGGAGGAAATTAGCGGAGGGCAGGTTAATCGACTGTTGGGCGTGCCGCCCGCCGCTCCGATGGAGAAAATATTTTGCTTGGTATTAGTGCAGTGTTTGGGCGCGCCGCCCGCCCTCCGTGGAGAATATTTTAGCGATGCCGTATTACAATTGCAGGTACATCGCTGTTGGGCGCGCCGCCCCCCCCGTGGAGAAATATTTTAAAGCGGTTGCAGTGATTGCAGGTAACATCGGACTGTATGGGCGTGCCGCCCCCTCCGATGGAGAAATATTTTAAAGCGGTTGCAGTATTAGAATTGCGGTTACATCGGACTGTATGGGCGAATAGAAAATGAATGTAGGAAACATAATGTAACGCAAATAATGAGCCCGCTAATCTGTGTTTGTACATCTGACAATGTAACAAGATGGAATCTTCAATCATGACTAAAAATAGTATGTATGGATTGACACCTGGCGCCTCCTTTTCTGTCCATGATGTGATAGCCCGGCCATGATATTTAGCGTTTCTGTGTATCTGACTGAACTAAAAAAAACAACATTTCGACGATAGCGTGGTGAGCGCTTGCCTTAGTGCTGGGTGTCCGTGCCGCAACCACAACTGAAGGTACGCATTGCATTGTCCTAATAGGAGACTTCTGCGTGGAGGCGCCGCGTCCCGCAGCTCGCGGCTGCAACTCACCGTATTTTCTTTCCACATATGATCGTCGATAGAACATAGAAATGATCATCTTGCATGGCGAAAACACCCTAAATCTTGTCGACGTTTCGCGATAATATCTAGAATCATTCCTTGCTAGATGAGCTTCTTCTTCTTTCTCCAATTGCAGTGGAAAGATCCATGTAATATAACACAACTGATGAGAAGATACTCAAATGCTGCTGAAGATATAACACTTTCGGTAACCGCAAACTAATCCTCTTAGAAATCAGAACTTACAGTTGACGCCACTTGCGTCCCCTCATGCAACTAATAGCAGCAACCAAATGCAATGGGGCATAGGCTCAGATTTGATGAAACTCTCACCACACCTTATAGGAGTTTGCAATCATACATTGAAGACATCAGTGCATTTTCCACTCAATCGCATTTGCTCTTATAGTTTCCTTTAGAAAAGAAATGAATTGTTTTGCTGTTTCCTTCCGACAACTATGTGTAGAACCATCTAAGCACTTACTCATACCATAGTTAATATTGGGAAATGGTTAAGAAGCCCGGGAAACAGCAAAGGAGCAAACGTTTTTATTGGTTAGTTGCATGAACACACATAACCACCTATTGTATTTTGTCAGGTTTTGTGCAATGTCAACCCCCGAAGTAGGGAACAAAACCTATAACAAAGAACTTTGCCAGGCTTCGTTACCATTTCCCTCTATTAACTGCGCATTATACCTGTTTAAAGTCTGTTACATCTTATCTTATCTTGTTTTCTCTGCAAATGTATTTCTTATCTATAGAGAGACCTGGTATGCTAGATTTCACTGGAAAGGCCAAATGGGATGCCTGGGATGCCAAGAAAGGTACAGTAATATTATACCTCCTCCACTCTGTTACAAATGTAGACACACCTCGAATTAATAAGTTGACACTGGCTAAAAATATTGTTTTTGGACGTTTCGGCAGCTACTGTTGCCTTCTTCAGCAAGATAAAAATGCAATTGTTCAACGGTTAAAATATGTAACAAATGTGTGAAAACTAAATGAACTTTCCGAGTGCAACTGTCAAAAGTCTCTAGAGCATTCTTAATGAGTCTATGAATTCTTAATGCTATTGTAAACGTTTAGTAGCGCTATGTGTTTGTTTATAGCATTCCTATCTCACACAGAATGCCAAGCTTCAAGAATATTAGTCGTTGTTTCCACACATTCGTTACATATTTTAACAGGATGCCGTTGAACATTTGCTTTTTTATCTTGCTGAAGCAGGCAACAGTAGCTGCCGAAACGTCCAAAAACAATATTTTTAGCCAGTGTCAACTTATTAATTCGAATTTTTAACATGCCTGGCTACAACCCGAACATTTTAAGACACACCTCCTTTGTGCTTGTTTCAGACAGCTGGTGTCTGTGTCTACTTTTTGCTTGTGGTAGACTTCAATGTTAGTTTATCTTATACAGTAGACTACTGATTTCTCGAGCCTCCAGGGAAAACAAAAATTGCAACAAGAAATCAGGAGGTTTGAGAAATTTGGGTTAAGTGACAGAGAAGTAAGTTATTCAAGGGAAACAAAAATTGGTTTGAGAAATCAGGATTCTACTGTATTTAACACTGATGTGCACAATTGATAAGATGCTGTTTAGGTGCAAAATTTAATTGTGCACAAAAGAGGGTGATTAAGGATGCGTTTCTTTGGGAAAAATCCAAACCGGATTCTTGATCAAACGGATTGCGTCACCTCCGAAGGAAATTGCAGCGATCCACACTTCGAGTGGAAATAGATCAACTCCGGATTTAGATTCTCGGTGCGTTTCTGGAAGGATCGAAAGACGGCCACGTCTGCTGGAAAAAAGGTCGCAAACACTCAACGGAAAGTGGGGTTATTTCGATACTCGGAGATCAACGGGATACAGGTTTTCTAAAACAGGGACGGAAGGATCCTTTTGAATGTCGAGTGAATGACTACATCTGTCCCCTTGCTTGAGATCTTTCGCGTGTGGTTTGTGATTTTGTATGCTTAATTATTTTGCTAGGATACATTCAAAAAATTTGTGCGTTTTTTGTTGTGCGATGTGTTCGGGGTTGTCATGGCATCCGTTTTCGGATTCTTCGTTTCTTTGGGAGCAAAGTTCCGTGTGATCTGAGATCAATGATCCAATTTTGGATTTTCCCAAAAAACGCACCCTAAGCTCATAGTCCATTTTCTGACCAGAAATGTTTGAATTTGTTTTGCTTTCATTGATCTTTTTTTTTTTTTTGGTGTGTGTGTGTGGGGGGGGGGGGGCTTTCAAGAGGAATATGCCTTGAAGAGCCCGTTTTCTTTTTTTGTTGTTGTTCAAGGACCTTAACCATTGAATTGATAATGAAAAGCTAGTCGTTGGTTCTTGTAATTTGTATTGTATTTGCAAGCATACTTTTCTAAAAACAAACCCTTAAGGTGTAAATGTAATTCATCTAGAGGTCTAATGGGGTACAAATAGGACGTTTTTATACTGAACTATAAAGTGGAGGGCTGGGAGACGCAGTGGCCTAATGGTTAGCATGCTCGACTCCGAGTCGAATAGCCGGGGTTCAAGCCCTAGCCGGGGAGCTGCGTTATGTTCTTGGGCAAGACACTTAACTCTCACAGTGCCTCTCTCCTCCCAGGTGTATAAATTAATACCGTCCGGCGAATTTACTGCTGGGGGGTAACCCTGCAATGGACTAGCATCCCATCCAGGGGGGAGTAGCAACCGGGATAAACTCCGGCTGTATGGGCCACTTTGCTCTGACACAGACTTTACCTACCTTTTTAGAAAGTGGAGGGGGACACGGGGTGGGAACCCAGGAGCATAGGGGACAGAAATGTAATGGGAGGGGGTGGGTCGGGAGGGAGGAGAAATTCCCAAGATGGCAGAAACCATATAAATATGAAAAAGTTTTACAACAGTGTGCAGGGTTTTCAAAACAAGCTGGGGACTGCCAGAGTTCTGCAGGCTATTTAATTATATGTCACCAGTTACGCTGGTCATATCAATCAGCTCAAGACAAACAAGCCTGGCGTCACAGCCGCCAACTCTTGGAGTTGCTGATGTCTACTTTAAAACATTTTGAAACCTCTGAGTGTGTAATCTTTAACAATGGAGGAAGCACTGAGAAGGGGGAACCAGTAAGGAACAGACGGGAGCTGGGCGTAATTTTCGGTTCCCTCCAGGTCATTTTCTTACCAACTTAAGAGGAAATCCGCCACCATTCTAGTAGGACTTCGAGTAGTTATCTCTTGGACAAAATTATGTACCAAAACTATTTACACCTGATTGCAACGCTTTCGGGTTACTGCTTCAAATATCTTATCAAAAGAAATCTTTTCTAACAACACCAAACATCGAAAACGTATTTCGAAGTTCCGCTGAATTCCACTGAATCGCTTAAGACGAATTTACAAAATGGCTACACGTGAGATTTTGCCTATACCTTGTGAACTTTGAAATTCATTTTCTCAGACTCTGATAAGAAATTATTGCCCCTTGGTGTTATCACGGATAATTACTTAATACATCTTTACCTTTTATTTAGGGTAGGAAAAAACGTAATAGAATTTAAATTATTCTGGTACTTGATTTTTGTCCAATCTTTAATAAATATTACTCGACTTCCTAGTGGATTCCGTCTTTGAAATCGCCCTCTATTACTCCAACCTCTCTATTTCCCTTGAAGGTTCTTGTTATCGGGATTCACTTGTAGTAGTTGGTCTCTTGTAGCGGGAAAAAAAGAGCCTTGAAAAAAAAGCCGACAAAATCAGGCTAAAAAAAAAATTTTATTTTGTAAACATGTAAAACGTATTTTTTGTAGCCTTGCATTCATTGAAAGACTTGATGTACTTTCCCTTTTTTTTCTTTTAGGCACAACCAAGGAAGATGCCGAGGCAGCTTACATCAAGAAAGTTGAAGAACTGAAGAAAGCATGATAGCTGTTTTTTAAATCAGGGAATAAATAGTTTTGAAGAATTTTATAGTTGTTTGTTGTATTATGATATGAATAGCTCTTCTTTTAAGCTTCCCAGTTCCAAGCCCGCTGCTACCAGATGTGTAGCAGTACTCAAAAGCTTGTAATTCTACTGGTCCTCTAGTGTACTACCCAGACATTCTTTGGGCTCGTCACGCGTTTCTCCCCCACAAGAAACGCGTGACGAGCCCAAAGAACGTCTGCGTAGCAGGCTACTAGTGTACCAGTTGTTATTGTTTTCGGGCTAGGGGCTTTTTTCTGTTGTTTGTTCTATCGTTCTCTCGAAGGGGAGTTAGCCATTCATGTGAGGGCTTGCAAGAGCTGCTACCTGACCCAATCAAACCATCCTAACACATTGAGTAACGGTAGACAGTGCTGTGCATAAAGTCTTACTGCTAAATGAGTTGATGCTTCGTGAAATAACCAAGTGCATAATCCGCTAGAATAATTTTTCATCCAAGATACGGCGGATCGACTCGACTGCAATGCTCGTGAAAATGAACTAAGCTTCAAAATGGAAAATTCTCAATCCATTTAGTGGTCACGTGATTGTCTGATATCGACCTCAAAGCAATGAACATAAATCTTCGTGGTAGTTATTCATTCCACGCAATTGCAGAGAAGAAGCGTAAAAAAGATTCAAGGCTACAACAGGATTTTGACTCGTGATCTTTGCGTTATTTCTGTGATCGATTCTAATAACTCTGAGCTATGGAGCAAGTCGCTGTGTGAGCTCGTATGCTCCAAGAATAGGAATGCGATAATAAGCCTGAGCGTAAGTTGGTCAGGTGCATATCGGTATTTATACCATGCCATAGAAAATACAGCCAATCAGGATACAGGAAAGCCCTTGTATATTCGACGGTATTCAACTCAACCTTCCCATCGTGCGCTGCGATCTTATTCTCGATGAAATTTAGTGAGCGTATTTTCTATGGCATGGTATAAAATAGTTACACAACACTTTCTCGTGGTATACCATGGAATATCCCACTTGTCAGTTGTATTTTCTTCGTATACACACTCGCCTAAAGGCTCGTGTGTATACCGCGAAAATACAAGTGACTCGTGGGATATTCCACGGTATACCACTCGAAAGCGTTGCATAACTAGTATATAGAGCGATTTTCGGCGCGAATGAGTGTCGGAAAACCAAAACCAAAGTAATCACTCTGGCCAATCTCAAAAAACACAGAAAATCCATTAAACCAATCAAAACTCGAGGTAAATACTTGTAGCCGTGGGGCGGGGGCGGGGTGTAGCCGGAAATTTAGTTGATAAGCGACGTGTGTAACTATTACTTTACAGACTGTAACACCCCTCCTCCTTATCAGATTAATTGGAGCAAGAAAAGTCCCAATTTCACTTCCCTCCCCCACCTTTGAACACCCTCGGTTCCTAGCAACTGTAGGTCATGACAGCTCTTTGCTAAGCCATTATTATTTTTTCATTTCATTCAAGTGTGTCAAGTGCACTTTGAGAGGTGAGCTGCCATAGAGCGCACTCCGATAATTTTAAGCTAAATTTATATCAAAGTTGCGGGAAAATGTTAAAATCAAAACAGCACAGTTTTTACCACCTGTTAACGGTTATTTATTCAGCTTTAGCCACCAGCAGGTGTTCAATGGAATAATTATAGTCTCCTTGCCATTTCTGATGCGACAGCTAATTAAAATGGCAAGTCGCGGCAATTTGAATTTTATTTCATTCGTTTTTTGCATTCTGTGTATTACATAGATGTGCTCATCTTTTTTTAAAAAAAAGTGAATTTAAATGGTCACACAAGCAGCTTTTATAGGTGGGTTTCAGTGTTTTTTAACTGGCGGCATGCAAACGCCGTTCTATTCAGGGTCATTTTCCTAAAAAAAGATTAATTATTAGTTGAAATCACACAATTGATCAAAAATAGTGGCCATGTTGTAAGACTGACACTCGATTGAGTAAGTGTGACTATCCGACACTGGGCATTGACTGCAACTGTTTAAAAAAAGTGAGGTAAAAGGGCAGCTTTTTCGTTGATGCGTTTTCATCATTTTTATGTGTTCGCCTGTATCTTTCATACTGATGCGATATCATAGGGGGCTCCTTTTCCAGTGTTTCCAAGTGTCTCCAATCTGGACAGCGTTTTCAAAACGATGCTTTTCGATTGTATCAGACAGTATAGTGTAGTCGATTGATAGGTGAAAAAGCCGCGTTTTCGATCTAGTCTGTTTCAATGTGTTCACAATGGTTGAATTAAACAATGAAAATGCATTAGACTGGACGGGGCCTGACAGACGTACTGATTCTATCCTTGTGCAAATAAAATTTAATTTTTCGTCGTCTTCAATTTTTTTTTATATACCCTGTCTAAGAAGACAAGTGACCTTTAGTAAGTAAAACTAAGTATAATTTGTTTCTCGTTGTGGTAGCCATGCTCACAGGTCCCAACAAGCTGAAACTTTTACTATAAACGCCCTTTTATACTATAGACACCTTGTCTGCATGCTTCAAGATTATACCCATGCTCACAAGTTTATTACTGTCAGTTCGCTTGAGTATAACGAATCAAAAACTCTAAGCAAAAACATGTCATCCCAGGCACAGATAAAGTCGGGTAGAGTATGGCCAAACGATTTATTTCTTGGTCTTGATATTGCGATCCTGATTGCCGGATTGTCTTAGTTTTTTCCTAACTTTGTGAGGTTTTGAATAAAATTCTATGTTTCTTACTATCGGCCTTCTATGTGTCGGCACGTAAAAATAGCGTTGACACGGAATAAGATTTATCGGAGAACGCATGCAAGCTCTGTACCAGAATTTTCGTGACAAATGCGACGTAAGGTAACAATAAGTACTTCATCACCGTGAACATTTTAGCCTGCGTACAGATCCTAATTATTTCCTTTCGCCGGAAAAGAGCCATGCAGTATTGCGTGACGTGCTTATATTCGTGCAATTTTATTAAATACAGAATTGGCACTTCACAATTCACTGCACTTCTCAGTTAAATTTTCGGCGATTTTTCAAGTAAGTAGGTAAGAAACTTTATTTTACGAGGGAAAACACTTTACAGTCATAGACTGGTTAACCTGTGGCCCTCACCTAAATAATTAAAATATAACTGAATTACAATAATTTAAAAGCACTAATTAATTAATTAATTTTATAAACTTTGAATAGTAACAAGTATAAAATTCGTAAAATTGATAAAATCAACTGACAATTTTGACCAATTCTCAGCAATATAACTTGCACGCACTTGAATTGTTCCTAACTACTATCCGTATTGCGACCAATTAAAAAACTATGTGTATGAGCTATTGGTGGATACATCAGTGCCAACGAAAAAATATTAAAGGATTTGCTGACACTTTAAGGAACCATAAAATAACCAACTTTAAAGTGTTGCAAATCTTTTCTCGTGTCAGTTTTTTTGGCGACTTTCTGTACTGAACACAAATGGTATTGCAATCGGTATCATGGCCAAGACTATAAAAATGTTTATTGTTTTGCAATTTTTTGTCACCCTTACATGTCTTACATCATCTTTTAATTATCCATGATTTCTGCGGAGGCAGGCCAGCCAAAACAATAATCACGACATCATGTCTGCTTATCGATTAAAATGCTGGCGCTAATTTCCGGTACAATATTCAAATGCTATCATAATTAACACGAGAGGGACGTTTATATAAACAATCTGCATGTGTCCATGCAACATCGCAGATACACGCAAGCCCTAATCCTCCTTTATAAATCTTTATTTATTACGGGGCCAAGCTACATCAAAGAATTGTTCTCATTGCGTTCTAGAAATTATGATCTAAGAGGCTATTGTAAGCTTAATCAGCCTGCTTTTAAATCAAAGTTTTTACATAAATCTTATCGCTACATAACTTCACGTTTATGGAACAACCTACCTGACAATATAAGAGGAGCGTCCTCTCTTAGAATTTTTAAAAATTTACTGAACAATGTTAACCTGACCACCGAGGCGAACTGCTGCTGTAATCTTTGTATAGATTAGTTTACATTTTTAAATTTTATTGTCTACGTAGTTTTTAAATTTTTATAGTCTAGTTTTTAAATTTTAAATTTTACAGTCTAATTTTTGTATTTTTATTGAATAGATAATCATATTTAAATTTTTTACATTGTAATTTTTAGAATACACGTTCACTTTTAAACGAGCCCCAGGCTCATTGGTGACATGTGTTTAAATAAAGTACTACTACTACTACCAACATGGACATGAAGGTTAGAAAATATCCAAAGTTATCTCCTAGTTGAAGGCTTTTAAGTTGTAGTTATAGACTACTTGTCTGCCATCGAAAAATTCCTTCGTCACTTAAAAGGTCTTAAACAAAACAAAATGAAATTACTTAGTATTCTGGTGGTCAAAACATAACAAATGGGCCAATATATATAAACGATTGTTTTCTCTTCATCCGACACGCATAACTTGGCAGGTCTGATATCGATCAGATTTAAACCGCACGATAAAACTCGTGTAATGATAACGCTAATAAAATCCCCAAAGTTAGAGCTTAATGGAATTTACAAAGAAGATTAACCGGTAAACTTTCAAAGACATTCAAGATGGGCTAAAGAACGAGAAAAAACTTGTACGCAATTCCAATCGTAAAACGTTTGTTTTTTCCCTTTTCGTGGGCGTGCAGAGGCAAGATCTTCAGTCTCGCTGAGATATCAACATCCAGCCCTTGTTTTGAATTCGATGTCAGAAATAAGGCTCTTAGACACGAAACGTCGGATTTTAAGAATTTCGAGATTCCAAGACCCGATAACTTGGCAAGTGTCCGTCTTTAATTGTACTTCCGGTCCGCGGTTTCTCGCGTCGGATTGCGAAAGCTCGTTTGATTCCTTTCTTTTTCTCGATGTCGCTGACAATTAATAAAATAAACTTGCCTAAATTTAGCCCACCCCTCGACTAATTTTTCGCACCTTTTCAATGTG
The DNA here is from genome assembly GCF_052425735.1 of Oculina patagonica. Lineage (NCBI taxonomy): Eukaryota > Metazoa > Cnidaria > Anthozoa > Scleractinia > Oculinidae > Oculina > Oculina patagonica. The sequence goes on along the minus strand of NC_135764.1, from coordinate 10,438,523 downwards.
TTATTTACTTGTTTATTGTTTACTTTGCAGTAATTTGATTGGCGTGGCGGGGCGAGAATTTCAAAACGTCGAAGGCATCCCTTCCCACAATGCTTTGCGTTTGTGGAGGTGGAAATAATGGCCGACTCAGAGCAACCGATCGTAATGTGAATTTATAGCGATATCTGGAAAAATGGCTTGGAAATAGCAGCCGGAACTCTCGTAAAGTCACCTTGATACATTCAACGATCTCTAGAGGAACATCTTGACGAGTCAAAGGTCCATTTTGAACTCGTTTGGCGGCATGGAGTGATTTTACCGGCAATTATGTTGTACGCGAATCGCGAAGTATTTGTCGATGGATCACACATGAAAGCTGGTCATTCATTGTAAATTGCCGTGGATTTAGTGCGATTCCATTGCTTCAGCCATGAATCCTGATCCTAGAGAGTGTAATATCAAGGTTTTCTCGCGGTTTCGACCGCAATCGAGCGCAGAAGTTCGGGCAGGAGGACAAAATATAGTATCCACTCCATCGACTGAAACTTGCATTCATGGGGTGAGTCACCATCGCCACTTACTACAATAATTTAAACGCAAATTTCTTCTCGTTATCCGAGTTATGCTACTGTGGTTGACAACTTTCGCTGTTGCTTTGTGCGTTTTAGGGAAGAACCTTCACATTCGATCGCGTTTTCAAACCGAGCACTTCGCAAGAAAGAGTTTATGTGGAAGCAGCCCAAGTTATCGTCCAAGGTATGGTTTGTGAGTGGTTTTATGCGATAATTTTTGTAGTGTAGGTGCTATAGAAGATTACAATTTGCACCGGAATTGGACATATGTTTCTTAAAGGCTGCTGTGTGCTTTGACCCTGTGAGAAGTGAGAGTGAGTGTAAAGAAAATAACAAAATGATATTGCAATCTGCTGATATGCATTTCGCTGAAACGTTGTTAATTTCGCATTTTCCCGAGTCGATGACTAGATCTTTCTTAGTATTGATGTTGTTTCGTTCTTTTTGTACCTTTTATCAAATCGGGAAAAATATCAAGCTTACTTTAAGCTTATTTTAGGGGTGATATTTTATAAACGTGCCGCTTTCTTCAGTTGGTTGTTACGTTCGCCCTTAGCTACTGTATGCTACTTTGCAGAAATGTTTTGATAATTTTGCTTACAAACGAGGAAAAAATTCTGTTGTTGTCATCAGTCTTAGATCGGGAATTTGTAGTCCACCTGAACAAATATCGGTTACATGAATCTGTGCTTTACGCTTGTCAGAGGAAAAACTGTTAGATGATCGCGAACTTGAAGACTTAGTCAAGAAACTGTCAACATTTCTATCGACAGCAAATTGCAGTCGTCATGTCGTTCGCGAATTTCTTGTATTATTAATTTATTTACCAAGGCTTTGATTTTGCATTGGTGGTTTATGAAAAGCATATATCGGATTTCTTTTGTTGGTAATTTGTGGAACTCAAAGCGATCAGCCTTCAATTTGTCTGGCTAGGCTATTTTTTGCCTCAGTGAAATCATATTCTTGTCACACTCGCAAGATAAACAACTCTCTTGGAAGAAAAGAAGAATCATTTGAATATGTATGGCGACAAAACTTAGCAATTTTTTGGTACAATGTCGGACATACTTTTATTATTCTGTGTAGAAGATCGTTCGCAAATTTCATGAGCAGCTAAGGTTAATCAAGGAACTAAATGGTGTGTTTTGGGGATTTTTTCGTATTGGTTGACCGTCGACCCAGCACATGCAATAATCGCTGTGATATTCTTGTTTAATCACATGGCGTCTTTGAAAAGGCCAGTTTGCTCTTCCTGTTATTTACATTTAGGGCCGAATACCAACTTTTGCCGACTTTTCGTGGCTTTTTCGTTTCCTTATCTAGAATCTTTGCCTTTCAAATAGAGCCAACCGCAGTTATTTCATATCGAAAGGAGCGGTAGTTTTATGTGTTTACTCACCTCATGGTTTTCAATAGCTTTGTAATATTCTAGATATGTCCCAAGAAGTTAAATATTGTCTCTCTTGTATGCTAATTCTTGACAGGGTGGAAAATCGCTTACATCGATCGCTCATTCGACCTGATAAGAAAACGTAGAGAACTTGTAACCTTATATTTTGATAACTGAAGTACTGTTATCTCTGTTTACGTTTCTGTAAGTTTGAGTGTCTCTTCGCCGGTTAGAGCTGTCGTTCATACGATGTCGAAAATCGTGTTGAGTTTTACATGAGTTTTACCATTTATTTAATTATTATCAAGCGTTCCTTTGCATATCTGAGGAAATATTCAGGGCATTTATCTTCAACGAAATGAAAAGAATGGTTTCGATTAATACTTCAAGACAACGTTTTTGCCATCAAGGGTTTCTCGATCATTCGTTCTATTTCCAAGCTTTCGATTTGCATTGTAATTAGTTGCTTTCGTGTATTTGGCTAGTCAGTGTATAGAGAGATACTCATTATGTACACGCAGAACTTCACACGTAATTCAATTGTCTCTAAAATAATCGATCTCGAGAAACTACCTAATATGCAAATTACATGTTCAGTTGATTTCAAATACGTGTAAGTTATATTTTTACAATTCAATAGTTTTCATTTTCTACATTTTAATTCTGAATGAAATCATGATTATTGTCAGGTACATGTATATCGTGGCTTAAAGGAGAAAAATATTTCCTTTTTTTCAGTAGTTAAACACACTTATCTTTATACATATTGGCCCGGCTAAAGAACGTCTATATTAGCTAAAACATGTACATGTACATGTAGATTCTCAACAAATTTTTTTTTTTGACTTTCTATCTTCTAAAGTATGTGTTCTTGTGTGGTACATTTTTCTGATAAAGAAGCTGTCTGTGTTAATCTTTTTTATGAATTTTAAAGTACAAAATACTAAAGGTGATTATGGTATTCATTCAGGACTAGAACTCTTTTCAATAGCAAGTTTTTCTGTTGACAATATGTTGATCAATATACAGGTATGTCAGGAGAAATGAGGCATTGATCAGTCAGATTAGAATGTAAAGATCAAGTTTTAGCGGTGGCAATTATTGAGTGCTTGATAAGGAATACAAAAACTAAAATGTCTTACAATGCCAACCATTACATTAATTTGAGAATTAATTTTTAAGCCTCAGATTATTCGTCACATACTGTGACTAATAATGTAGTCTGTCTATGTGTCTCGTATGTAAAGCTTGAAATGTCTGTGTGTGGCAACTGTTTAATACAGTATATTCCAAGAGGACAGACCATGAACGTAATGGCGTTCCTGAAAATATTTAATTACCGTAACCGTCATGCTTATCCATATGAAGGAGTTACCACTTAAATTTTCCTTTCATCAACATTGTTTTTACTATTATTAAGAATTCTATTATTTCACTGTAGTAGACAGTCTATTATTTTTGTTGTGTCTCTCTAATCAATTTTCTATTCAATATGATAACACCGGTACATGTATGTTGTTTCTCAATAATTTTATAACCCTTCTCCTGTGAATTTAAATACTGGTAGCTATTTTTAATTTCATTTTGGTCTGGGTCTAATGATGGCATCTTAACATGTACTTTATAATAAAAGAAACATTGTTAAAATATATACAGTCAACTCTCGTTAGAGCTGACACGCTTGGGGCGTCGTTTAGTGTCCGTTATAGCGAGAGTCCGTAATAGCGGGAGTCATTTCCAGTCAAACGTCTTTCGCCGGGGATCTGGATTTTGTTTGTAATAGTGAGTGTCCGCAATAGCGGGGTGTCCGCAAGGCGAGAGTTGACTGTAGTGAGAGAAATAAAGTGAAAATGTAATAATATGCAGTATGTTCTTGGAAGAAATCAAATAAAGAGAAAAACAATGAGGTTATGATCGAAAATTACAGATTGACAGACAGTGTGGGTGTAATATGCACAGTATGTTCAGGGGTTTTAAAATGTTTTGAATTAGGCATCAGCAACTGGAAGAGTAGGTGGTTTTGATGCAAATTAGCTTGTTCGTCACAAGCTGATTGCTATGACCAAAGTAACTGTTAACATATAATCAAGTAGCTGGTGGAACTCTGGCGGTCGTCGGTTTGTTTTGAAAACCCTGTATGTTTGGATAAATTTTTCTTTAAACTTTAAAAATGTGAATCTTTTGTACCCTTAAGTTGGAATGTTTTTTCAGAAGTGAATGTTTTCACAGGGTATTCAATCAGATCTTTAAAAATGGTTCAGTGGCAGTTGTTACTTATATAAGGTTTCCAAAGAAAGAGATGCATGATTAATTTTTTTCTGATGGTTTCTGTTGTCATAGAGAGGTTATGTTGTTGACTGGCATATGTCATCTCAGGCAGCTTTTGTTTGAGTATTGAAAGTCTCAGTATTAGTGTACCGGTAATTAATTTATTTTTTCTTTGGTTTTGCATTACCATGCTTTCTGATTGGTTTTAAAAACTGCTGCCACTTTTTCATCAAATCAAAAGTAAAACCAAAACCAACTGTGAGTCTCTTGTGCAGATTTTCCCCTGACTCATGCCTGCTATGTGTATTTGCTTCAAGTTTTGCTTGGATTACTGGATTGTTTGCGTTTTATATGTTTGGCCAGAGTCATTACAGCTAACTTTGGTTTTGGTTTTATGACACTCAAATTGAAAACTGCAAGAGCTTCAATGCGAAACAATTGTTGTTGTAATACCCGATTCCCTCTATAGCGTTTTTTAAAAAAAAAAAAAATTCCAAAATTTTTTTAAAAAAAAAAAAATTTAAAAATTTTTAAAGGTAAAAAAAAAAAAATTTTGTGTGTGTTATTTATTAAAAAAAAAGCCGGAAAAACCCCCAAAAAAAATTTCCCGAAAAAAAAATTTGGCCGGACAATGTCCCTTGACCGGCCGTTATTTTGAGCCCTGGCGCGCGCCTGCAGGGAATCACGGTAGTTGTATTCATCAAACCATGCGCGAGACTCGGCAACGATGCACGTTGCTGAGTCCGTAAATAAATGCCGGGTCCACCAAGTCAAGTTTGAAATAAACGTCGGGGGCATTTAGTTGAGAAAATATGGTACATTGTAAAACACATTATAAGTGCAACCATTTCATGTACAGTTCATTTACATGAAATGCAAAATGAGACTACAAGACCCAGATAAGGATACTTCTAAGCTTTTCCAGGTGTTCAGTTAATTGGAGATCAGTGTGGAAAATGGCGAGTGAAAAATTATGCAGGCTTTATTTCCTAACCCTATTTTTTACGCTGCTCACTACAGCTACATGTAGTCTAACACTTAACAGGCTAGATATACAGTACAATATACATGTTTCTAATATGCATTGTCAATTAAATCAATTCTGTATATTTAATGTGCCACTCTCCACAGATGTGCTCAATGGGTATAATGGGACAATATTTGCTTACGGGCAGACGTCAAGTGGGAAAACCCACACAATGGAGGTATGCTACAGTTTATTTGCGTTGAGAAAGAGTTTAATAACTACTGTACCTTATAACCATAAGAGATGGACCAATTTTTTTGAGGGGGTAGGGTGGGTAATTTTTCTAGGCAAGATAATTTTTTAACCTTAAGGATGTGCACAATTTTTTAAAATTCCCCTTGCACTTGAAATTTTTTTTTTTTAGCTGTTTTTTTTTTCTGTGCAGGATTTTTTTTTGAAAATTGCCCTACCTCCTCTCTCCCTCAAAAAAATAATGGTCTGCCCTTAAAATCTGTACAAATGTACAGTTATATGCTCAGGTTTTTTTGGAACTGATATGTCATTAGTTATGATGATAATAATGATCACGATGTCGCTTACAACAACAACAACAGCAACGATGATGATGATGATGATGTTGATTGTTTTATCATTCACTCACTCCTCTCTCTTGTAGGGTGTCCTTAATGATCCCGTCAATCAGGGAATCATTCCTCGAATTGTACAAGATATATTCAATTACATTTACAATATGGATGAAAATTTGGAGTTTCATATTAAGGTGAGTGTTTATTAAAAACTGCCAAGAGATTGCTTTGTTTGATTGCTCTGGTCAAATTGTTCAATTTACGACCAAAGGAATTTAATTCAAAGTACAAAATGTAAAAGTACATGACGTACACGTAAGATCATGGTCCTGTTTCTTGAAAGAAGATATACTTCTAATTAATAACAATGTTCATGCCAAATATTTATTTAAAAATAATCTTTTTTCTTTTTGATTTTAGGTTTCCTATTTTGAAATTTACCTTGACAAAATCAGGGATCTATTAGATGGTAAGGCAAGAAACACTCATTGCAATGGTTTTTATTGCTATTGTACTGTATTGTAACTGGTTTTATTCAAATGTATTTCTAAAAATATTAATCTGTAGAACTTTCAATTTTGCAGATCCATGTGTGTTTGCCGTTTCCTTTACACTTATCCAGTCTATGTTATTTTTTTTCAGTTACAAAAACAAGCTTAGCTGTTCATGAAGACAAAAATAGAGTTCCTTTTGTGAAGGTAAGGCTGCACATACTACATGTACATTTATACGATTAACAATTACATGGTAAGCTCGAGGTTTCTATGGGCTGCAAGTCAGCGAGGGGCAAACTATCAAAGTCAATAGAAACCATTACCCACTGACTGCTCTATTAAACTCAGAATATCGCTAGAACTGATTTATTGAAGGTTGATAAAATCCTGTAAAAACTGAGAAGGCTCTCAGAGATATCTATCGATCAATAGATGGCACTTGTGTAGCCAATCAGATTACCTAGTAGATGGTCAGGGCGCTTTGATAATCTGGGATAAACAGCTTTACTTTGTCATACACAGTTTGCATGTGAGACATTCAATTTGTTGAGTTTATTTCTGTAGGGTGCCAGTGAAAGATTTGTTTCCAGCCCTGAAGAAGTCATGGAAATTATTGATGAGGGAAAAGCTAATCGCCATGTGGCAGTTACAAGTAAGTTTCTCTAACTTCCAAGAGATTTACTGCTAACTTCCCCCAATAATAGCAATGCACATAAGAGCAGAATGGTATAATTGAGAAAAAGAATATCATCATCGTTTCTTGTACCATGAGAGAGAGCCCAAGAGAGGCCCGCAACCCTAATCTTGACAGTGACCAGCGGATTGCATATTACGTGTGCGCGCCACGTTTTTAAAGGCTATCTGCAAACCGGAAGTTGAAAATTTTGTTCTTCCACTAAGAACGATCGGAATGCAAAAAATGTGCCAATCACGACAGTTTGTCATAACACCGGAAGAGAAAAATCTTGTCTCCAAGAGCGATAAGAATGCGAGAAATCAACAGTTTGTCACGTTAGATCGTGGCTTCTGTCTTGCAGACATTACGTTTTGCAGACGTTGTTTTATAGGTGTTGCTTTTGAGAAGATCTGCTGTGATTGTATCACAGATTAACCTGCTGCCTAGCTAAATGGAAGGTGGGTGCCTGGGATATCCAGGGGCTTCCACTGTGGCCAGCCAGCCCCTAGACAGAATACCGCTCCCATGGCTGGCAAATCCCCGCAACCCAGCCATGAGCCCCCATTCCAGGCACCCGTCAACACTGATTGAATCAGTGGAAGGAGAAGAAATAGGGGAGGGTGGGGTGGGGGAACGCTGAGCAAAGCCGCTAGCAAAGTGCTCAAAAAACACGAAGACCGCTACGACGACCGCTAGTGCTCAAAGCAAACATGCTGCTGAAAAACGAAGCTGTAACAAACCATGTGAGCCTGCACTTAACCAGGTGACCGCTGGCCAAAGGCGCCCGCTAGCTCGTGGCAGTTAACTTTGTTAAATGCCCCAGATTAACTTCGTTAAAAGTCATTTAACTAAATTTAACCTGCTGCCTAGCTAAATGGAAGGTGGGTGCCTGGGATATCCAGGGGCTTCCACTGTGGCCAGCCAGCCCCTAGACAGAATACCGCTCCCATGGCTGGCAAATCCCCGCAACCCAGCCATGAGCCCCCATTCCATGCCGAAGGGACTCTCCGACCTGGCCGAAGGCTCTGGTCGGAGAGAAGGAAGGGCTCATGGCTGGGGGAAAGCCATGGCCCTGAACTCGCCAAAGTCCCGAGGCACCCTAAGCCCGCCCGAGGGAAAAATTTGGGGAAAATATAAAGGAAGGTACCTTAAGCGAGTTGGCTTGCCATGCCTATAATGGTGTCAACTGGAGTGCGAATGTACAGCTGATACGCGTCACTTGACCATCGACCTAGAGTTTTGATGAGATGGTCCGGAACCCCGCGAGACGCTGCTGAGGTGGCTGCACCAATGCGGAAGCTGTGACCAGAAAAACAGCCAGGGACTCCGGCGGAGGAGAAAATGGACTTAATAGAAGATGCCAACCATGAGCGGCTTAGGGGAGTGCCGTCTGAAAGGAGAAAAAGCGGGCCCGGAGCAGAGCCACGGAGGTACAGAAACTGAACTAGAGCACGCACCGGACAGAGGTCTTGCTTGCCCGTGCCAATGTAGATGTAACAACCCTGGCGAAAGGGGTCCGTCTTTGAGCATTTAATGTGGATCCTGAAGCTCTTGGGATTAGACAATGAGTCTGCTTGGATGTCATTTACTGTGAGATGAATGGCTGGGTCAAATGGAGAGTTAACAGTAAACTCGCCTGCTCGAAGGAAGCCAAAAAACCCAACACAACAGGCAGCCCAGAGCATTGTATGGTTGTGGACTGAGAAATCCAGCGAACGATGAATAATCAACATCAGGTCGCTAGTGATGGGCTGTCGCTTTGGCTGGTTCAAACCTTTGTGACGCTTGATGCCTCGCAGAACGCGTTGCAGCTGGAGGCAGCCAACCAGGGGGTCAGGCAGACCTTCATCAATGTGAAGTGATCGAACTGCTGACAGGTAAACCTTAATTGAAGAGTGGTGAAGAGAATCTGCAAGGTGAGCACAGAATCGTATGAGAGTTTCCTCGCTGGCGGGAAGCACTGATCCAGCTGAAGAGATACGATTATCCTGAATGCAAAAGGTTACGAAGCGCCGTTGGGCTGACGAGTAGGATTTCCGTGTCGATGGAGCCAGACCGTGGGTAAGGTAGAAATGGCACTTGTCTGTCAGAGAAGATCCAAGTCCACAAGGAGCTGCTGAGGAATATGGGTCTGATGGGGGGCTGCATGAGGGGCCAGTTGACGGAAACGCTGAAATTGAAAACGTGAAAGTGCGTCAGCAATGGGGTTGCACTTTCCCCTAACCGACGAGGCCGTGAAGGAAAAGGAGTGACGAGCAGCTAGAAGACAGAGGTAACAAACCAGAACCATTATGGCGGGGGCTCTCGAGGTGCCTGACCGCAAGATTTCCACCACTGAGCTGTTGTCTGATAGGAAATTGACCCTCTTGGATGTCCAAAGTGGGCCCCACACATATGCTGCAACCACAATAGGAAAAAGCTCTTTATACTCAATAGAGTGGGAGACCTGTGAAGCGAGCCAGGAACCGGAAAACCAGTGACACTGGAACAGAGCACCATAACCCAGCGCACCTGAGGCATCTGATGAAACTTCGAAGTCTGGCAGGGGGGCCCATTGTGGGTACTGAAGAAAGCTGCAGCCATTCCAAGAGTGAAAGAGTTCTCGCCACCAGGTAAGGTCAAGAAAGAACTCCCGGTTGAGACGTATTGGATGATCATCACGACGGAAGGCACACAGTAAGTTTATCATCCGGCGTAAGAAGGAGCGACCTTGGGGTACCACCTTGCAAGCATGCTGAAGGTGACCAATAAGCGACTCAAGATCCTTTCGTTTACAGGAACGCTTGAGGGACCATTCTTCTAATAGAGAAGTTGTTCTGTCAAACTTGTCTTTTGGTAGACGAGCCTGCAAGAGTAACGAATCAAGTTCGATCCCCAGAACGGTCAAACACGTGGAAGGGCCTTCCAAGTTGTCTGGGTGTAAGGGAATGCCCAGCTTAGAAAAACAAACAATGGCGTTGTCCAGATTATGTTGACAAACAGGAGAGCCAGGTGGTCCAAGAGTGTGGAAGTCGTCTAGATAATGCATCAGAAAAGTGACATCATAGTTCTGCTTGGCAATCCATTCAACAAGGTCTGCAAAGCAAGTGAAGATGTAGGGAGCGGACCTGACACCAAATGGAAGGACCATGTCCACATAGAAGGCTCCCTGCCATTTCATGCCCAGTAACGGACGATCCTCTGGATGGACTGGCACCATGCGATAAGCATTCTGAACGTCAAATTTTGCCATCAGGGTGCCCCGACCAAACTGCATGATGCCTGCAATAATATCATCCACCTTCATGTACTGTAGAGAGTAATCCTCACTAGCAATCCCATCATTGACGCTATGACCAGTTGGGCTGGATAAGTCCAGGATAAGGCGCCATTTTCCTGGCTGATTCCGTTTGGGGATAGCACCGAAGCGACTCACGTGGAGATTATGGAAAGGAGGCTGGAGAAAGGGGCCTGCCACTCTGCCCAATTGCACTTCAGTACGTAAGTAATTGTCGATGACCTGAGGATTTGTGAGAGCGGAAGCCTTGTTGCCTGAAGCTGACTTTAAGGAAACATTGTGATTAAAGCCGAGATGAAAGCCGTGGCGAAGACCTTGGATGACGTAGGCAGCTTTGTCCGGGTTGGGGTAATTGCGAAGTTCCTACTGCAGTCTATCCACAACAATGGGGGTAAGCTGAGAAACTGGTTTTAGGGGGCATGCTGCGGGGGGAGAGGAGGAAGTAACTTCAGACGGCAGCGAGACTGGTAGGTGGGGAACAGGTTGTGGCTGACGTTTGTGGTGAGAAACTGGAACTGGAAGAGAACTCAACTGTAACGGACGAACATGAAACGGAGGACCAACGGAAGACGCAACGAAACTATGTACAGAAGGATTGGCTGAGCACGGGGAGTCAGCGGTAGCGGCGGCCCCCCTTCTGTGGGGAAGGGGAGCGGGACCGAGCTGTGCGTGTTGGGTGATGGGGGCAGCGGAAGCGTGGATGGTCCCCATTGCATGATTCACATGAGTGGCGAAATCTGCAACGCCCAAAGGGCCAACGACAACGCCCGTTATTCCACGAGTGACAGTATGGGTCAGAGTTTCGGGAGCCTGAAGCAGGAACCGCAGTAGGCGATGGCTCTGGCGATGGTGATGGGCCTGATGAAGATGACAAGGTGGAGGGAGATCTCGTATGGAAATTGAAGAGATTGGCATTCATGCGAGACCAATCCGTGGATCCAGTGGCAGCAGCTTCCTTCCTGAATGCGATGTCATAGTTGAGCCAGGACTTGTCATGGAAGCGCTTTGCTGTCTGGATAATCAGCAACTTGTACTGGGTGAGGTCTTTCCAGCGAGAAGGATATGAATGGCAGAGGACCAGGCAGAAAATTGTGAAGGCTTCTATCCAGGTAACAATGTCCGTAATTTCGACGACCCACTTGTTGTTACTCGGGACTAATAGCCGTCCTTCCAAGTAGGCTTGGGGTTTTGTTTCTTGGGCCTTGATGTTGTCTGACAAAAGGTCGGCGAGTTCAACGAACTGTCCTCCCGTTATTTTGGCCACCAGTTTGTAGGGGACAGGAGTGTATCCTGGACCTATCACAAACGCCTTTTCGAGGGTGGGCGGCGTAGACAAAAAAGCTGAGGCCGCGCTAGAAGAGCCCCCGACCGGTAATGGCGGATTTGTGGAAGAAGTGGCGGGAAGAATGGACGGGAACACGGAAGGGGAACCCAATGTGCTGTAGGTAGAAATAAAAGATGGAACGACAAGCGTACCTGATGATGAGCTCGACTGGCCTGGACTGGTAGAAGGCAAGGGTGTTGAGTTGGATGATGCAACAGAGCCAGAAGCGGTGGACGTATTTTCCCCCGCGTGTCCACGAAGGGAAGACAGCAGAGCGGGCAGCGAGTCCGCCAAAGCCCTTGAGATTGCCTGGGAAATAGTGTTGTTGTCCAGGGAAGAGGCACTTTGTAGCGAAGAGGAAACCGTGGTGACGGTTGAGGAAGAACTCGGTGTTGTCGAGCTGCTGTGAGAGCCGGACGGCAAAGTAGACGGCGGAGTCAACGTGGACAAGCTGTTGTTCGTCGTACGCATGCTGAACAAAAAACTGCTAGAAGTGAGTTCCAAAAGCTGGCTGCTTGAAATATTACCGCCTCGACGACCACTAGAACTCCAAAGACGCTGAGCAAAGCAGCAAGAAATAAGTTCCCAAACGATGAAGAAGAAGGTGACACTAGCCGCTTGCAATATGATTGCTTCGACGACCGCTAGAACTCCGGAACGCTGAACGAAAGCTGCCAGAAACGTGCTCCAAAAGGGATGAAGAAGAACGTGACGCTAGCTGTTTGGACTATGACTGCTTCGACGACCGCTAAAACTCCGGAACGCTGAGCAAAGCCGCTAGCAAAGTGCTCAAAAAACACGAAGACCGCTACGACGACTGCTAGTGCTCAAAGCAAACACGCTGCTGAAAAACGAAGCTGTAACAAACCATGTGAGCCTGCACTTAACCAGGTGACCGCTGGCCAAAGGCGCCCGCTAGCTCGTGGCAGTTAACTTTGTTAAATGCCCCAGATTAACTTCGTTAAAAGTCATTTAACTAAATTAAACTATGGCAAAGCGAATGATTCCAACAACGGTTATTCTCGAGAAATTCCTTATAACACTGACAACAAAGCGAGTTTGCCAACGGAGGAAAATCACATCTCAATTCACACCGCGTGCTCGACTACACTTTGCAAAACTGTCAATCAAAAAAACAACTCTGATTGGTTTGCGGCAATAGGAAACGATAAAAAACATTCGTGACTTAAGCGTGACTCGTTACTTGACCTTACTCGGAATAATTTTCGTTTGTCCAGTAATTAAAAAACACTTCCCTCCCAGTACCTTCTCTTAACTGCATCGAGGCCCGCACTTTCTAACCTGTGGTTACCACTAGTATTATAAATAAATTCTCATCCAATTTCAAGAGGAGAATGTGTATCTGGTAACTCTCGCACGTATAAGGATTGAAAACTTTGTTGTCACACCAGCATAAGTCTATGAACCAACTTCTCACACCGAGCTGAAACATTTGAGATATTACAACCTTAACTGACACACTTTTGTTTCAAAAAAATATGTTTGCAAACAGTCAGAAACAGTTTGTCTTCACAACCCTCCAAGCTTAGACCATTTTAGTTGCCATGGCAACTAAAATTTTGGAACTGGCGACTAATTAAAATTGGAACCAAAGTCGCCAGCCTGGTGACTAAAATTGAGAAGAAGGATTGAAAGCGTGAACTTAATTTAGCAACTAAAATGTTTCACTGGCGACCAAATTTGAGCGGTTGGTGGCCGAGTGGCCACCAAGGACAAAAAAATAAACCTTGAGGGTTGCTTCAGAGTCTTGTCTTTCAATCCAAAGATCTCATTTTTGCAAGACAGGAATGTTCAATCTTGTCTCACGAGATGGTGGTAACTTACCTTAAAGTGGTACCGTAGCTTACTGTGTGTATAAATCTAATGTCAACTTTTTTCCATTTTTTTTTACCAGATATGAATGAGCATAGTTCAAGAAGTCATAGTATTTTTCTCCTACACATTAAACAAGAAAATGTGGAAACCAACAAGAAACTAAGTGGCAAGCTTTATTTAGTGGATTTAGCTGGATCTGAAAAGGTGAGTGACCACTATATGCATCAAAACTAAAAAAAAAAACACAACAAAACAGTGGACACGCCTTGTTGTTACAGAGCAGATGGACTTGAGAATTTCGAATGGTCTGACAGTAGTGCTAAGCATAGTACATGTACATGTACAAGTCTGCATACAAAGCGACAAGAAGTATTTCTCCCCATTGGATGGGATGCTAGTGTATCGCAGGGTTACTCCCAGCAGTAAATTTTATGGTCCCCATTTATACACCAAGATGAAGAGAGATGTTATGAGAGCAAAGTGTCTTGCCCACAGACACAAAGCAGTGCCCCAGCCAGGGCTCGAACTTGGACCACTTGATGCGCAGTCCAGCGCACTAACCATTAGGCTACTGCACCTCCCTACATGTATTTTAGTGGTATCAAATTGCTGCAACTGTACAATACTAAATTTTACCCCCCCCCAAAAAACCCTTCCCCCAGGGCCCTATGAGAGCTTCGACTGTAATTATTATATAAATAGGAACCTGTAGCTGATCTACAGGTACATTTTAAACCAATGTCCGTCTCTTCATTACAGGTCAGCAAAACAGGAGCAGAGGGTTCTGTCCTTGATGAAGCTAAGAACATCAACAAGTCGCTGTCTGCATTAGGAAATGTCATTTCTGCTTTAGCAGAAGGAACGGTATGTTTTTGACCTGAGCTTATCTTTTCTTGGGGGGGGGGGGTTGAGGGGGATGGGGGGGGGTCCGTTCAGGTGGGGGTGATACATGTAAGGAATAATGTCTGGTCCTGCCATAATGTGCTCATTGTGGTCATGCACTTGTAAGTGAATTTAATTATTGAGTTTGAAATACTGTACCGGTAAAAAAATCTTTTTCCTATGAAAACTGTCTTTTTTCCCTGGAGAGGTCTGTCAACAGGGCATGCACTGATCTACATCTGTATTTTTTCTCATTGTTAGAAAACCCATGTTCCCTACAGAGACAGTAAAATGACGAGAATATTACAGGAAAGTCTGGGTAAGTCAACGTAATATTAATAGAGAGTAAATCAATTTTAGATTCTCACAAAAAATTGATAATTGTTTTAAATTTTTAAAACCTAGCAGAATATTCATGTTATTCTCACTTATTGATAGGAGACAAGGTTACCTAATGGTTAGCATACTTAGCCTGCGTAGCTGGCGGGAGTCGAGTGCGAGTGCTTTGCTAGCGAGTGCTTTGCTAGAGCGGGCGAAGCCCGCGTGCGTGAGCGGCGAAGCCGCGATCCTCTAGCCTCGAGGAGCCTCGAGCGGCTTTGATGGCACATGGAGATTTCCAGTAACGATAAGAACGGTACACCAAAAAAACCTGCAAAACGCGGCCCGAAACCAAGAGAAGGAGTGATTAGCGATATATGCAGACTGTGTTGTACCAATTTGAAGCAAAAGTATGGCGATTTTAAGAAATCCGTGTCCGTTTCCACTGTAAATCTTATCAAGCCGTCGAAACGAGAAGGAGTCAATGAAAATGGTGACACATTAGCCGATCTCTGCTCGCGAATTGGTTTTAACGTCGAGAAGAGCACAACTTTGTCAGAACGTGTCTGCTAAAGTTGTGCAAGAAAGATACGGAACACTGTGCAGCTATATGAATTTATTGCGTCGAGCCTGAATCGAAACCAAGAACACTCTCAATCGAAGATGTCTAACATTCTCGCACATTAACGAGTTGCGTTAGCAACTAAAGAAAACCAAAAACCGGCAACTGATGAGATCCACATGGAGGATCGAAACCATGGTCTTGCCTGAACTAAACCATATAGTGGCATACAGGGGCGTAGCCAGCCTATAGGCCCGTAGGCCCGGGCCTACAAGTTTTTCATCCCACTCGTATTTTCAAAATGTGTGATAGAAAAAAATTCAGACTGAAACTCTTTTCACTCTTTCAAGATAACTTGAAAGAAATTTGAAACATACTTTAGCATTATATATTTCACAACTACCCTTTCGATGAGATCAAGGCTCATCTACAAAGGGCAAATTCGAGTGGCTTCTAGACTAGCCAGGTGACAGACAAACCCTCAATTGCATGCGCCGTAATAGGCAAGTGCGTTTATTTTGGAATGAGTGAAAACTGGCGCAATTCTTTCCTATGAAATGTTATAATTTAAGTGTTGTGAAATACACAGAACATCATCAGAGAGTGAAGGAGAGCTTTCTTGCAGGGATTTCAATAAAAGTCAGTTACGCCTATAGGGCCTCCAACTGTCTGTCGTCTGTTAAGATTTCATTTATAAGATTTGCATCTAGAAATTAAAGTAGTCTGTTCAAAAAACCTGTTCTGTGGTCAATAAAAATAATTATAAACAGCACTTTTTTAATGCCCAGAATGCTGAAAATTGCATTTCCGAGCTTCTACATTTCAATTTTTTCTGGGGGAGCATGCCCCAGACTCTCCAAGGGAAAAAGGGCCTCACAGCCTCTTTTGTGGTTACCATCGCCTATTACACTTACGGAAGCCGCTTATGAAAAATGTTATTCAACCCCTAATTCTTGGAGAGTCTTGATCCGAAAATACTTCCTCGGCGGACCTCCTCCCCTCCCCCCCAACCCCTCGAAAAGCAGTCCTTACGGGCCGATTGACCAGGCCTACAGCTCTTCAAAAAGCTGGCTACGCCCCTGGCATATACAAAAAGCAAAACAGTCAGCAGGACTTGCGCGTGATAGATTTCAAATTTATATTTGAATCATGTGGTGCCAACGTAACGAAACGAACAAAGGAGGTAGTAAAATTCTAAACATCGAGCTTAAAAGACAGAGGGCTGGATCAAAATAATGCAAGAAGCATAACCTTTACAACACAGAATGTCTCTCTGAAACCAACTTTCAGCTTTTTAATAGTAAAGTTGAAACAGCCTCTGGCGAAGCCGGACAAAGATAATCCGTGATATTAGACAATACATCTTGCAACAGTATTGATTAAAATGCCGGGCCCGGCGTCAATAACATGCAAGCAGTTTTCATTTTCACAGAACATTTCAGATCTTGTCCTTCCAGGGCGAACATTTTGAGAGCTTAAAGCATATCCTGCAGATAGAATTGAGCCAAAACAAACTAAACTAGCATAACATGTGGCAGAGTACAGATTTAGAGGTGTCATTCAACTCTACAAACGGAAACCACGCAGCGCGGACTTATTGACCTCTAGACACTTCCTTGGCCACAATCTTACGGCTCTATTCAATACATTATGCCTCCAAATAATAACAGTACCCTCAGATAGAAGTCAGAAGCAAATAAGGTCGAAAGACCGAACTCAACATAAAACGGCAAAGGTTACAAATATCACGAACGTAGGAGTCGTGTAGGCCTGTCACCTTTATTAACCATCGCCAAGGCAAAGATCGTGTAGATCATGTTTTTGCCAAAACCCGTGGGCAGTATTGCTAAAACATCATTCCCTGAAAGCAGCTCGATCACAGCCTTCTCTTGCTCTTCCTTTAGGATAATTCTCCTGCTTTCTTTACGGATATTTAACGATTCTAACGCTTTCTCGATTCTTTCCTTCGCATTCTCCATTTTGCAATCTCCACACAAACAACTGATGTTTTCCCATGGGACGGATTAATGGTTTCGATTAACATTTGACTGACGTTTCACTACTCTCAGCCAATAGGAAATTCGCGTTCGCTGGCGAACGCATAATTAAAAAAACTCTATCCATTAGAGCAGGCGGGACCTCAGCTCGACTCCTCCCCAATTCCCTTGCGGCTCGCTCCAAATTCCTCGCGGCTCTGCGGTTCCCTCTCTTTGCCGTTCGCCGGCCCGTCTCAAAGCAAACACTCACACTCGAATCCCGCCAGCTACGCAGGCTAAGCATACTGGGCTCTGGATATGGGGCTGTTGTGTTGTTGGTAAAGAACACTCACAGTATACATGTAAATGGGCACTGGCTAGCTCTAAGGGGCCATCTGTCAGTCTGTCCATTTGCCCGTCCATCTGTCCGACTGTCTATCCATTCTTCAATCAGCCAATCATTCAATCAATCAATCAATCAATCAATCAATCAATCAATCAATCAATCAATCAATCAATCAATCAGTCAGTCAGTCAGTCAGTCAGTCAGTCAGTCAGTCAGTCAGTCAGTCAGTCAGTCAGTCAGTGAGTCAGTCAGCCAGGCAGTCATGCTGAACCAACCTGTCAGTCAGTTAGTCAATCAGTCAGTCAACTTTGTTTTAATGAGGGTTGATCGAATTGGAATTTAGAAATGTTGGTTTTTGTAGAGGGAGCAAAACCAGAGATCCTGAAGAAAAACCCTTAGAACCTTTTTAATGGCAAACTGCTAAAGGTGCCTTGTCTTAGTACATGTAGCTTTATCAATTTATGGTTCTTCTAGAAAACACCTGGAATGAACTGTCAAGTACGGGAAACATTCCCTTCGTTTCCTTGGGCCATTGATGTGGTCGAAATTAGACAATAGGGACAAAAACGAAACGTCCTTGCAGCGATTCAAGGCGAACATCAGGGGAAGGGAACTCAGTGGACTTGTCGGAGGAGACACATGCAAAGGGTGTCACCTTTGCAACTCTTGAGCCGAAACCACCCTATAAGTATTAAATATAGGTTCGATATTCCGTATTTTAAAGTAGTATCTTAATTGTAGGAATTAGATGTAAATACAAAGAGTATTGGAAAATGTAGCATAATTTAATGTAAATAGACCAGAATCGTTTTTGTACTTATATTATATTTTAGTTTAAACAGTGTCCCCGATTAGTAAGCTTAAGGCTAGCTAGAAGAATAGACACTTAAATAAAGTTCTTATATATATATATATTATGAAATTAGTTGTTGACCAACTGCAACTTTGTGATTTACATTGTATGCTGATCTTCTATGCTTTTACTTGTTTTAATAGGTGGGAACGCAAGAACAACGATTATCATTTGCTGTTCCCCATCGTCATTCAATGAACAAGAAACACGGTCAACTCTCATGTTTGGCCAAAGGTAAGGGTGAAATTTATAGTTGAAAATTTTAGTAAAGTTGATAATGAAACCAAATACTTTGATTTTCTTCATCTTTAGAGCCAAGACCATCAAGAATGTTGTAGTGATCAACGAAGAGCTTACAGCAGAAGAGTGGAAAAGACGCTATGAAAAAGAGAAAGAAAAGGTTGGTAAGCTTCGAGGAGCCTTGGGCAGATACGAACAAGAACTGCAGCGGTGGCGGGGAGGTAAGCTATTGATTTTTATTGGTTGCAACTCGGAAGCCTCTGTCATTGTTTTCAGGGGGAGAGGTGTGGTGGCCAAATGGTCAGTGCATAGGATTTCAGATTCAAGACCTGTGTTGTGCTGCATTCTTGGGTAGTGCCTCTCTCCAACCAGGGCCCACTTGTTCAAAGGGTGGATAAGGCTATCCTGCAGGATTGCCATGGTCAGGGAAAAGTCAGGGAATTTTGCAAAAATGTCAAAGTCAGTGAAAAGTCAGGGAATTTTGTTTTCATGTGTTCAAAGTCCCGTGAAAAATGTAAAGAGATGGAAAATGAAGATAAGAAAAAGCTGAAACTGAAAGCTGAAGCAAATGTACATTGTAAAAGTGGATTTGGCTTATTTGATAATTCGCCTAATGCAAGGTCAGTCAAATTGTTTTGAGGTCAGTGAAAAGTCAGGGAATTTTTTTGGTTCTAATGAGTGGCACCCTTATCCTGTATCTGTTGGATAAATCGCTATCCAGTGGATAACTGTCATACAAAGCCTACTTTGCTATCCACCGGATAGTGATTTGTCTGGTGGATAGCATTATCCACCCCTTGAACAAGTGGGGCCAAGAGTATAAATATGTGCCAGCAAAACTGTTAGGGCAATGTGACAAAAATGCTACAGGATATGACAGTAACAAAAATGCAAGGGGGGGGGGGGGGGGTAGGAACAGTGAAAACAATGTGTGAGCAAGGTCAACCATTTTTACTTGCTGACCAGTTTTGCCTTTGGCTTCTTATTGAATTATTTCATTTTCTGTAGGTGAGTCAGTTCCTGCTGATGAACAGATGACAAACGCGAAAGACAATCGTAATTCCCAGGTGTTTGAGAGTCTAGCTCTCTTGGCGCCTTCCCAGCCTGCTGTCAGTGACAAGGAAAGGAAGAAATTTGAAGATGAAAAGTCAAAGTTGTACACTCAGCTAGACGAGAAGGTTAAAAAAATAACATACAGTAATTATAAAAAAGTTTTATTGCGGTTTTCAGGGAACTGCGAACTCTGATAACCAAAATCCAACTAACGACTGCGTTTTTTGCTGCCTGCTGCCGTCAATCATAATTATGGAGACATGCAATGAACCATGCAAAATGGAAACAAACAAAATGGGTTGAAATCTACCAATCAACAGACGTGACCTTTTGACCCAGTTGAAGGGAGCTCCTGTTTCCTGAGAGTTCCGCTAAGATGATTGATCGCAGCAAAAGCATAAACTGTGCATTGAGGATTGAGTTTCGGAGTTCGCATTTCACTAAAAACTGCAAAAAAAACTTTAAAATGTGCCTTCAAAAAAAGGGAGAAAAATCCAAATAAAGTGACATATTTCAAACAAGAGCCCAACAAACTAAGGTATTTTGCTGGTGCGAGGATTTCAGTTTACTTTAAAAAATTAATCAAAAGTTAGACTGAGGATGGTAATTATTTCAGTGTCTATACATTATTAATAGTCCATGGCAATTTACAAGAAGAACAATGACATTTAAAAATAGAGAATATTAAAGTGATAATTAACAATAAGATTTAAAAACTATGGAACACAAATTTTTATAAATACTTTTTTTTAAAAAATGGAAAGCATGGTACTTTTTTTTTGTTAAAAAAATCGGTCATTAAAGAGCATACCACAGTTTTGGAGAGTCCCGTCTCAGAAAAAAGATCTTGCCCTATAAGTAATTTGAGAATGAGTGCAACTTACATGTAATATGTTATGTTGACAGTTGTAATACTGAGATCAGGTATGTTTGCTTGATTTTGTGTTTTTGAACCCTTGACCTTGCAAACCGTGTGAGGCATGGTGGCCTAATGGTTAGCGCACTTGACTCCGAGTCAAACGGCCCGGGCTCGAGGCCTGGCCGGGGCACTGCATTGTGTTCTTGGGCAAGACACTTTACTCTCACAGTGCCTCTATGCACCCAGGTGTATAAATGGGTACCGGCGAATTTACTGCTGGGGAGTAACCCTGCGATGGACTAGCATTCCATCCAGGGGGAGTAGCAATACTCCTAGTCGCTTAATGCTACGGAAACCAGGATAAGCTCCAGCTGTATGGGCCACTTGGCTTGGACACAGACTTTACCTTACCTTTACCTTTCATTGCAAACCAGTCATGACCTTATGTGATTTGTTTACAGGATGATGAAATTCAGAATCAAGCACGGTTAATTAACCAACTGAAGGAGCAACTGGGTGAACAAGAGGAAGCTCTGAAGACAACTCAATTTGACAGTGAGAAGCTACAGTCACAGATAAGCTCCATGCAGAGCGAGAGTGAGACGTCCAAAACGGAGGTCAAGGAAGTGCTCCAAGCTCTTGAAGAACTCGCTGTAAATTATGACCAGAAACTGCAAGAGGTTGAGACCAAAACTAAGGATAACGAGAAGCTTTCTGAAGAATTATCACAGAAGCAGGTTGGTGCTAAAGTGATATTGAAGTTTCGATTTGCAACTCCAATTTGTTACATCTTGTAAACTTCTCTTATATGCTATTTACACCAAAGCTTAAACATGTTTAAAAGTTTTTTTACAGGGTTGCCCTACAGGTCAGGAAGTCAAGGAAATGTCAGGGAATTTTATTTTGAGTCAGGGAAAATTGAGATTATGAAGGAAAGTCAGGGAAATTGAAATTATAACATCACTGAATGCCATTGAAGGACAGAAGAAATGTTTCAGGTCAATCTGATCACAGCCATGCTTTTCGTTTTGAAGCGGAGGTCGGAGGCCGTGACTTTATCTGACATTAATTAATATTTTTGTAATGATTTGGTCAGGGATATTTGGTTTTTATCAGGGAATAGTCAGGGAAAAGTCAGGAAATTTTGAAAATTGATGCCTAGGTATGTGGAAACCATGTGTTTAGCTAAACACAGTTAACAACGGTTTAAATTATTTTCTTCGCTGAGGTTGCTAACTGATGTTTGTCAACTTTAAATTTTGCACAGTGAAAGCACAAGTAAGAGCTTACTTGAACCCTATGTAAAATTCATTCTTTTAGTTTTCTATTGCTGGATTTGTTAAACCTGTTTTAACTTAACATGTTTTGCTGGTGTGAATGGGGTATGAATTTCTTTTTAAGATTGATTATGTGATGAATGATATTTTATTATATAAATTTCAGTGGTATAGTGAGTGGTAGCAAATCGAGAAAAATGGTATCACACGTGTGGATAAAAACGGTATCCACACATGAATCAGATCGCAGAGTTTGCCGTGTTTCAATGTTCAATGAGCCAAGTTTTATCGATATATTAAGTCGAAAAATCTTTGGATCTTCCTTGGCAATCTTCGGTTATGGTCGGAAAACTTCGGACATTTTCGGAAAAGTTCGGAAAATGTTCGGAATCATTCGTACGACCTTCGGACAAAATTTTGAAAATCTTCGGAAATCTTCGGAAAATGGCCGGAAATCTTCGAAAAATCGTCAAAAACATCGTAATTAGTAGGTTTATATAATAAACAGAATAATACATTGTTGCTTAGATATATGAAATTTATCTTCTCGTGTTCAAAACCTATATCTCCGGGCAACCATGTATTATCCTCTATATCTGCATGTAGCTTCCTGCACACATAGTAAGCAATTATTGGATGAGGCTGAGTAAGATATGAAGAATTATGTTAGCTGGAATTACCTGGGGATTGAAAGCCAATCAGAAACGGAGAAATATTTATATTATTTTGAATGAATAATTAACAATTAGACTACAAGCCCGAGTTTTAAGCGAATGCTGAGTTGACTATCGCTTATAGAAAACGAGGGCGAGTAGTCTTATTGGTTTAGTAGAAACTCTTAAAGGACTGCAGTCCAAAAACCTACAATTTTACGTATTTATAAGTCAAAAAAGAAGAAAAATTAATCTTTAAATGAGCAACGAGCGCGCGATCGTTTTCTATCAGCAAATATAAAACAGTGGGAGAACCAATCAGATTTGCGGATTTTCAATAGAACACAGCTGAGTTTCTACCAATAGTAATTATCATTATGTGTTGCATGCTTTAGAGTTGTTCATATCCATTTGACCATAAATCTCAGTTCGTAAGAAATGATGTACAACTGTCCATTCCTCTCAACAGACACAGCTCAACAAAGCTTCCAAAGAATTGGTGGAGATCAAAGACAGTACATCAGTGTTAAGAAAGAGACTGGCTGAAATGATGAACAGTCTGCTGTCTGATCTGGTGAGTGGCTGTGCGTAGGGTCATAGGCTCATATACCGAGTTTCGTGCACTACATGTACAGTGTACAGTAGCTACAGGGAAAAAGCGTGAAAGCGTGAACTTAATGCCAGCAAAAATATTCGAGAGCAAGAAGTGAAAGGAAAAATAGGGGGGAAGGGGGTCAAGGGATTATTTTGGTGTCTCAAAGCTAGTCCTGCCACTTATATCGTTTTCATTTGTCCACCTTGACTACTGCTGCTCATAATATGAGGATCTGTTTATTTCTTTTCATTTTCAGGGTGAAATTGGTAACGTCATTGGAGGAAATGCAGCTGAAATTAAGGTAAGTGGCTATTTCACTTTTTGTGGGAAATATTTTTTTCCTCAATAATCCATGGACAAGCTTTTTTTTTTGAACTGTTGTGTCAGCTCGTTGTTATGAAGCTTGAAGTATACTTTGTCCTTAGACTTACTAATTGTGTTTTTGATATGATTGGCAGAAACCCAATATTGACTGCAGTGGCAAGTTGGACGAAGATTTCACAGTTGCCCGACTTTACGTGAATAAAATCAAGTCAGAAGTTAAAACTCTCTCTGTGGTAAGTGTATGGAATCACCCAGGTGGTTGCCGTAGTCCGGACTCATCACGCAACGCTCCCTCTCCCAGCGCTGCGTGACAAGTTCAAACAACGGCTGCGAAAGAGACTAGGGTCTCAAATTTGTAAACATTAAAGCATTGGAACTTTCATGCTGTTAGGTGGATCTTTTGATTACTTTGGGCATGATTGCTGTCCCATTCTTTGCAGTGCAAAACCAAGATATAAAGGGAGGGAGGCAAGAATCAAATGTTTTGCTCAATTTTGTTGTTGTTGTCTTTCAGCGCTCCAGCACCTTGGAATTGACAGAAAGTGATTTGAAGTCGTCACTCGATGGAAAGAACAAAGAGCTTAACCAGTCAATGCTTCTCATATCACAGGTTAGTATTGATTGAAATATCAATTCTCCTTTTGGATAACCATACATTTCTTTAAACGAAAGTTGTGGGAATTCGATGATTTATCAAACCCCTGTTAATCTGTTCTTCTCTTGTTGCTAAGTGGCGTTGTTTTATTTTCAGTATGAAGCGAAAATGAAGACCCTCGAGGCAAACATGAAAGAGATGGAGTCCAAGAAGAGGATTTTAGAAGAAGCTGTCGATTCATTGAACGAAGAAATAGCAAAACTGAAGGCAAAAGGTAACGGGCGTCATTTTTTAGTGGGCTCCATTATCTCTTGTTAATTTAGTCCAAGTAAACACACTGATGTTTCTCTTCTCGAACTCAGAGGGCGGAATGAATTCAGACGCTCACTTCGAGTGTGTGAGAGAGGGAGTTTTAATTTGTTTACCTATTGTGGCGTTATGCGTTCAAGTAGTTGAGAAACAGCCAAAATTCCACAGTACAAATTCTTAAGCTTAGTTTGCTGGGCATCGCAAACAAACCTATTCTCTTTAAGCACTTTGTTCTAAATCGTTTGCCACATGTTATATTTTCTTCTTGTTTGAAGAAGTGAAAGTAGCAGTTATGAATTGTAATACATTATAGCTTTTAAAAATAGGATTCAAACCAACACAACACCTTTACAGGACAACAATATCAAGCGCTTGTGGTGAAAGGCAGTGAGAACTTCAATATATTTTTGTTATTGATCTCTTTAAAGACTTTGAGACAATTGCGAATTTCGTTATATTTTGTTTTGAAAATACAGGCCACGGAGTTAAGATTTCGATTGTAATCTTATTGGGTTTAAACAGTTGCATTTTCAGCATAATTTTAATTGACGATAAATGAGAGGTGATATGTCTTGTATTGAATGCTCCTTTAATATTTTCAATTATTTGCTGCAAGAAAGTTATTTTATCTTGATATCCAATCATATGACAGATCAAGATCGTTCTTCCTCCATTATGATTGGCTATCATGATTTGTTCTCGCATTGCACGTGACGAAATGCGTCATCCTGATTGGCTAATCCCGCGATAAATGATAAGCGAGAATTGTCTTTACTATTTTTAGCCGTGAAAATATCACAGGAAAAAAAAACTCTAAAACTTGGGAGAACGTATTTGCGGTGACTTTCGCCATTTAAGAACCTTCCTTCGCTATGGTATGTCATTTATTTGCAGGAGACCTACTAAAATTAAGTTGACAAAGGTTCAAGTAATCAGTTCTTATCGTTTAAAATAAACGATATAATTCTTATTTTGTCATATTTCATCTTTGGAATTCTGCGTTGGCGCGAGATCAATCATTGAAGTTCTCATTGTCTGTAATTTCGTGTTATTGCGTGTTTCTTGCGAGCTCGGCGAAACGATACCTTGCAAACTAGAGTCATACAAGTTGTCCAAAAAAGTACATGTAATGTGATTGAGTGATAACTAACAGAAGTATTTTTTGGCGATTTTACAGCCCAGATGCATGCTCTGGCTCTCAAAGACAAGGAAGAGGAACATGCTGGCCTGCTTCACACAGCGGGTGAAATACAGGTATGTTACTAAAACGTCTTCTTTTTATGACAGCGTTCTTCTAATGGCTGGAGAAGAATTCGAGTTAACCTTTGATTTAGCATTTGCTCAGCTTTGAAACCAGTTTAAAACACTTGTGACAGATGCGTTAGCCAATCAGAGCGAAGCTGTCGTTTTTTTCGACCAATCAGGTGACGTAGGTCTCGCAAGTTTTACCGCGCTTGCCATCGGTACGCGGTGACATGATTTCCCGCGCGTGTTGCTGGATATATGTCTTTGAGGCAAATTTTATTTCACTCGTTACGTTTGTTGCAGCTAGTGATATTGGCTCTTTTATAACATTGATTCAGTAAAGTAAAATAAAAGGAGTTTTTTTGTGCGTTTTTGTTCTGCAATAACATAAGATAGGAGAAAGTTAGGTAGAAAGATACAGCTAGAATTTCTTCAGCGAGACCCTGACGTCACCGTAAGAGTTTGGTGACGTCATTCTCAACTTAAATGGAGAGAGACTGGTGCCTTACTTTGTTTTCCAGTTATATTTTTCAAAATACAATTTTTAAAGGGGTGGAGGGGGAAGGGATTTATTGTCTATACTTTTTGCACCAGCACACAAGTGAAATTGAGGTTGGCTTTTTCGATCTACCGCACAGGGTGTTCGCCGACCATTTTAATAACAATGGATTAAATAAAATAATGTGAAAAATGACAGATTACAACTGTGATAGATCCTGTCTAGACGAGGCTAAATAAATTTTAGTGTTTACCAACGCGAAATTTAATTTTCAAGAAAATCAAGTTTTGTTTTTTAATAGCGCTTAAGTTTTATGATTTTTCTTTTGTAAAATTGTGGCATATCGCAAAACAAAGTTCTTTCAGTCTTTTACGAAAGTAATAGCCGAAGAAGATTTTTGTAAAATGCAATAAATTTTTTGAAAAATGCAATTGTGGTGGGGTTTATTTTTTACATCAGCTACAAACAAACAGTTAGACCTAAAGCAATTTTTATTGCATTTCCATATCCCTGTCTTTTGGGAGTGGTTCTTACGGATATAACCAACAAATAGAAGCTTTTTTAATTCCATTTTGCCCTTGGCTATTAAAAGGAACGTCACGCCAATAAACGCAAAATAATATTCAGGTTTTCTTTAAAGAATGCGAAATAAATTTTCATTTCGTCGGATGAGGATACTCGCCAATTGTTTTCAAGCGCTTAATAAACTTTATGGCCAATGTGTTTTTGTTTTAAGTATTGCGCTAATGTACTTTTCGTTTCGTTTGTGAAAAGTGTACAATAGGCAGAGAGATTGAGTGCGACTAAAGTCATTAATTGGTAGTTCCTCACTTAAGAATGAAAAGATTAAGGTTTAATGGTTTGAGGTTGAACACTTCAACTCGAATTATTGTATGTGCTTTAAGCGACACATTTCGCCTGAACGTCTGTTGTTTAAAAACGCCTTCTTGACCGATTTGAATTGCAAATGATGTCATTTTAGCTTGCTAGTAGTTTTTGGAAGACACCAGACATTATTCGCCGCATATAAATCAGAAAGCTCGCGTCGGAGTTTACGCGAAATAACAGCGAACTGTAATTTTGTGTGAATCGTGATCGCTACAGCGGAGCGTGATCTCGCGTGATTTTGCGTGATCTTTGACGACATGGGTAAACACATTCGGGATTCTGGCGTGAGTTTTACAAACGTGAAATGTGGTTGGCGATTTTCCGATTGCAGCGAATCGTCAATTGAAAATATTCTTGATTCGTTAAACGACGTTATAGAAGAAGTGCTGCAAAACGCGATGCCAAGGGTTTGTATTTTAAAAATCTTGATTTTGTAGCTCGATTTTAACGCGCGCTTTTAGCGACATGCTTAGTGTGTGAGATCTCGCGGGAAGCGATTCGAATTTATAAAACGAACATTGGATTAAACACGCGTGAACTTGAACAAAAACAATGTGCGTGGGCACGTTTGTGTATAACCCGTGCCAAACATTTCTCGGGGCGAAAATTTGTTTTCTAAAACATTTGGATTCTCGATGCTTCGAGAAAAAAATAGTTTTGAATTATTAATTGTAGCGGTTTCTGTAAGGCAGAAAAATCTTACTGAGAGTTTCTTAACATCAAGGCTTTCTACCCAAATTTGAATATTACTTGTCAAGCTAATTATACCGGTTTGTTTTGCATGTTCGCTGCCTAAAAGCCGGGTCAACTTACTTTATTTTGGAGAGAGTCGAATACACATTGGTCTGTTTTGGCAAGTTTCAAAAGACAAAAATTTCTGCTATTGTTTCATTTTCGCCGGGACGATGCACGTAAAATTTGTTTTCGTTTTTGAACAATTTGTAATGTTTAGTTTTCATTTTAAATGTCAGTTTAAGGAGGTGACCTTAATTAGCTGGACTATGGTTTTTATGAAAAATACTAATAATCGATCTATCTATTTTGAAAATTCGAAACTGGATTGGAGGATTTAGTGATTTTAAAGTTTTTATGCTTGAATTTCCGAACATTCTCGAGAATATCTGTCCTGGAATTAAGGCGCTTGTGAATTTGTTTTCTTGTTTTTAAGAGCCTCGATTTGCATTTTGTCTTACTGACCAAACACACTAGAAAAATATAGCTAGTATGGATGTTAAACGGGACAATCATTGCAATAACCTTTTATTTACTTGATTTCCTACGAGTTGATTGTTTAGTTCTTATTGTGCAATTTTTGTTATCATATTCCGGTAATAGGCTCTAAAGAAATGTATAATTGTTTGAAATATGATTGTGTTGTTCAATCGCCAATACTTGCTTGTGTTTCTTTATTATTGTTCTTATCTGTTTAATAAAGTTCCTACAGGGATAGCTAATCGTTCTCCAATCTATTTTAAATCGTAACACGACAGTCTAAAGTCAAAAGCCATGAGATTTAATTTTATTGTAATGAGAGCTCCAACTGATTATGCGAATTGTTTTGCTTGAAATAGAATGGCAATTCTATTATCATTATTGATGATTTGTTGATTTTTCCAATTTGTCGAATCTGTTAACCTTAGCAGGGGGTAAATGGGACCCAGGATTTAAGGCTACTTTTAGTCACGCGATTCTTTTAGGCAGGCAAAATTGTCTTGAGATCAAAGAGATAAACGATTTAAACTGGTGAATCAGAAAACTAAAAAGCAATACGGAAATTGAACTGTTGAACATTGAAAATGATTATGCGGATTGCAGAACTCTCAACTTCAGTTCTGTCAGCCAACAGAACTCGAATGTAGGTTTATTATTTTTCATCAATGACTCGTTCTCATGTCAAGATGTAACGTAAATTTTTATGAAGAAAGGCGTGTTTTTGCCTTTTCAATTTCTTAGG
Organism: Oculina patagonica; assembly: GCF_052425735.1. Taxonomy (NCBI): domain Eukaryota; kingdom Metazoa; phylum Cnidaria; class Anthozoa; order Scleractinia; family Oculinidae; genus Oculina; species Oculina patagonica. Next base: position 10,409,725 of record NC_135764.1, on the reverse strand, counting down.
TCCCTTTAATACTTGATATTTCTAAAAAGCACAGGAAGTATCTCCCATAATTTCTTTATTTTCCTCTTCTGTCTGTTTAACCGTGTTTAGCCATTGCATAAAGAAGAATTTAGATGTTGTTAGATTGCAGGACACTTGTCTTAATCTTGACGTTTTTTTTTGTAGTCTGAACTGGAGATGCAAATGATCAGTCATCGCGAGGCGCACCAGAAACAACTGTCGCTCCTGAGAGACGAGATTGAATCACAGCACGGCATTATTGCAACAATCAAGGAGTAAGTTTTTCGTCATAAAATTTTAAATTGCCTTTCCGTTTTGTGGTTTTTCCATCCATGACGTTTGTGGGTAAAGGTAACCCACTTTAGCCAATCAGAATAGAGCAGCCACCATCTTAACCAATCATATTCCAGGGGAGCCAGCCGCGTTTTTATTTTCCCGCGTTTTTCTTTCTTGATCGTTGGCGAATGCAATCTATTGAAATACTTCGTTTTTCCTTTCGTAACATTCTGTGATTGTTAAACGACGTGTTTGTTAAACTCTAATTGTGCAAGTTTATTTCTTCAGAACCAATCAGAAGCAGACTTTAGAAAGGGATCACCTTATGGTTAGTACTTCATGTTCTTTTGTGGGATTTCGTCCATAATTAGTTATCTTTAGCTTTTGTACTCAATAAATTATCGCAAGTAAATGTTGTAAAATTCTCGGTAATTAGTTGGATTCTAATATTTTTGGAATTGTCTTCCGTTTTTCAGCTTGAAAATGAATCTTTGAAGCGAGAACTTGAAGAGAAATCATCTCGATTGATCGACCTGAAGTAAGTATTTTTAAATTTCGTGGTATTTAAAAATCAGTTGGCAAAGAAGGAACTTGTGTTTAATTACTGCGTGACACGAGCAATAAGAATAGTCGAGAATTGGCCAAGCATAAGCCGACCATTACCCGAGATCTTTCCGAAGCTGTTCGACTCTCAATTTGGAGACTTCGAAGATTATCCGATCTAAAAACAGCCAATAAGAATATAGTCGAAAGCACGTCTGGCGAACTGGAAAAATGTTATCGAGTTTTAATGTAAGCCGCGCTAACATCCATTTTTTCCCCTTCAGTGTGCAAGCGGAGAAGAGAGAACAAGCAAAGAACGATCTAAAAGGACTCGAAGAGACTGTGGTATGTACGATGATTAATAGTAAAATAAAGCGGTTTTCAATTCACTAATTTGCGTTTGCTTTGGTTTTGCATTACTACGCTTAATGATTGATTTAAAAATCTCGCGCCACTTTCTCAGCCAATCAGAAGTGAAACCAAAACTAATCGTGTCTCGCTCGCGTACGTTTTCCCGTGCTTCGTGCCTGCGACATGTATTTGCTTCGAGTTTTGATTGGCTCACTGGATTGTTTGTGTCCTTTGTGATTAGCCAGAGTTATAACTTTGCTTCTGCTCTAACTGATGCAGTCAGTGTATTTGTCAGTTTAAAGTCCTTTTGTAGTTATGTCATTGTAGAGCTGTTCAATTAGGCAAAAATTGATTTTAACTGGATTTATATTATTTCTTTTTAGCATAAAGAGTTGGCGACGCTTTACCGACTTCGGCAGTTGTTCGTCAAAGATTTGCAGGCTCGGTTAAAAGTGGTAAGTCTCTATCTTAATTGTTTTTATTGTACTTCAGTGAAAGTGATGTCATTTTATGACCATGTTTCATTCATTTTCTTTTTCCGTCCCTGAACCATTTTCACATTCTGATATTTCACCTTCAACGTTTCTTTACTTGATTTTCTTTACCGTTTCCCTTCTTCGATTCACTTAACGTTCCCTACCTCTTGTATGTTGCGGCTCATTGCTTTACGCCATTTCATGTCACGCAACGTTGTGTGACATCTCCTCTTTTCCAATCATACAGTGCGCGTATCTAGCACGTGATAATTAGAACGTTGATTGGTTGACTGACACATTGCTATAACTCCTCCCCAGACCAACGCGGATACGGACGCAGAGGAGGAAGGGGGAAGTCAAGCACAAAAACAGAAGATTGCTTTTTTAGAGAATAATTTGGACCAGCTAACGAAGGTCCATAAACAAGTGAGTATTGCAGTCGGTCCCAAGCTCAAAAACTTAATTCCCCTTACTATTTCCCATACATTCCCTTTAATGTTTGTTCAGAGAAATTAGTGTTACATCTGCCAGGCAATATCTCCGAGGTGATAATTTCATTTTTTTCTCATTATCCGTCTTTGACAACTTTACTGATATTTTAAGACGAAATACGTTTTTGATCACTTGAATAAATTTTAATTTCTGAGACTAAAGTATTTGCCCTCTCGTTATTATTCACTTGATGGCAGGCAACGATTTTCATATATTTGATTTTATACTAATTTCAATATTTGTATATAGGAAGAAATAAATTGATTTGTGTTATACAACTTACTAGAAAAAAAATTCTGTAAAAAAATATTCACGTTTTCCTCTTGTGCAAATGCTAACCGTTTACTGCCAGCATACTAATGCGATTGGCTTGGTAAATGAGACGAGAAAGACGTATAAAAGTAGAAAATAAATATTGCCGTTAGTGATGAAATTTAGCTAGGAATTTTTGTTTTCTGTGCTTTCTTAGTTGTCAACGAATGTATGTAAGTTATATTCTGGCCAAGACTATGTACAAGTTAAAGTCCCTCAACGTTATAAGTGTTGTCCTTGTTTATGGCGTAAGGCTGTAGCAGTAAATAATTATGTAAATGTTTTATTCCAAACAGCGGAAAGCCTTGCAGAAGGTCAAGATGTTGAAGCAGAAAATCAAAGTTCTTTCACTCGCGTGATAGACGTGTTAAATGGTTTTTTTTATTTACGGGACATTTTATTTATTTAAACGCCATTAAGAAGTGGGGCAACATAAATTAATCCTCATTAAGGACAGTTTTGGATGTATTTTGATATTTAATACAGTTTACAATTTCCGAGAAATCGCAGTTGTAAAATATTTTTATATTTCACGCATTCGCATTGAAGTTTTTTTAATCAATAAAAGGTAGTGAAATACTCCTATCCGATTGGATGCGACTTGAAATGGGTTTTTACTATTTGGGGAAATATTTTTTCTTGTTTTTAATGCGACTTAAAATTGGTTTCTATTATTGGTGGAATTTTTTTCCATGCGTCTTGAAATGGTTTCTATTTTGGGGGAAGTTTCATTTTTTTACGCGTCTTGATATGGGTTCTATTTGGGGGAAGTTTCTATTTTTTTTGTTTTCGAAAGAAAGAAATGAAGACAACACTCAATGATTCTCTTTGAGATCAATATAAAATGGTATTTTGGTATTTACTGAGTAGATTTCTAAGTAGTGTAGTTAACTGCCTGCAATTTTAACCCTTAATCCTGTCGAGAATTGTTGTACTTGTAAGTAGTTTCAAAGTTCATAGTTTTGCTTTCGATTGTTTTTTTTTTTCGTGCCAAAAGCTTGTGAACTTAAAGGCCAGGTAATTGAAACGAGATATTGTTTTTTTTTTTTATAATATAACGATATTCTAAAAGTTAACAATGGATCAATACTTTGATATAGTTCTTGTAATTAAATGAATAAGGGAAGTTTTTAATAAAATGAAACATTTATGTCATTGCATGGAAAATTCTTCACCTTTAGGAAACAATCAGCGATCAATTTAGTTTTATAGAGAAATCGGAAAGGAAACATTCCGTCCCTTAAAGTATTTTTCGATAGAGAAATCCCTTTAGCTTGCGTTTTTGGCGAATCTGTGTTAAGAACTCATCATCCGCATTAAAGAATTTTTGTCCGAATTTTCGGACATTTTCTTTCCATAAACAACTTGTTTTTGAACACTACAACACAAGACAAGAGACATTTTAGTATGCTGTACCCTTGACGCCCAAAAAGCCGCTCAATGCTAACGAATTATTACCCTGATCAATCACGAGCTATCTGCTCAGCGCAACCGAATGAAAATGGATTTAACTTTGGTGCCGAGGTTAGTTTTTATATAGAATCAATATTGGTCGCATACCAGAGGTAAATGTTATTGACTATATTGTACTAATAAGTGTTTAATTCCCTCATATAGGCTCTGGAGTACCATAACTACTTCGACGTAGCAGTTTCTTAATCTGATTTGAATATTACTTTTCTATTTTTGACAGCTCGTTAGAGATAATGCCGACCTGAGGTGTGAATTGCCCAAGCTAGAGAAGCGCCTGCGAGCAACACAAGAGCGGGTGAAGTCATTAGAGCAGGCTCTAAAAGAGGCCAAGGAAGGCGCGCAGAGGGACCGGGCACGATACCAGAAGGAGGTCGAGAGAATCCGGGAATCAATGAGACAGAAACAGGCGCAGGCTAGAAAGGGAGCTCAGGGACATATCGGTACGGATCAAATGTTAAATTCTCTATAACAGAGCTACCCTGGGTTAACCAACTTTTAGGACACATTGTCGTTTCGTGTTATTTGAGAAATTAGTAGTTATCAGCTAATGGTTTCATAGAATATTACGTTGCTGGTTATGCAGTAGATTCCGATTCCGCATATCCTCGATTTTTTCAACCTCCCGATAACTCGAAACAAAAGTCGTTTCCTTTGGATCTTCAATTTTTCCCTCCCCCACCCCCTCCCCCCTCCACTCCCCCACTCAATTTCCCGAAACTATTTTCGTTTTCCTTGGAAGTTCGAAAACTGAAATAAGGATTCCTCTGTTTTTTCGACTTTTTTTTCTATGTTGGCATATTCTAAAATGAAGAACTTTACCTGACATTTCTCTGATCATCGATGAAACGAAGGGTCAATTAAGACGGTATCACTGGCACTTCTAGGGGCGCTTACCATTAGTCAGAACTGGCCGGTCAGACCGGTCTTCTCGAGGACAGAATTCCGTTGTTAGTCGATCAGATTATATTTCACAGACTCCGTTCGAAATATATGAGAAAACAAATGGTAGGAATTTCCCAGTTAGTGCTTCAAACCACTTTTTAACGCTAAAAATATAAGGGGTACCCCCTTAAAAGCAAAACAAGGGCCTGGGTCTACCCATAAGGCCCTGGTGCCTAGGTCCCGCGGACCCATGATCCTTCGCTGGCTTTTTGACGCCGTGAAATAGACAGGCAAAGCAACACCCTATAAATACACCAGGGAAGGGTGAAGGGTGGGAACCTCATATATTTCTCACTTCGTCTGTTTATATAATCCGAATTATTACTTCAGGCCGCTTGGCGGCCCTAGTATAATTCTCATTTGTCCTGTCAAATCAATAAATGCATAAATATTATACTAATGCATGTGTACACTGTTGTGGTGGATTTCTGGGATAATCGCGTGGAAAAGGCCAATTTTACATTCAAAACTACAGTGCCGGCCGGCCCGAGTTCTGACTAATGTAAAGCGCCCTAGGACACGAATTGCTTCTTGTAAATCAAACCAACATTTCTGCATACGATTTGCACGTAGATATCGTTTAAATCAGCCTTAACACTGTAGATCGCTAAAAGGTAGCGGTCCCAATCTGTTATAAAGATCTTTTCACTCCATGTCAAACACACATCAATCATCTTTCATTTTCTATTCCAGCCAAACCTATCCGCCCAGGCCAGCAACCCACATCACCCAGCGTCCGTCCCGGCAGTAGCGCGGGCATCGGCAGTGCCTTATTAGGAATGACCCGTTTGGCTGGCGGAGCAGTCATGGGTTCCAACGTTCCCAACAGTCCTAGCACGCCCAGTTTACCCAGCTCCCCCAACGGAGCCACAATAGTGACGCCTGTGATTCGTGGCGGGAAAAGCTCGGAACCTGTGGTCTCGTACAGCAAGAGGATACGAAATGCAGTCAGTACAGAGTCTCTTAATCGCCCCCTACCACAGGGGAGCCCTAGGTGAGTTTTAAAACTTTTCTCCTAGGTCACGTGGCTTTTCCCGCGCTTAGAACCGGTTGCATGTTTCTTCAGATCTTAATTTGTGCTGTGACTATTTTGCTCCATTGAGTGTAGTCAAACTTAAAACTATCTTAACAACAAAACAAACTTAATCACGAAGGCAAATTTAAATTTATGAATGTAACGGGTGCCATGCATTTATGACGAGGCTTTAAGTGCTAGGACCGTTACCAGAATTCTCAACTAGAGCGGTTTTCACTTGAGTGTCGAAAGTTTATTGCGTTTGCTTTGGTTTTGCATTGCTTCGCTTAGTGATTGGCTTAAAAATCTCGCGCCACTTTCTCAGCCAATCAGAACTAAAACCAAAACCAATTGTGAATCGCTCGCGCACGTTTTCCCGCGCTTCGTGCCGGCTTCAAGTATTTGCTTCGAGTTTTTCATTGCATTGGTTCACTGGATTGTCTGTGTTCTTTGGGATTGGCTAGAGTGATAACTTTGGTTTTGGTTTTGGTTTTACGACACTCAATTGAAAACTGCTCTAAAACGCCAATGAATGGTATATTAACACCATATTGCGTTTCTCCGGTTTGAAAGGATTTCTTTGGAGTAAATTAGTTGTAAGGCTAGGCATTTCTATGTATCTTCGTATCTTACAGACTTGACACCTGTAGTTTGGTAGACAAAAGGCCGTGACTCGCAAAGGGACGCTTATCTACCTGCTGTGCGATACGTCGATTATCTACCTGCCCTGCTTTAACGTTTAAAATGTCCAATGTTTCACTTGACTTCATTTTGTTTTCCGTAGAAATCGTAAAAAATCGGGAAATATCAAGAATTTTTTCGATCGGTTAGAGTAATTTTTTTTTCAATCGCGGTTGCGCCTTTTTTTCTTAATGGTATTTCCTGGAAGGCGCGGAATTCTGGTAGATAGACTGGTAGTCTGGTATCTAGAAATACCGGACGCTTGCCAAACTGTCAAATGTCATTACGGATGAACTAGAATTGAGATAATAAATTATGAAACTCCAAAGTCGTCAACTCCAGGGGGTTAATATGGCTTACCGTTACACGAAGTTCCCGCTCGCTTTTTGTGTTGTCTTCGCCGTTTTTCGCGTTGTCCACAGTGCCACATTAGCCGGTGGTGTTACAAAGATCGACCAGGACAAGTTGTGGAGTCACAAGGAGCTTTTAGAGGGACTTAAACAGGCCGTGCGACTGGAAAACACACGAGAGCCCAAACCGTCGTTCAAATTCGTTTATCTGCCGTACACACTCGACGCGTCTAGCCAAGTTGTTCAAGGAACAATGTACTGCGTGAACGTGAAAATTGCGCCGTCTAAGTGTCCGAACGCTTTGAACGAGACGCGGGAAGGCATCGAAGCTTGTGCAGTGGATTTTCTAAAGCCTGACGTTTTAGAGCGCGAGAAATGTTGCGCTTTTGAGATTTGGTCGCGACCTTGGCTAGCGGGAAAGGAACGTTTGCTAGTGCAGAAAGCGGAATGTAAGCCGTCGTTTACGGAAGGACAAGCACAACCAGGTCGCTTTCGTGTGACAATGAAATTCAGTGTTTATCCCGTGTGTAACATGGTCAAGCCTGGCTGAACAGAGGAACCGTGTAACAACCTATTTTGTGATGTTGTAGTGATGTACAAAATAAAATGCTGTAAATATTCTACGTCGTGCAATGTTGCAAGAGTATGTAGATCCAACCCCAAAACTCTTCGAGTGCTTAGCGTTGAGGTTTAACCTGTAGCAATGCTCAATAAAAAGTTAAAATATTGTACTTGATATTGTTCTCTTCGGCCAAGGAATAGGTATTTTAAATTCTTTTGAAATAACTTCCTCTGATTGGTTCTTTCAGTTTGAATGGCGCCCATTCTTCGCCAGATTATGAAAGAAGGCGCGGCTCAGCAGCATCAGCTGGCGCGGTTACTCACTCTTCAAATGCGCACATGCGCGCTGCAGCCAGCGTGGACCGGCTCAACATGATGGGCGAAGGGAATTCTGGGCGAAAATTGCCGTCTATGCCGGACTCAATGCAGCGGTCGCCAATGAAGATTTCAGGTCGTGAAGGAGAAATAGCAGCTTTGAAGAGAAGTAATCGGCGGTCAGCGTCCTCGCACAATTTAGTAAATAGTACTGATGGTAAGCAGTTGTTCTTGTTTTGTGGTTTTATATTATTTTAAATAGCATAGATTTGTACGATTTTACTCCCCCCCCCCCCCCCCCCCCCCCGGGGGGGGGGGGGGGGGGGGGGGGGGGTGGAGGGGAATGTTTCCATATGACCCAAAATTCTCTCAGAAGATCAATAAGAATCAAGAAGTCTGGTTTTCGGATCAATAAGAATTTTAAAAATCGCAGTCGTTATCGGAAGCGCAGAGCGTTACGATCTAGTGAAAATCAAACCGACGTTTTTTTTATGACTCCGATTTTTAATTTTCACAAGGCTGTAAGCGCTCTTATGACTCGCGTCTACTTGCGTCTCCGTTTGGCGAGGACTTGCGTGCACTTGCGATGACTTGCGTTCGCTTTGGTCGAGATCAAAGTTGCACGCAAGTCAACACAACTTTTTCGCTGTTTGGCCACCCAACGCAAGTCAACGCAAGTCTTACTGTTTGCTTCAAGTACTGACTTGTAGCGCGCGCAGTAGCATTGAAAGGGCTTTTTTGACAACTTGCGTGCACTTGCGAGTAAACTTGCATTCCCGTTTGGCCAGGGCTTAACACTGTATGGTCTAATTTTGTCTGTTTATTTTTCACGTAGGTGGACCATGGGAGATGAGAAAGCAATCAGCGTCATAAAGTCTAAATGTCTGGCTCCAAGAGGAGACAAGTTGCGTTACGGATGAGAATTATTTTCCTCTATTGCGTTACGCGTGACTTTAGTCGAATTATTCAAGTAACAGCTTCCCAAGAGTGCCACATCAGATCAAATGCTGCTAAAATGATCTAGTTATTGACATTGTTAATTCCATGACACACAACTCGACGTTAGAAGAATACGAGAAAAAATTGAAGATACAAATATGACAAACGAGTTTTTTTGGATAGAGACAAACGCATATATCGAGTACAGGAAAAATGGTGGGGGGGGGGGGAGGGAGGAAGGGGAAGTGGGAGAAGAAAAGATATGTAGTAAGTGTAGTAGATGTTCCCTCGGGGGATGTTTCTTCTACGTCCTTGTACAGGGACACGGGGAATAGAGCAGGAAATTAGCCCTTGTATGTTCTCTTGGAACACTTGGGAAGATTTCCCTTATCCTTATATAAATTCCGTCAGGAGACCTCCCTTAGCTCCTTATGCCCTTATATAGGGAAATATCCCTGGGAAATCATCCCTGGGGAGACTTCCCTATACCCACGTTGTATTCAGAGGCGGTGGTAGAGGGAATGGGATTTTGGTAGGGTAAATTTCAGATAGAAAAAAAAGAAAATGGTGTCGTGCAAAGTGATGCGTTATTTTGTGTACTTTGAGTCATATTTAAACACTTATTTGTTCCAATGGAGAAATATCGTAGTTTATTGGTATAATTTCGATTTATTTTACTTCCCGTCTTCTTAATTGCATTATGTGTAAATAATTTTACTCGGTCTCTTTTTTGTTTTGTTTGCTTTATTAATTTAAAAGAAGGCGGGCCAATTTAGTAATATGTCTGGCTTTGAAGAACTGTGGCCTATAATCAGCACTGTAAAAGATATTTGCCTTTGTTTTCATTTTCACGGGTTGTTTACGGTTTACCGAAGAGATAGGTGCAGCCTATATTTGGTTTTGCTCAACAACAAAGCTTTCCAGAGACATATTACTTTTCAGTTTACTCTTCCATAACCTAATTGGATTGCCCGATGTCATCAGACGATATTCAAGCCTTTCACGAAATATGATTTGCAGGCAAAGTTCCCAAGTATTTCCCAGTAAATTAAACTTGATGCTTTACGAAAAACCCTTTTTAATCTTGTAGATGTTGCTTGTTGCTTCCACTTAGGATGCAGTGAGCCCGCAGTTTTCAGTAGAAACGATGACGTATTTTTGTGACGTAAACTCTTCGGAGTTCTTGCGATATCACTACGAGGGTTGGCGATAAGGGCGTTTGTTCTAATTCAGAATTAAAGGGCAAATCCTTTGCTAATGTAAATGGTAAGCAACCCGTACAGTTTCCTTTAATTCATTGCTTTGGCCAATGCATGTACTTATTTTATAAAACTGAGCTGGCGCTCTCATGCTAATACTGAGAACAAACTTTTTTTTTTTGGCCTTGGCGCTCGTTTTTTGTAATCTGTAAAGTCTTCAAGAAAGCAGAAGAATTCAAAGCCAGACGCGAGAAACAAACCTAGGGCAAATTTTATTTATTACTCTACACTTGAAAAGGTTAGTTCGTTTAACGTCGCTTTTCTTATTGATTCCTGTGTATCTTCCGACAAATTGCGAAGATTGTCCGAGAATTTGCCGAGGACTTCCGAAAGATATCACGTGGCCTTTTCGGTGTCCTACGGCCAAGTGACGTTGTGAAAATTTATTTTAAAACGTAGACATTTCATCGCTGTTGGTTTAATGACGAGTTTGCCATTACAGTCCGTCACCGGCTGAAAATATTTTGCCGGTAGTTAGGAAGGCGCAGCTAAAATAAGTAGATGAATTTAATTGTTACAAAAATCTATTTTTAAATTTAGGTGTCTTGAATATTGAGAGGGTCGGTTTGAGAACACAGGTGGGATATAGTACATGTAAATTGAGCTCGGGTGCTTTTTTTTTATTTGAGCTTTTCTTCTCGACTGAACTATTTGTTTAGGACGATTGTGACGTTTAACTTCTGATTAGTAGTTTCGGGAAGACAATAAAAAACCGACTCGCAAAAAGTTGTAATTTTTAATTGACTCTATTACGTTATTGGGCAATATCTAACTCGTACCCAGTCGCTGTTTATGCGGTTAGAATTTCCTCGGCCACAGTTGTGTCAAAAAAATTATCTATTTTTTAACCGATTAAGGGACTAGGTTTCTGCTTTTTTTTCGATATTCAAATCAGCATCCCAAGTAGATTCTAACAAGCAAATAAAAAAATATCTGTCATATACACTTTAACCTCGAATTCTTCTCTCGTCGCTTTCCCCTGAGAGACATACAGTAAAAACCCGCGTATAAGAACCTAACATTTAAGAACCTGTTAGGCTAAAATTTCATTTTTAAGCACCCTTCACATAAGAACCATTTTAGGCTAAAATTCTAAAACAGGTTCTTATTTTCAAAAAAAGAAAAATCTAATCTTCCCAAAAATATAGAATAAAAAAATCTTCTCAAAAATATATTTATAACACAGTCTGTACACATTATAGTTACAGCATAGTTACATAAAACTTGTCCTCCTTGAATATAATTATTATATTATTATTTCTTGAACAAAAGTTAAGAACCTAATTAAGAACCTAGTTAGTCTAATTTTACACTAAATACCATTTATATAAGAACCTGTTTAAGCTAACTTGAAAAAACCTAGGTTCTTATACGCGGGTTTTTGCTGTATTCGCGATCTACATGAACGGTAGTTCACTCACGTTAGAATATAATTATTGTCAGTCTTTACAATCCGCCTATCTCTCGTTGCTTTTTTATACTCATGGTTTTGCTATAATATATAGTTTATTTTGCTCCTGGGTGGCTGCGAAAGAAATTGTTTGCAAGAATTTTCCTGAACCACGTGCGTGACTAAGACTATATTAGTCACGTGGTACCGATCTGATAGGTGCACAAGAGTTCTACGATACACAAACCGTGTTGTTTAGAAACCATACCTTGTTGAGCAACTGTTTGATATCAGACAAAGGTCTTGCAGTTGGCATAAACTTTGATGAGATGTGTTTTGTAAACTTGCTACGAATACCAACAAACTGCTGTATTTTCCTTGCATTGCTGTTACTTCCGCATGCAGGTTTGTATCTATAATTTTTCATCAGTCCGGCTGAAAGGCAGAACTTAGTTTGAGCAGTATAGCCTGCGATAAGACGTGATGTTATTGTGTTTCTTTATATTTAATCTTCGTTCCGTTACCCGTTTGTGCGTTTGAGCGAGTGCGACGCCGAGTACGTTATGCTTTTCCTAGCCTTACGAATGCAGCCTGGGAGCGCTGGCGACGAGAGATATGCTGTTATTCTCTTTTCTGGCTGTGGTTTTCAAAGCGAAACTGAAATTTAGCCTCATCACAGGTTTAATACAGACCTAATTATTGGCACTGTCGATGAACCTCACATTAACTAATTGACTGTACATATTAATATAAATTGTTATAAGGTATTATGTTACTTTTTAATTAGCGATGCTTTTAATTTATCAACAATATCTCATGCCTGTTTCAAACGTTGTTGCTACTGCCGTGCCGAAAATGGGCCTTTATTAAAGCACGGCGGTAGCACGACGTTTGAAACCATTGAGTTCGGCGGGCTGAATTAATTTCGGTACTACTACTTTGCACGGCAGCCTTTGCCGTGCCGCACGGCGTGCTCTTGTCGTGCCGAACTAAATTCACAATATACGGTATAAGGCCTGGTTCACACTAGCGACATAACGACATGGACATAACGACATAAAGAAAAGTTCAGTTCTTTCCTTATGTCATTATGTTTCAACTATGTCGTTATGTTATGTTGTTCACATTGGTGACATAAAACATCAGTGTGAGGTGCTTTTTGCATTTGCGTGACCTTGCCGTTATGTCGTTATGTCGCTAGTGTGAACCAGGCCTAAGCAATTATTGGATGAGGCTAAGTATTCGGCTTCGGCGGATAACACCCTCCGAGATCTGCATAATTCTTCATATCATACGAGGCCGAATTCAATAATTGTTTTATTATTCATTTAAAGTATTTCCAGAGCTCCAAATGCAGAAAATGAATTTAATATGGTTTTCACAGAACGCAAAGTACACAAATACACAACAATGTTCGCTTTAAAATTTGATTTAAACTTCACAACTCGGTTACCTAGATTAAAATTCCCTGTCATTTATAATGTCGATATTGAGCAGTTGCTTGAAGTGTCTAGTGAAGCCAATTCTGATGACACAAAGCGACTTTTTCGAGTACAGGTTTCCATCGTTCTTGCTAACTTCGACGTAGAATTTTTGTAAAACTGCGCCAAGTCCTCCACTGTGGCTGGTTCAGAAATTGTATTTTCTTAAAATTCGCTTTAAAAATCGTTTGACTCGCCTTCGTTGCTTTCTCCCCCTTGTCTTCTAATAATTTGGTGATTTTCTGCTCGTCGAACTGCACAAATCTCGCCATTTTCCCAGTCGTTGTGCATCAAAGCAGTTGCCGTGTAACGTGGGAACGAGGTTGCGATCGGTTAATTTTTGATATTGGATACGTCATTTAAATGACGTCAATCGTCGTATAATAGGACCTTCTTCCAAATTTGGTCAGCGCTAGCCGGTTAGCTGGAATTAAACGGGGATTGACAGCCAATCAGAAACGGAGAAATATTTTGAATGAATAATAATGGATATTAATTTATTGCTGCTTTTTGTTGTTTCTGATATCATTTGAATTTGGCGCGACTGTATTGTAAAGTGAGAGAACAAAATTAAGTAATTTTTGTGCCATGAGTTTAATTTGTTCTGCCTCGAGATTATTATTCTTGTTGTGATAAGCAAACATAACATTTAGTTTAACCGTGAGCGATTTAGTGCTTTGGCCGCTTATTTATCAAAATAAAAATAGTTTTTCACATAAGTTTTATCCTAAATCGATTTTATGCCGTGGAAAATATCTATCTAACGACTGTTACATAGTCCATTAATCCATTTACTTGCTTCAGTACTTGACCTTATTTCCTAATTTTTAAATATTTAATGGACACCGACCTAGTTATTTTAGTTATTAGTAATTTATTAGATCATACTTTTGTAAACTAATTTGTTTCTTTGCTTTTGTTTTTTGTACAAAACTCATGTTGAGGAGGATCACGACAATTGTAACCACGTTACGTGCCCTAATATGTTTCTTCTTTTATTTACACGACAGAATAAGCTGTAACGCAAAGAAATTAACTGTGAATGTACGTTTTTCTAACCCACCGATTAATTTCCGCGCGCGCTCATTGGACAAAACAAATCACGTGGTACAAAATCGGACGACGGGTATCAGATATTATTAAAAACTAGCAATGGTATATTGCAATTCCTGCATTTTGATTGGTTAACAGGCAATGGTATATGAGCTCATATACCATTGACTACAAATTTGGTAGCCGATACGCGTCAATGAAAAATGGCTGGGGAGCTCAAATATTGCAATTCTTTGGGCGTTTTTAATAAAACAATTATTCCACTCGCGCTTGTTGGATATGAGATCGTTATTCTTGGTTTTCACGTGACGTCATCAAAATTCTAAAACCCAGGATCGCAAGACCCCTGAATTTTTATCCTTCACTGGCTATAAGACGTCCTTAATATAGATCCTTTTGAAGGGTTTTAGCTCAATAGCATTCGCCGTCTTTAAGATAGAGCATTTTGAATTTTGGAGTTTCACGCCACACGAGATCAAAGTTGGCCGTTTGAAGGCTGTCACGTTTTGCCTCATCCTGCGCTTTTTAACAATCTGGACAGTTGAGGTTTTGCGAGAATTGTTTATGTGAATGTTTACTTGTTCATGAGGGTGATTTGACCGCTTTTTGTGGCAGAATTTAATGCCAGATGTTTTCATTGATTTCCGGCCGCCATGTTGGAGCCCAAGCAGTTGGGCTCCAACATGGCGATTCCATACTGCTCTCTAAATTTGTGTGAAACATTTTGAAGGATAACTCGAGTACGGAATATCGTACAGACCTGAGACTTGGACAAGTTGTTTATATAGTAGTTTTCTACAATCTGTAGTATTTTGACTCAATAGTTTTGGATTTTTTTTTCGCGGCGTGACAGTGGCGTGACAGTGAAAACCCCCTATAGCCAACTCGGCGCTACGCGCCTCGTTGACTATTTACCATCTCATATCCATCGCGCGCTCGTGGAATAATTGTTAAATATATACCCCGTCCAATTTGATAGCCGTCGCCCCATTAAATAAAGCAGTGCAAAACAAACAAAAAATTTACCTTTTCAGGTCTAACTTTTTAATCAGAGTACAGTGTTGAAAAATTACCTAAACCAATCAACTTGCATTTATTTCAACCGCAGTTACGCCGTGGTTATCACTGTAGCTTTTTTCCTATTAATCGGCGATAACGCGCGTTCTCGGCCAACTGTTCTTTTTTCGGAAAATCTTTTAGCCTCAGGCATTATCCTCCAAGATAGAAGCCGCCTGAAGGGGTTTATTAATTTACTAAATAAGTTTTCAATCTTACCCATCTAGAAGGCGTTTTAAGGTTCACCTTGGAACCTCCTAATCCAAGCTATGCTAGAATTGGAAACAATGCCAAACTGGTGTGGGACTACAGTGTGGATTACAAAGAAATAGAACTAAACGCTGTTCTCTATAGTAGGCAAGAATCAAGCGGAGCTTTCACTGGGATAGTGATGCTACTGAATAACGGTACTGTAAAGAAAAATCCAGGATTACCTGCTGCGTATAAGGAAAGAATTGGGATTGAAGGAAACGCTTCTCTTGTTATTGAAAACATAACTCATCAAGACAACACTATTTTTCGGTGCACACTATTAGCAACTCCCTTTGCTTTAAATGTACATCAAATAAGCGACGTCCGGCTTATCGTGACAGGTATGTATAACTTCATGCAAACACTTCAAGTTGTCTAAGTAACACTCCGGCATTCTGAAATATTTGCAAGTTTTTTTCTCCAAAAACTTCATTGTCCCATATTTATAAATTTTACGCTATAACAGGAATTTTTTAAGCTGAGATAATACTAACTTGTAGTTCCGGGCGGCAAGTTGAAGTATCGTTATTGGGGCCTCAATTTCACTCCATCACTCGATCCGTCAGTTCCTGTAAAACAAGATGTTTCCCAAGGGAATAGTTTTCCGCTTTGGGTGATGAATTCGTGATCACTCCAAGGAAATACGAACGCGTGATGAACACTTGCTGTTTGATGGCGAGTGTTTGCAATAAAAATTAAAGCTGTCAACACTTAGAAAGAAGGGAAGACGGACAAACCGTCTAGACGGACAAGTCGTCGGACAATTTGTTCGTCTCGTGTGAAAACAAGACGGACAAGTCGTCTTGTTTTGGTCGTCTTTAATTCATATCAAGGCAGACAAAAAAACGATTTTAAACGGAAGGGGCCTGGCACCAGCACTGGTCACCTTCGATTTGGTATCATTGCATCTCTTGCATGCGCAAACAAGCTGCAGATCAGGTAAAATCTAAATTAAGCATGCGTTAACATAAAAACAAAAAAAAATCATTTGCACTTCCGACAAAACTTATTTACAGAGAGACCTTGATAAAATTTCGATGACAACTGCAAATCGTGTTACTCCTCGTTTTTTCTTTGGTCGAGAATCATGTTCGAGCCTTTTTCAAGTGATTTCCAGACGAATCTGACGGGGTCTTCGATTTGTACTTTTGGTGTGGTTATGTACAAAACGAAGACCCTGGTAAAATTCGATGATAACCGCAGATCTTGTTGCTTCTTGTTTCTGCTTCGGTCAAGAATCATGTTCGAACCTGTTTTCAAACAATTTTGGCGGGGGTCTTCGTTTTTGGGTTTTGGGTCTTGGGTTTTCGTTTTGTACCATCCCTTCGTTTTGTACCAACCCGAAAAGGGTAACCCTTTTAGGAGGTTACCCTACTTTCATGTAAACAGGCCCTTAATCCTGGTTCTCATATGCCGCCGACAAGCCTGGAACAAAGTATCGTTACAGCATAAGGGACGGACCATTATTTTTTTGGAGGGGGGGGGGGGATGAAAAATATTGTTTGCAGGGCCTGGAAAGACAAAATAAATTGTTTGCAAACACGATATGTATAACAAAAAATAGTAAGAATTTCGAAAAAAATTGTTTGCAGAGGTGCATAAAATAAAATAAAAAGTTTGCAGAGGAAAATTTTTCACCCCCCCCCCCCCTCCAAGAAAATAATGGTCCGTCCCTAAGTGAACATTTATCGTCGCATGCCATCGTAATCTGTCCTAGGCATCAACCGCCGGCTTGCCTGCGAAGTTGAAGGTCTGTAGGCGATTGTCGGTGATGAAAATATTTCATGTCAGTGACAATCACTTTGAGTGATGCAAGAAAACATTTTCTTTTGTTGCTTCCAAATAGCGCCCGGTCTTTAACATTGAGTTAATTCGAGTGACGTAAAGTGATTTTAACCTCAACATTAATATTAAATGGTAAATAAAGATATACTACTTATTAACCGAGAGTGAGGTCATTACAGGGGAATCTCAGACCGAGGTCTTGATGTATTGACCGAGCGACAGCGAGGTCAATACATCAAGGTTGAGGTCTGAGATTCCCCTGTAATGACCGAACGGACGAGGTTAATAAGTTATTTATTATATGGCCTTTAAGCACTATTCAAAAAAATCAAGGGAAAAACACTGGAGGTAAAACTCGCTCTCGCTCTCGCTCTCTGTGGCTCTCTTCGTCGCTCATACTAAAGAAGTATCGGTATGCTTATATTTTTCTTTCAGTTATTGAAAAGATAGTATAAGAATCAAATTTTTGTTATTTCTTAAATGTATTAGTAAATGTTAAAACCTTTGTTGTAAACGGACCAATACCTCCCTTTGGAGAGTAAGGCGCAATAAAGATATACTATTACTATTATTACTATTCATTCATTCATTCATTCATTCATTCATTCATTCATTCATTCATTCATTCATTCATTCATTCATTCATTCATTCATTCGTTCGTTCGTTCGTTCATTCGTTCATTCATTCATGCATTCATTCAATCATTCATCATTCATTCATTCAATGCATGCATGCATGCATTGGTTCGTTTGTTCGTTCGTTCATTTAATTGATTATGACGTATAAGTTGTGATTGATCACGAATGAAAGCAGGAGAGCAGAGAATAACATATTGTAGGCAAGTTTGGTGAGTAACGGTGTACATTCACGTGAGTTACAAGGAATTTTCTATTTCAGCCTCGTTTCCATGCTACAAGGTCACGTGACCACTAATTAAATAAAAATCCAGCAAAAACCCGATTAAGAGAAGAGAATGACATATTGTAGGCAAGTTTGGTGAGTAACGGTCTAGTTTCATGCGAGTTATAAAGGATTTTATATTCCAGCCTCGTTTCCATGCTGGTCTTCAGGTGTCAGAATTTCGAACGCCCATAATTCCCGTCTGAGCAAGTTGCAAAGTTGCCACCAAAACTTTTCATGTCTACTAGGTCCCAAATAACATTTCTAGACTAGTGGTTTGCTTTCATTGGGAAAAATTCTCATAATTTCTACTCCAGGACAGGCCTCTTTTCAAGGTCAAAAAACTCTTAAGGAAAGCTCTTCGAAGGGGCATCTTTCTAAAATGGACATGTTTCTGTACTGGGCAACGGTATGAGGCACCTCTATGCAGTCTATGGTCTATAAGAGCAGTCTATGAGATGATCTTTCCTAGCTAGTCCGTTTCAGAGCGAGTTGACTGTAGATCGATTCAATTATTATCATGCTTTGTTTGTGCTATTAAATATTATTATTATATGGCTACAATAGTACGCGCGCTCTGATTGGCTGCTGAGCGGGCATTATTTTCTTGTAATGACCGGGCATTATGAAAATTTTTCTCGGCTCGCCGGTTTTTTGAGTTGAGTAAAAGCTACTAGCGAGGGGGCAAAAACAACAAAAAATGCCGACAAAATATAACAATTCATAATGTCAATATATGTAAAAATTAAATAAATTATAATGTTCATTGTGCTTGTAAGTTAAGAAGCTCTTTCCTTTTTTGAAACATTGAATGTATATATTTACCTACTATTTTTGATGTATGTTTATTTTCAGCTCTAAGTAGGTACTTAATCCTCTCGTTCTCACTTAAATATGAATGAATGAATGAATGAAGAAATAACTGTAATCAGCTTTTCACGAACACGATGATTATTGCAGTGAAACCACAGCTTAACATATCATCAGTGCAAGCAAGTTACAATGAGGGATCCTTAGTCAATATCAGCTGTACTGCGTCAGGGACACCAGTCCCTGATGTGCGATGGATCAGAAATGGAATTGTGAAAAATTCAGGTACGAACACGACGTTTCTGATGTTCAATGGCATAAGCAGAGCAGATGATGGACAGTATACATGTAAAGCCAACAACTCAGCAGGACATGATGAACATCACGTGACGCTTGTAGTTCACTGTAAGTAGTACTAAATTTATTTTTGTAATTTCTGGCAGTTACACCAAATTGCAATAACGTTGTCATAGGAAAAAAGATGAAAAAGAAAAGGAAAATATAAATTAATTAGGCGTATGTTTAAAATTCACTCGAAGAAATGGCTTCAAAACGTCTGAAAATACACATAAATCAATTTATTTTATTACACGATTTATAATAGGTGTACACGAGATAATCTAATTGGCGCGTGTCGCGTGTCGCGGGTAAAATGTCGTAATCTAATCGGCGCGTGTCGCGTGTCGCGGGTAAAATGTCGCGTGTCGCGGGTAAAACGTCGCGGGTACACAAAATTGTCGCGGGTAAATTGTCGCGGGTACAAAAAATTGTCGCGGGTACACAAAATTGTCGCGGGTCCGAAAAAAGTTTTATTTTTTGTTTTATAGTTTTTCTTAAGTTCTATTTAACAATTAGACTACGATCCCGAGTTTTCTATGAGCAAATAGTCAACGAGGCGCAGCCGAGTTGACTATCGCTCATAGGAAACGAGGGCGAGTAGTCTAATTGTTTTAGTAGAAACTTTAAAGGATTGCAGTCCAAAACCTTCAATATTGTGCACTTTGAAGACAAAAATCAGGAAAATTTACCGCTTAAAGAGCTACTCGCGCGCGCGGCTGTTTTCTATCGGCGAATAGAAAACAGGGGGAGAACCAATCAGATTCGCGGATTTCCAATAGAACACAGCTGAGTTTTTACTAAACCTCATTAAAGATAATAGAATGACAATAACAAGTACTTCAATGTAAATTAAACTTTACTTTAGTTTTCTAGTTTTCCATGGGCAATTTTCGAACAGTATACTACTCTAACGTTATTTTCTTTTATATTTTTCCAAAAATAGTTGAACGTTATAAATGATAAATTGACGTTAACTATAGCACCAAAAACAATATCTCAAAACTTAGCCAATAGTGTATAACTTGTAATAGATTTTAAAATGTATTTGCTTCCTGAAATGGAATAAATACTTCTGCTTGCATAAAGAAAGAACAAAATTAGACAAACAACTAACTAACATAATTCCAACACAGCCGTTCAATTAAACAAACAAAAACCTACGAAGTTCAAGGACATTGATCCCTATTTATTTTTACCACTTCACAGTAATTACAAAGGCAAACCATCCGCTTTCAGAGTTGCTATTTTCGCGTCATTTATCGAGCTGTCCGCTCTGATACTAACAGACGGTTTTAAATTTGTCCAATGAGCTTTCTGAATTTTATGATACATCACTATTTTAAATTTCCAAGAGAGATTTGGGAAGAAAAATGTATTCTCAAATAAAAGTTCATAAATTACAATTGTGCGGATATTTTCGCTGCTATGGAAATCGCCTGTGCCAAGGACACAAGTAGCCCATAAGAAATACATTCAGGTGGCTAATTCTAAAGGCTTACACATTCAAGGGTGCAGGTCTCCTTATCATTTCTATTCCGATTCATCTTCCATCGCGTTCGTCGTTTTGACTTCGACTATTAAAATTTTATGGTTTTTTAAACGCTTCCGATTCCGCTTTACCGGTACGTCGCTAGTGGGAACCGGTATCATCACAACTGTTTTCTCGAACTCACCAGCGAATTTAGTTGATTCGATTGAAGCGATTTTTTCTCGGTGCTATACCAATACTTATGCCTTTAAAAAGTAACACAGGGTATTTATTCCATACTTTTTTGTCTAGTAGAGGTTGTCGGTAGCATGTATGTGTATGTCTCTGTGTAATTTTAAACGAAGCGATGTGCACCTTTGCAGCTTTGTTTTTTCGACCCGCTGCGCACAGCTGTGTCAAAGGTAAGCTTACATCGCGTAAACGAGATTCCAATGGTTGAATTTTCGTTTTATTTGTAATAAACAAAATACAAGTAGAACCAGCTTTAGACCAAGTAGAAGTAGTAGACAGGTGTTGTATACAGCAAGGTTATGGAAAAGATTCCAGACAGTGCCAACTCTGCGTGGTCGAAGAAAGATTGTCGCCGGCTTCGCCCTTTCGAAATAATTCCACTGAGAGATTCTTGAGTACGGTGATCAAAGTAAAAAAGTCTGAACGATACCACGAAATATAGAGCTTGTACCACGAAGTATAGAGCTGTAAACATGAATGAACAATCTGTCGCAAAGTGGAGGAGTGACTAATGTTAAAGGCGATTCACAGCGGTCAAACGTAACTTAGCTAAAGTTTGACAGAAATGTGTGCAAGTCTTTCGTAAAAAAAGAGTTATAAAAGTGGCGATGGGAAATCAAATTATGATACATACACAATGTCAACAAGTTATTGCTATTGTATTATTATTTTATTATCTTGAACGTTGGTGTAGTATTTGCTGTTCAAAAGCTAGTAAAGTTCAATTTTTCGTCCACCTACTTTCAAGCACTTGTTATTGTTATTCTATCATCTGTAATGAGGTATTGAACTTAAGAAAAACTATAAAACAAAAAATATAACTTTTTTTTGGACCCGCGACAATTATGTGTACCCGCGACAATTTTTTGTACCCGCGACATTTTACCCGCGACAATTTTGTGTACCCGCGACATTTTACCCGCGACCCGCGACATTTTACCCGCGACACGCGACACGCGCCGATTAGATTATCTCGGTGTACACAGGAGCTGGTGTACAGGATATTAACTCGTGGGTTTGCTGTTAATGCTACCAGTTATGATGATTAAGATAATGAATCCATATTAATCTTTGTTTAATTTCTCTTTTAACCCTCCCTATTCAGACCGGGGGGGTGGGGGGCTTTTGAGGCCCCCGCTAACTTTGAACTTTTATAACTTTTTTAAGATTTAACCAAACGCTGCCAAACTTTCTGCGTTTTCCTAAAATTTATCTGGTAACAATTTGGTAGGGTTGGGTGATGTGTCAGAAACTTGACATCACCATGGCAACGGCATTTTGACAGGCATGTTTTCCCAAATTTGTAATTTTGCGTGTTTCTGTTAATAAAAATCAACTTAAATGGAATTATTTTTACATTTTTACGGGTTTAAAGCACATTTTTATTTATTTTGAGTACTTTGCAGTAATTTTGGGTGGTTTTCTGGCATTTTGGAAAAATTTTAAAATCCAAGATGGCGGATCCAAGATGGCGGCTGTTTTGACATCATGATGTAACTGTCACGTGATGTGACGTCACCATCCCACCTGACGTATACCAAAAAAAAGAGTTTCGGACCTACAATACATCCTATAAGTTTCATGGTGATTGCTTAAATATTCTGGAAGTTACATAGGGGGGGCTTCCGAACCCCCCCCCCCCTCCGGTCTGAGAAGGTCAAAAAAAGCCCGGTCTGAATATATAGGGTTAATATGGCAACGTCATTGCAGTTAGGCGTACATAAATATCTACGACAAACTTGAAAAAAATATTTACGTCCATCTTCCGTGTTCAGATGTTATGTACAAACGTAATGTATACAGTAAGTTGGACACGGATGATTTTTTCGAGTTTTTTTGCTTGTTTACAAGCAAAAGGAAGGAGAATAGCGGTTAAGTTGGGTAATCTCGAACCACATTCTTGTTAACTCTCAAGGGACTGTTTTAATTTCTCAAGGGAATATTTTCCGCTGTGGGTGATCAAAGCGCGTGACTTGTAAAGTGTCACTCTATAGTTGTGCTTCAGCACTTCCGTTCTTGTAGGAAAAACGTGACTTGTCAAATTTACAAACGTTATATAACAATTAAAAACGCAAGTAGCCCAAATCTTACGTGACATAACCAATTAAGAATGTGAGGGGTTCAGCGCTCGAAGGCAGCGAAGTTTAAAACGATTAAGAACGCAATTTGTACTGGTACAAGTCTTTAGGCGCTAATATTAATTTAACCTAAAACGATAAACAACGCAAATTTGTACTGGTACAAGTCTTTCACACACTAAAACGTTGCTAATAGTTAACCAAAGGGAACTCATTTCGTGGCAATTGATTATTTCTGCTGAGTTGCACAATTTAGAATTGCAACATTCAATGCAGGTGTGAAGTGATATTTACAAGTTTTTTTTGTAGCCTGTTGTGAAATTACTTCTGGTGGAAGCAGTAAACACTAAAAGTTTTTGCTTCTGTTCAGAAGTTAATGCATCGCCATTAGAAAAAAAAACAGCAACTGTTTTACTGGAAATGTAGTCGTTAGAAATGGCATGTGTAGCCGTAAGGTAAAGAATAACGCGAGGAGAAGCGGCTTTTGGTAATATCCAAACGAAAATTTACTTCTCAATGTGGGTTTAAGATTGCGTGACGAGACAAAAGGTAACTCTGTCGTGCGTAACCTTTATCGCGAACCTTGCATTAAGCCGAGTAGAAATCTTTCTAACTCGAAAGGAAACAACTATTTCGATTAAAGGCAAGCGTCAAAGTTTACCATTTTTAACCAAGTTAAAATATATGAGTCGCAAAGCGCCCAGCCGTCGCGACTGACAAATTCAGCGGTTCCTCCGCGAAAATAAAAAAAAAATGCTTGAACTGAATGACATTTGAATTCTTCCATGATATGTTCGAACAACAACGCCCAGGATAAACCTTCTACTCATTATAACTTCATGCAAAAATAGTACCGACTGTACCGACTGTACCGGCCGTACCGACTGTACTGGGTGTACCGAGTGTACCGGGCGTACCGAGTGTACCGAGTGTACCGGCCGTACCGACTGTACCGGGTGTACCATAAACAACGCGATATAACTCAAACAGTTCCAACACAATAACAAGAAAACGTCCAAAGCTTACAAAACTGACAATCTCAACTGAAATATCGTACAAAACGATGCATCTCGTCGAACAGACGAACATAGCCAAATGACACCAACCGTTCGTTTCGCCGACCAACTTTGACTTCACAACCAAAGCTCGCGTGTGATTGGTCCGGTACGTCTCGGTACAGAATTTATAAAATCAGCCAAAATCAGCCAATCAAAGAGCCGCTTTGAATCGGTGCAGGAGTAGGTGCAGAGTTTAAAAACAAGAGTCGTATAAGACGTATAATGGAATCAATTTATACAGCTTTCAACCCCGGCGCCTCACTACCGTTGGTCAGCGGTCTATTAGGAATTCATGTTGCTATAGCTCTCATGCTTTTTTTTTTTTTAAAAAAAAACTCAACTAAAGCGTCAATTGCTCTTTTGTATCCTTAGTGAATACAAATTTTAGTATTCTTCGATAAATCTTTGCCGTCTTCTTAGGGCTCCTCATAGTCAAAACCGGGTTAGTCACGGTTCCGACCGTGAGGGCTTTTTTAATGTCGGATGGTCCTTAGGGAAACAGTACGGCTTTAACTGCTTCTTGGCTGCCTCCGGGTACTGAGAGAACATCTGTTGTCATATCTTTTGTTGGCAGTGGTTCCAGACTCTCACAGCCCAACATTCTGTGGTGAGACTGGAGGCCGTTCCCTCCGGCTCCTTGCGTCATTTTCTGGTTTCTCCTCATTTGGCATTCGAGGTCTGTATTAACTACGGAACTTGAAGGTTCCTGCTGCTTGATTACTGTGCCTTCTACTTTCAGGTCGGGAATCCAAACCCTGTGTCTGCGGTTATAAACGAATTTCAGTTTTGCACGGTACGGCTTCAGCTCATTAGTGTACGTGTCAGGGACTCTAGTGCGTAGTTTTTGGTCCATGCCTTGTTGTGCTGGAGAGGAGTGGAGATGCCATGGAACATCTCTGTAGTTTAGGAGAGCTAAGTATTCGTCGGTACTCTTGTTTAAAGGGACACTGTCAAGAGGCTTTTACTGCTTTTCAGTAAAAGTACTAAAACTGGCGAAGTACTCTCGCTTCTTCACGAAATGCGTCTAGAACATCAAGGTGAAGATATAAAGTGAATTGTTGTTGAAGGAAGAGGGGAGCCGTTGCAAGTTTTAAGCTGTTTTATAGGTCACAAGAGCAGAACTTGAATAAGTCAGCCTAACTTTTTCAAGTTGATATTTAAGTTCCTGATGGCATCTCAATAAGGTCACTTGTTAATAGCTTTAGTACACTAGCATAGTAATTTATTTTAAATAAAACTGGACCACTATTTATAGGTTTCCATGCGTCTTTAGGCTTTCGAATTTTTGAAGTGAAGCTTGTGACCGTGCCCTTTTAAGGCCATCGTCATAATCTGGACTGCCCTTTCCACCTCTCCGTTGGACTGGGGAAATTTTGGAAATGAGGTTATGTGCTGATACTGTCAGTCGGTGAAAAAGGTGGTATACTTGCGTGACTCAAACAAGGGCCGCTGCCGGTAAATAAGCTATCCGGGATCCCATGCCGTACTGAACTGTAAAATAGTTTGGCCGGCAGAGTTTGCATTCTTGGACACTTGGAAAATCTCTTCATCTCTTAAAAGGTAATCTACACCATGTTTAAAGAAGTCTACGCCGACTCTGCTTCATGGCCTATCCGGAAATTTCGTCCTTTTTCTCCTCGCACGGGAGCATATGAACACACAAACTCATAAATGGCTCTAATATTCGTCGCTCGTAGTTTAGTTATCGGAACAGTAATTGTCTTAAGGTATCACGGAAGGAAAATTGGCGTTTTCGTTCCAGGTCAAATTGTGTGCAAACTATCAGTGGTAACCCCAATAAAGTATATATTTTCTAAAAGCCTATTGAATAAAGATTGCATTTTTCGATTTTTTTTATCATAAAGACCATAATAAGCAACGTCAGCATTTTGTCTGCAATTATGATGTTGCGCAACTTTAGGTTTATTTGAGAACACATTTACATCAGAGCCAAAACTTTTATTTGGAATTTGATCTACATATATTGGTCTAAAAAACGGTGTCTCAGATTTTTCTTTTCTTGCTCCATAATTTTTTTTATGAATTTTTAAACATCAAAGTGGCGTTTTTAGGGCTTCTTTAGGATTAAAAGTTCATAAAAAATTAATGAAGACAGAAAAGAAAAAACTGAGACACCGTGTTTTAGACCAACATATGTAGATCACATTCCACATAAAAATTTTGGCTCTCATGTAAATGTGTTCTTAAATAAACCTTAAGTTGCGCAACATCATAATTGAAAACAAAAGCTGACGTTGCTTATTATGGTCTATATCATGTAAACAAAATCCACAATTACAATCTTTATTCAATAAGCTTTCAGAAAATATATACTTTATTGGGGTTACGATTGATAGTTTGCACACATTTTGACTTGGAATGAAAACGCCAATTTTCCTTCCGTGATACCTTAAAACCTTTACTTTTACAATCGCTTAAATTGCAAACACAAGTGTGATGACCATTTCATCGATCGCATTCAAGAAAGTGTCTCCTGAATTGAAGGATGAAACGTTCATTGAAAACAAAATGCCAAGACTCGCGAGTTGATGTCTTTGCAGATGTACGAGTTGTTTTCTAAACAATATTGACAATAAAAGGAAAATGAAGTCGTTTCGAAGCCTAGGGTCCAAAGAGGCAACAGCTTGACTTCGGGTTCCACAACACGAATTGTTTATGAGAGTAAAGTGTCTTGCCCAAGAACACAACACCGTGACCCTGGCCAGTGCTCGAACCCGGACTGCTCGATCCGAAGTCCGGCGCACTAACCATTAGGCCACCGCGCCTCCCAGTCCCCATGTAGGTGGCTAACTAAACACAACGACTAATTGCATTCTCTGCGATATTCCTCGAACATGCCACAATTTCGCACAACCTTCATGACTCCTTGGGAGATTCCAGGCCACCATACCGAGAAGGCGGTATTCCACGCAATTTGGTTACCCCCTGCTTACTATTGCGTAGACAATTTAATACATGTGGTCTTGAAGGTCCTATGACACGTTCGCTCCAGTATTTAGCTATTGGCCCATTGACCCTTCGTTTCTCTAAGGCCACCCATTCTGTACATACTGCAGCACAGTTTGAGTGTGCCGTCATTCTTTAGGTCGGAGCGCATTTCACCCAATCGCTGGTCAGACGCAGGTAAAGACACAAGCACAGCATTAACATAGCACTCGACCTCGTCATGTAGGTCATTCTACGACTTAGGCTCCTGAGCTTAATTTGCCTTCTTGAGGGGATCGAGACCGTGAATCAGCTGGGCACAGGAGTTTACCAGGAACATAGCGGTGGCAAAGTTAAACCTCATCAGTCTCATCCTGAGGTGTTGAATGCGCACTAGAAGCTCGTCTATCATCTTAATGGAAAATAAGGGGATCAATGTCTTGTGATCGGTTTCTACCTAAAATCTCATTCCGATCAATACAAGCAATCTGCCCAGTGTTCAAGTGATCACGTGATAGCCAACGCCTCTTTTTAGAAGTTTCAACTGCCTTGAGGTAAATTTCAATTTTTTGTTTCGACTTTTCCCACGAGTGACCAGGATTTACAGTCGAAATTTCCAGCGGTTCTGGCGGTCTGGCAAATGACACGCTTTCGGCCATCTTGTTTCAAAACGCTTGTGAAGGATCCGTGTGCAGTTTGACCGGCCAATTCGTCTATTCGATATGTCTGTCCGATTGATTTCATCGCATCCGCTGTAGGCTAGCAGGAAGATCCCACTTACAACATTTGCGAGCGATTCCTGATACAGCTTCCAACCCTGGCTCCTCACTACCACTAGTCAGCTGCCTCTAAAAAATCATATCACTAAAAGAGGGTTCAACGAAGGACTGAATTATTGTAGGTTTGACTACGAACAAGCCGCATGTCTTTGTAATGTTCATTAATTTTGTCGTTTCACACATAGATCTACCTTTTCCTTCGACAATTAGGATTTGTCGAATTATCAACCCTTTATGCCCTTGGTGGCTTAGGGTGCTTAACTTGTCGGAAATGAAATATTCATATTGTTACTGGCCATCATTATCTGTCCTTAGTATTATTTTCGATGTCATATTTATTTTTCAGACGCGGCATTAATACAACAAGTCACCGCATCAGGTGCTAAGTCATGGGTTGGTCAGACAGTAACGTTGAACTGTGTGTCAGATGGTATTCCTACACCAACACTTACCTGGTACAACCCTTATGGAAGTCAAATAAACAGCGTCACAGCTTCGCAAAACATAGTAAATGTAAAGATGAACGAGGATCAAGATTTTGGTGATTACAAGTGCACCGCTGACAATGGACTCACTACTGCTCATTACAATATAGTAAAAGTAAAACAAATCAGTAAGTGATGTTTGTAGTTATTTCGAAATTGTATTTTTAGTGCAGAATGCACTATTGTGATGGTTTGGTGGGTTGTCGTTTGCTAAACCCCTCAGGCGCTAAAGCACTATGGTGTAAACTTTTAATCACCAATTAATTAATTAATATCAATTAATTAATTATTCCTTGTGGAGGGGGTGGGGGTGGGGAGCACCTGACCGTACCCCTAGGTAAAACCTGGAGCACATCTACGTTACTTTCACATGAAGATCTCAAACGTATATATTTGTTTCAGAAAACCCTTTGCTCTCCTTGTGGTACTACTCAACGTAATTTACACCAAACGCATGCGCAGATTAGTCTACGTTGTTTTCTGGAACTATCATGAACATCGCTTGTATTGCGTGTTTGCGGTAGGCTTCCTGCAGACTTCTTGGCGCCAAGTAAAAACCGCAAATTAATTAAATTAGATTTTGAGACTTTCACGGCGCTTTCGTAATTAGGTATGCAAAAACTTGCACCGGGATTTTCGGCGTGAACACCTGATAACCAGGAAACAAATATCCTAGCTGTACTGCGTTTTAAAAAACCTGTCGAAAAATATGTTTTTTGATTAGATTTGTTTCTTTAGTTTTTGAGAATCGTCTTTCGTGCAGTCTAAACCGTAACTTAATTAAATTAAACAAATGTCATCGATGCCGCCGTAAAACAAACAAAAAACAAAAGTTTCATGTTATCGCATTTTCAAGGAAGACAAAAGTATTTTGTTACAAACGAACAAAAGTGTCGTGTTACGTTTGCAAAGATTAGCGTAAGGAACACCTGGGAAAGAATACAAGTAGCCTGTGAACAGTTTTTCCGAAAGTAAAATAAAGCAAATAAACACGAACATATATAAAACAACATACTTTCAATTGTTCCATATTGCATTCTGCACTTACCAAATCATCGAGATTTTTTTTACTGACGTTGATTTCTTTTTTTAAAAAATGAGCGTAACTTCAATCATTCCTTGTTGAGTAGATTTAACCAAAGTAACGCAACGTCAACATTCGGTGGAAATTCTCGACGGCAGGCGTTTAATCAAGCCTTTTTATGCGGACTAGGCTGATTTTGCTTTAGTATATTAATATAATGGAATTCGTAAACAGCCTGAAGGAACACTGGCGTAAAGAATTTTTCAGCTGCAGGTAATTGTTACAATAGCCTTGGCAATAGCTTTTATTTGAATTTTTCAGAATTTATGTTGTGTACATTTCTTTTCGCAGAGAAACCAAGCTCCCCGATTATCGTTCCATCAGACATCCAAGCCACTTCACTATCAGTAAAATGGACTGCACCAGCTGATGATGGAGGGAGTCCTATTACAGCATACGGCGTGATCGTAGCAAAGGGTGACATTGAGATAAAGAATGTAAATATAACTAACTCTGGTACAAGAATTCTGTCTGTTGGAGGTCTTTCGAGAGATAACGAGTACACTGTGAAGGTGTTTGCCAGGAATGCCGTTTTTGAGGGACCCGCTGAAGAAGAAGCAGTTAAGACTAAGTATGAAGGTAGAGACTTGTCAATTGTCGCATATTGCTTACCTATTGGTATTATAGGACCTTTTGTAACAAATAATTAAACCAGCCATATATAGCAATCTCAAAGAAGATTTCATAATAGAAAATTGTGTTGTTAAAGTTGTTTCGTCTTAGACAGCAGTAGACTGTTCACAGTCCCCTATTTTTCCGTGAAGGCGTAGAGATCGATCGTTCAGTCCGACGGGCCGCCATCTTGGTTTACACACGCGAGCGAAAACTGGGGAGAGTTAAGATAAAGATGGCGGCCCGTCGGACTGAACGATCGAGGAGGAGGAGGAGGAGGCGGCGGCGTGGTGTAGTGTGGACGACCCAAAACGGAGCTTTTCGAAAGCATTTTATCCGTTTTCGGGGCGAAAGCTCCGGGTTAGTGTGGATGAGGTTATAATAATAATATTTATTTTTATTTAATTAAGGAGTCCCAGAAGCAGCGACAGTTTACGATCCGGCCAGTGAAGTAACAGATAACACGATATCTCTCAAGTGGATTGAGCCAGAAAATAATGGAAAAGCAATCACACAGTACACTGTGTATCAAAGAAGAGTAACTAATGGTAAACCAGGACAGTGGTTCAAGTTAAAGACAGTTACAGATGTCTCAGTTAGAGAATTGAAAGTTGAGTTGAAGAAAAGCAAGGCATACGAATTTGTGATTACGGCAACAAACGAATTTGGCGAAAGTTTAAAAGAGGTTGGAAAGATCAAGAGAGTCAAGGCACGAGGAGGTACGTTAAAATACTTATTTTCGTGAAAATGCGCACGGAGAAAAGTTTACGAGAATTAATAAAGTGATTACCAAGCCAATTGTTTTGATCTTTAAACAAATTCTCCCAACTAAAACTTAAAAAATGTATGGACACCAGTCAGGAGAATTTGTATGTGGATATTGGAACTTAAAGGATTAAAGGTGAAAGATCCGATATATACTGACCATTATTAAAAACTAGCAATGGTATATTGCAATTCCTGCGTTTTGATTGGTTAACAGGCAATGGTATATGAGCTCATATACCATTGACCAAAATATGGTAGCCGATACGTGTCAACGAAAACAGCTTGGGAGCTAAAATATTGCACTTCTTTGGGCGTTTTAATAAAACAATTATTCCACTCGCGCTTGTTGGATATGAGATCGTTATAGCCAACGAGGCGCTACGCGCCTCATTGGCTATCTACAGTATTGTGCAAAAGTTATGCAAACGAATTTCGACGAATTTCCTGGCTTTTCGGAGCTTTTCGAAGAAATTTCGCGCGATGCGATATTTCTTCGAAATTTCAGCGAATTATCGTGACACCTATTGTTTGGAACTGCGCGAAATGTCGAAGTGATAGTTCGCTCACCTCGACAATTCATTGCGATCTTTCGCGCGATAGTTCGCTCACCTCGACAATTCGCTGCGATTTTTCGCGCGATACTTCGCTCACCTCGACAATTCGCTTCGATCTTTCGCGCGACATTTCGCTCAACTCGACAATTCGCTGCGACCTTTCGCGCGATACTTCGCTCACCTCGACAATTCGCTGCGAACATTCGCGCGACATTTCTTTCTGTCGGTGTTTGCTTTTACGGCAAAGTTCGCTGTAAGAGAAATACACAATCTTACGTTCTCCACAGCTAGCTTAAAAACATGGGCGATTTTTTTTTGTAAATTCATGTCACAATCTATACCAAAGGTTAAAACAAACTCACCTGGCTAGTTTCCAGCAGGAACTTAACTGTCAAAGCGATTCCACAAATCATAAGCATCCCAATTCTAACAAAAACTAGTTGTTACTCATTCGAAAGCAAACTTTTTTTGTCGAACGCCATGATAACTGTATGTAAACACACACGATGTTTCCCGATGTAGCCCAGTCCCCTTTACAGGCTCTGTGCTTTGTTTGCTACCATAGCAACAGTTTCGTTTAGTATCAGCCATTTGGTAGTTAAAAGTCATTTGCTTCGAAGAACACTAACGGTAATCATGCCAAAAGTTTTTCAAGTTATACGAGGACTCGTATTGAAATTCTTCACAAGCAAGGTCTCCGCCCAGCTGGAATCCTCAAGTCATTGAAATCCGAAGATTTAACTGTCAGCCTTGCTAGCGTCGTTCGCATCATCAAGAAGCTGAAAACTACCGGATCCATGGCAAATCTGTCGCGTTCCGGAAGACCGACAAAGCTGTCTGTAGAAGCTAAGGCTTTTATAGATCAGCAAATGCGCAAAGACGACGAGACAACAAGTCGCCAAATCCAAAAGAGGCTTGCAAAACATGGCGTCGTCGTGAATTCATGTACCGTGCGAAGATGTAGAAAGGAACTGGGGTGGACTCTACAGCGCACCGCATATTGTCAACTCATCCGAGAGGCAAACAAGGTCAAGCGGTTAGAGTTTGCTCAACGCGTCTTGGAGAGTCGTGATGATTTTCATGATGTAATTTTTAGCGACGAGAGCACTATTTCCCTACAGCAGTTCCGGCGCACCTGCTACAGAAAGGTCGACGAGCCGATGAAGCGAAAGCCCAAACCAAAACATCCCCTCAAAGTTCATGTCTGGGCGGGAATCAGCAAACATGGTGCCACAAAGATTTGCATCTTTGATGGTATCATGGATGCTGATCTCTTTTGCAACGTCTTGGATACTACACTCGTGCCCTTCGTCCGAGAAAAGCTTCCTGATCACCGGTTTACTCAGGATAACGACCCGAAACATACGTCTCGGCGAGCGCGGGCCTTCTTCGAGGAGAAAAACATCAACTGGTGGCGTTGTCCCCCGGAAAGTCCTGACCTCAATCCCATCGAAAACCTGTGGCATGAGTTGAAGTTTTACTTGGAGTCAAAAGTCAAGCCACGCAACAAGCAAGAACTGGTTGAAGGCATCAAGAAGTTCTGGGCGAGGAAAGTAACGCCAGAGAAGTGTGCAAAATATATCGACCATGTTTTGTACAAGGCGATTCCAGCTGTGGTGGAGGCCCAAGGTGCAGCAACCAAACATTAAAACATAAAAACGGCTCCTTTAGGAGCCACCAAATCTATGAAAGTCATGATCAACATTCTTTTGTCCACTTAACCATTTAAAATTAAATAAAGTTCTTTGGGAAACAGGGCTTCGATCGGGCGGGTAACAAAAACCAAACATTATAACATCAAAAGTATAAAGAGAATCGAAAAAGGTTCAGAGCGGGAAGGTTTGAATTAATATATCCGCTTGAATTTTAGATTCTGTTCGCTATTAAGTCTACAATTTCACGAATCGAGTATACTCTTTGTCAGCGCGTTTAACGCAGTTCATTGACAACAAAACAGATTAAAACATGTCTACGTTTCTAAATAGTGCGGCGAATAGCAGTTCGTCAGTCAGCGTTTATCAAGTAGTGAAAACATTAAGTCTCGTCTTGTTTCTTCCCGGAGATAATGTACTAAGTGCTCCAAAAAACTAAAACATTTTAAGATGTTTTTTATTTGTCTATTGACATATAAAAAACCGATTTATTTGGACGCATTCTCGGATAAAATGAATTGATCCCTCCATTGCTTATGAACATGAAAACACATAAATTAAAACGAGTCTGATCATGTATTTCCTAAACAGGATAACAAAAAAATCAATGGTTCTCTGTAAATAACGAAATGACGGTCTGTTTTGAACTTTGTTTAGAACAAAATCTGCTTTTCCAAGCGAATTTCTGCTGGGAAAAAATAGCGACACGCATCTTTTTAAACTTAACGTAAATTATTTCTATTCATAATTAGCAACGATTTGAGGTCTATTAAAACAGCAAAGGTGTGATAACTTGTAGAAGCGGTTTATAAATGGAAATTGCAGCGTCGCGAGTAGTAAAGGGCGCTTACGCACGGGCACAACCAATCACAGAGCAGCATTTCTGCGCATGCGTAGAAGAGAAAATCACGTGACTAGGATGTGGATGACGTCATAAGAGTTGGTCCCAGGGTGTCCGAGTGTGGGTTCCAGGCCCCGGCGGCCAAAAGCGCTCGCCCCAGTCCTTGCGCGAAAAAAAAAACGACAAGACAAGAAAATAGGCGTAAAAGGGAAAACCACGTGACTTAGGGGTGTGATGACGTCATAGGAGTCGGCCCCAGGGTGTTTGGAGTGTCGGTCCCAGGCCCCGGACGGTTAGAATGAACTCGGTTCCAGTCCTCGCGCGGAAAAAAACGACAAGACAAGAAAATAGGTGTAAAAACAGGTTTTTTAATAACAGGTTTTTTATGTTAAGGTACAAGACACTAAAAAACGGTAACAAGTGGTCCTAAAGCCCCGGTAGTGTAACGGGTATCACTCCTGCCGCTGAGGTAGGCAATCGAGGTTCGAGTCCTCGCTGGGGATATTTTTTTTTCCTTGTGTCAATGTTCCCTAAGCCCTAGTGGCCGCGCACCCTGGGAATGAACGTGTACAAAGTTAGCAAGACCACCATCCTATAGATATGGTTCACAAAGTGCCATACTGTCCTTGTGGTATCTGGAACTCAATACTTTGCACTAAACGCATGCGCAGATGAGTCTACATTGCTTTTTCTAGGTCGGCGATTCTGAGAAAACACACGCTTGTGAAGCTATTTTTTAAAAAATCACGTGAGAGAGGGGGGATGGGGGTATCCCCCTTTCTCGGGTGTACTGGGAACGAGTACGAGAGTTTTGTTTGTTTGCTCAAGTCGGTGATCGAATGCACATACGACAACATGTAAACGTTTAACCACGTCTTTATTGTGTTCAACAACATTAAAGTTTCAACTTTTTCTTGGCTTGCATGATTCGTTTGACGATGCGTTCCGTCGTGGTTTTACTTCCAGGTAATTTGTTGATGGCTTTAATCATTTTCTCGTCGGCTTTCCACTTGTCCTTTAGATTCTTGGCGTGACTGTAATCGATGTCGTGCTGTTTGGCGATCTTGTCCAATCGATTGATGCCCGGGTCCCCGCGTTTCAATCGCTTTGCCAATTTGGTTCCGGGACCCATGTACTGATAACCGGGCCAGTGAAATTCGATTCCAGTCTTGCCGAGCCACTTCTGAATGTCGATCCCACGTCCGCGTTGTCGTCGCCGTGTCGTCTTTTTTTCAGTCCTCTTCTTCTTGGTCTTCGTCATACTCCAATTTTCGTCTCAACTTTTTGCCTTTGGCCCAATCTTCCCAACCGGGTAATGGTTTCAGTTTCTCGGCTTCCGTTTTCCGCACAGCTGGCTTTTTCCTCGTCTTTAGTTTCTCTTCTAAACTCTTGAATCTCTCTGCCAATGTCGGTTTGCCCGCAGGTGCCGTTTTTGCTTTCTTTGTCGCCTTCGGGGTGACTGTGGGAGGTGATTTCTTGGCACTCCCTTTTATGAGTTGTTTCAACATGGTCTCCACGGGTCCCGTCACCAAACCTACATTCTCCAACTCCTCCTCCTCCTCCTCCGCTTCTTCGCCCGGCCGTCTGGCTGTTACTCCTCCCATGGGAAATTGACGTATCCGTTTGGTCAAACGAGCCCGTTCGCGAGCGAGAGGTTTCACTCGTGCCACGGCGATACCGTCGGGAACGGATTTATCTTTTAACAGCAAGTGACTTTCGGCTGCTATGCGAGCCGCTTTGTTCAACAATGCATTGTCCGTGATTTCGCCTTTGTAATATTGCACCAAACGATTCAAGTCTTTAGCGGGAACCATCACGACTTCCTCGGTCATCTTTGAAGTATTCTTCTAACAAGCTTTCGTAACACCCTTGCCAGTAACGAACTTCCTCTTCTAACTTGTCTATGCACCTTTTCAAGTCGCTTCTCGATGTACACTTGTCGCTACACTCCTTGCACAGTACTAGGGTCTTTCCTTCCGGAGTCTCTTGCCTCTCTCGAATGCAATCTTCGCACTCTGCGTCGTATTTTAAAGCCAAATAGTCATGATTGACGCGGGCGTAGGCTTTGTGCCAATGGTCTGCTCTTTTTTCCCACTCTGCTTCTCTGTCCGCCGATTCGCGTAACATTTTCATCATTGTCTGGAGGGTGTTTTGCAGAGACATGCTTGGTAGATCTGTTGCAGTCCTTTCCAAAACCCGCTACCCTTCTGTGACAGGAGACCTTCTCGCCTTCTCTTCAACGAGTTTCTGCGCTTACCCAGTTCGCGCAAGACCTTCTTATATCGTCGCAGCTTGGCGGTGATCGGTGGACTGAGCGGAATGCGGTTCTTGAGCAAATTCAATACCATCTCACTCACGGCGTTGATCTGATCGGCGTTGGCGTGCTGTAACATCTCTTCTCGCTTGAACCGATTGGCTTCTCTCAGAATGCTCTCCAAGAACGGACGCTGTCGACGTAATCGATTCATACTTCCCACGGGGCTGGACGTCGGTTGTAACTACCGGTGACGCCCTTTGCCCCCATCCTCTTATAGCGTTTGTCCTTTCCCAATTTATAACCCAACTTGCCGGCAAACTTGAGTATGTCCAATAAACCCTCTCCTCTCCACACGGGTCCTCTTTTAGGTTGTTTTCGTCTTCTCCTTACTATCTTTCTTCCTCGCACCATCTTGTCACAGAATGCAGTCTGTTGTAACTACCGGTGACGCCCAATGCCCCCATCCTCTTATAGTGTTTTTATCTCTTTTTCTTTCGAGTGGCTGCATCCAAGGCTTTCTTTGCACCCCAACCTGCAGCACCCGATGCAGCACCCAAAGCGATTGCTTTTCCACCCGCGATCAAAGCTGGTATCAAGGCTGCTAAGGGTAAAATACCACCCTTCTGTCCTATTCTTCTCCTGCCAGCACGTCTCCGCCTTTGCGTCACACGTTTCTTTCTCCTCATGGTCCTATCGTCGTCGCGGTCTACGTCTATAATGATTTACATTATCCATTATCCCTTTAAATCCTTGACTGGCCAATTTACCACCCAACGTGAAGAATGTGGGTGAAGGACCCGAGAGAAACATGCTGGCCCCCTCGGCTATCTTGTCCACCAAACGATGTTTACGTCTCGCGAGAGCCCCACCTCGCTGCCTCTTTCTTCTGGCCTTACGTTTCGTTCTTCCCATCCTACCATAACTGTCACTTCAGACGGGGGTACCTTCGGATTTATCGTGTTGTCGTTCGTACGCTTGCACGTACTTGTCGGCCACGGGCGGCGTGAAATCGGTGATCGTGTCATCTAGAGTTTGCATCTTGATCAAGAATCCTTCTAGTTCGTCCATCGGAAGACCGCGCGCGTACGTTCTCAATTCGATCAACGTCTTGTCGTAGCTGGTGTAGGCAAAACGACATACGTCCACTTTGAACGAATATTTCTTGAAATCGTTCCAGCCCTTGACGACAGTCCCAGCTGAAGTTAGGCATGCCACAATAACACTATTTTCTGTAAGGGAACCCGCAATGACACCCGCTGCCACGATGAATAAAGCCAAAGCGTTCAATGAAGCATGACACCACTTAAAATGGTAAAACATTTGACGATGACACCACCACTTTTTGTGGTAAAAGGTATACAATCCGTCCAATCTGTGTAACAGGTCTGGATCCAAGTTCGTCTTCGACCCGTTTAGTAGGGACATCTTTAATGGCTCACTCTCGTCGAGGTACGACGAACGGTCGGTCGTCCCCCGTCTTTATAGGTCGTAGTGATGGTGTTTGTCGTGGTGATGCCTGCGATGCGACGTCCAGCCGCCACTTGACGTTGATCGTTGAACAGCATTTGCAATTGACGTTGCATGTCGTCTTGATTCAATTGGTGTGGACCACCCGTTAGCGTTCCTTGACCTGCAGGTACGTTGGACCTCGAGGAAGAAGGTCTCAAAGTCCCCGTACCCACTGCAGGAGACGGTAATTGATCCAAGTACCGTCTTAGGACTATGGGGTCGATTCGATCCAATGTCTGTTTCAATCCCCCTCGGTTGACGTTGACGATCGGAATGGCACTAGGACTGGTTCCTACTCCTGCTGGCGAATGTCTTGACATGTCTTTCTAGCTCTCTCTTCTAATGTCTGGATCAATTCGCTGAAGTAAGTCTCGTTATATTCTCTCACGAATTTCCACATCTGTCGCTTTTCGGCCAAATGTAGCACGGTTTGCATGGCGTCGTAGTCCATGTCCTCTTCTCTCATACGCTCGAAATGACGACTGCACAAGTCCAAGAACACGAGCCACACGTGATCGTTACGTACGAACATCTCGAACGAATCTGTAACATC
Organism: Oculina patagonica; assembly: GCF_052425735.1. Lineage (NCBI taxonomy): Eukaryota > Metazoa > Cnidaria > Anthozoa > Scleractinia > Oculinidae > Oculina > Oculina patagonica. Next base: position 10,371,777 of record NC_135764.1, on the reverse strand, counting down.
TCATGCATCCCTCGCCTTTTAAGAGGTGGCTAAAAATCCGTCTGTCGTCGCCACTGGCAGGGTGTAGATCCAATACCATGTAACCAAAGGGTCTTTCCGTCGTCTTGGTGTAGACGTCCATCACATCTTGCCATCGGGAGGGAAACGCTTGTAACAGTAAATTCCTCATGCCCAATTGATCGCGAGGGTTCTTGAAAGCCACGATGTAATGCGCATTTCGAGAAATGCTCTTGGCGTATTTTCCCGGCGGAAACATGTCTTGACACAAGTACAGGACGGTGATGTTCCTGTGGTGGGAAAGTTTGGTGAACAGATCCAATACTCTCTTGTCGTTTCCTCCTTCTTCCATCAGATCGTCCAATACCATCACCCCTCCACGGGGAAACCATTTGGTCAAATCTACTTCTTCGGGAATCCCTTCGTGAAATTTCACGCCTCGCTTTTTCATGTTCGCGAAACCGTCTTGCCAAGCCCCAAAACAGTAATGAATGGTCTCAGGGGGTGTACTAAACAACTCTTTTGAGTGATTCAAAAGTACCGACTCGGTAAAACAAGTCTTTCCGCAGCTAGAGGGGCCCACGATCAAAATGCTAGAGGGCATCCGAAAGCTAAAGGCTTCACCGCGCTCCATGGCGAAATGACATTCGTCAAAAAACGAGCAATGATATAAGCATGTTGCAGAAAAAAAGTCTGCAACGAATCCCGATCTCCCGAGCGACAGACGACACACACCTTATTTATTTCAACGTTTTTATTTGTCATCTCACAACAACAAGTGTCTTACACCGCAGAGAGACGGTTCACAATCCTGATGGTATTCCATCTTACAAATTTTGTGCCACGACCTTTCCTTCGAGATCAATTGCTTCAACATTTGCCCAACTTTATGATCATTGTACACGTAATCGTGTTTCTTGAATCTCGCTTCGAATTGACTCATGCTACGTCTTTCGGCCCTATCGATGAGATACATCAACGCGTAATCGCCGCAGCTCTGACTGTACAACGATTGTAGACTCTGTCCGTTGCGCTCCACGTACTTCCAATGATCGTCCAACCAATCTTGCAACGGTTGCGCCGTCTGGTACACTTCTAGGGGTAAGGCGTAACTGTCCAATACTTCGCACACGTTTCCATTCGTCCACAGCGCGATCCAATGCCGACCGCGCATGTAGTGAGGATCGGTGTTGACGATGTACCCGCGGGCTTCCGTCTTGAGTGGTTTGCGAGGTAATCGATCGCAGGCCACCGTCCCGTAAAAGTAAGGCTTCAACGACGGGTGATGTCTGGCCAACTGATCCAATTGCACGTTATTCAAAGTCACTTTCTCCATCACTAACGCTGGTACACGTCGTACAACACGGCTTTGTTCTTGTCTATCTCCAAGAGATTCTCAAACTCTCCGTACACGATGATGGTCAAGTTCACAGCTGGGTTGGCTCCAAAGTTCAGCTCTATTAGTAGATTTCCGGCTTGCTTGGGGTTCATCCTGTAACTGTCCACGCATCCATTGGCCACGTTGTCGAACACGAACAACGTGCAATTCTTTCCTTGTCCCCAATCGTCACCTCTCACCATGTTTCCTTGCTGCTTGCACAGACATCCGGTGGCTTGCAAGAAACGGTGGTACCCTCTGAGATCTTTGGTGGCATCGTTGTGAACCAGTTCTAGCGTCTCGTAAGGATACTCTTCTCCTCCCACGAGTTGTTTTATGCTGCTCATTCCAAACTTCTGAAAACAGAAGGGATCGTTGACCACGTTCCCGGTGAAGGCTGTGGACAGTACCATACCCACGATCACGCGGTTGGGAATTCTTCCTTGGAACAAGTTGGTGCATTCGTACCGTCGTTGATCTCCCTGCATGTTGAAGGTCCGAATCTCGCTTCTCACGGTCGGGTAACTCACCACTTGACTCTTGGTGGTCATCTCATCCATCAGTCTCCTGTACGTCGTGGGATTGAGACGCACTTGACACAGGTACATTCGAACTTTGACTTCCTCGGCCGTCAACTTTCCTGCCAGACCCACTCCGTTCAAGAACACGTCGGGAGAATTGAAGTACATCTGTATTCCTATCTGCACTCTGGGTACCAACAACTTGCTCAGATGAAACACTTCGATGAGGGGTTTGAAACGCAACACGTGTCGCTTGCCTTCCGTGTAATTGGCTTGTTCTGCTTTAGAGTTCTTGAGAGCCTCCTTGTGATTGGTGGTCAGGGCTACATAGTCTGCGTGTCCAGCTCCAGCGTTGGCTGCAGTGTTCGTGTTATTGTCCGTCCACGTGGCTGGGAAATCGATATGATTGTACCATCCTTGAGGTTTCAAGATGGTTTCTCCATCACGCCTGTCGTAATTCAGCAACGTTTCCAAGAAGGCTCTGTAATGGTACGTGTCCGTCTGGGGACTGATGAGAGTACCGTTGAGACGCACGCTGATTTGCTTGAACAGAGAATGGGCTAGATTGTTGACGGGCCACAGCTTGTCGGCAGCTGCCACGTTCTCATCGTTGTCTTTCTTCAGTTGCAATTCTACCTCGAAAAAGCTACGGCTGAGATCGATGTAATCTTCTTGGGGGTCGATCTGAAACTCCACCGGATTGATGCCTGTGGTGTAGGTCTGAACGGGGACCATCCGATACGACGAGACGCTGACGTCTGTCGGTGGTACGGCGAATAGATCCAATCGAGGATTGGCCTCGCGTCTCGACTGCGGGTAGGCGCTCGAGATGGTTTCGGTCATCGTCTTCTCTTCCTTCTTCCACTGCGCTTCCGTAAGGTCTGTATCCAGTCGTAGCCAGGAGGCTTTCTGACCTCGGGACCTATCCACCCGCCCTTTTGTACTTTTCGTCGTCGCCTCTTTTGTCCCAACAAGGCCTGGTTCAAAAGTGCCAGTGAGAATCCTTCTCCCCGCTGTCTGACGGGGGCGCGTTTGGATCGGACCAGTCTGGACGATCGCGAGTAAACGGGATTCATTTTTCGCCAAAGATGTCGTTCAGTTTTCTCTTGACGTTTCGTTCTATGACGTTTTTCAGTTTGCGTTTCACGACTCGTTTAGGACCACTCTTGGCTCCTTGACCCGCTTTACGAATGCGGTCCGCGACGCCGCGCCCACTCTTAAATCCTCTCACGGCTCCACCGAGAGACTCTCTCACGATGTCGGCCAAAAATCCGTTCCCCTCTTGAGGTGGAGGATCCGGTGTGAAACGCGTCAGGGCACCGCCTCTCATGTTCGCTTGATATGTAAGGTCACGATCGTGTTGCCTTCGCCAAAATCCACCAGTTTACCTGTAGTCTCGCTCACTTGCGTTTCAATAATGTCCACGATCTGGTTGCGGAGTGGAATATATTGTATGTGGAGAGGTTCAAAGTACTTGATACCTTTTCCTTCACGTTGAAAGTGAATTTCCCGCAACAGATCCGTGACTTGATTTCCCACAACGGAACTACCACCCACATCTGAGTAAACGAAAAGCGTACGCGATGCATCTCCAATCACTTTTTGGAAGGCTCTGTTGAGTTTCACAAAGCGCCAGTTACAATAGCAACTCAAGAAAAGCTGTCCATTCTCAACAACCCAGAAATTTTTCTTGCCCTCTCCAAAATCATCCACGTCTATGGGATCGGGTATCGTAGCGTGGTGGCATTCCGGCTTCAGGTTCGGCCCGAGAAACACGTTTTCTTTCTCGTCCTTTTTTACCCATCCCATGTCAAAGGCCAAATCCTCGTTGAAAGACATGTAATATGGGACGCCTTCAGTTTTCACTTCCGAGACGTCCAAGTTCGAGTTGTCGAGGACTAGTTCTTCACCTTCCCACTTGAACGTATATTCCCACTGCTTTCCATTATCGGGCGACTTGGTCAAGTCTCCCACGATACGCTTGTATTCTTTGACTTGATCGAACTTGAAGACCAGGGCTTTCATGAAACTGAGGCCATCCACGATGTTGTCGTCATATAGAATGTCCTGGAACGTCAGATCGGTGGTCACCGACTTGCTTTGCACGCGACCCTCGTTGTCTTTGCGCTTGAGCATCCACTGAGCACTCAAGAGAGGAAACTTGAACGACTTAAAGCGAGTTAAGTCGATGCTGGCATCTGGCACGGAAATGCTACTCAATCCCACTTTCCAACCGGTTCCTTCCAATCGTAGCGGGTGAGGTAATCGCACCTTGAAAGAGTTTGCTCTATTCTCTGGAAACTCGGTTCCGCTGCTGTGACTGGGTAACGTGACGTAAAATCCTTCCTCGTGGCTCATGATTTTTTTAGAGCCGTCTTCTCGATCCAGCTGTCGTACTTGTCTGGCCAGCCTTTCCAGTGCACCAAGACTTTATTTCCTTTTCGTTTGACGATCTTGTCCACCCTGAAGACATCGTCGTCGGACACTGCGACTTTTTGTAGATCTTCCTTGTAAAACGTACCGCGAAGGGGGGTGTCGTCCAACTCTTGGATCTTGTAAGTCGTGACGGGTGGTCCCCGAAGCACCTCTCGTATCACAAACACTTCTTCGGTCCAGCCGGGTAAATACCCTTTCTCGAACGTGCGAAATTTCTTGTTCAATCTCACGCGTTCTCCTACTTTTAGCGGGGTTTTTCGTTCTCTTTTACGCGACGACAACCTCTTCGCGTACAGACGTTCCCACACTTTTCCTTCGTTGCTCGCATTCACTTTCTCGGGGCTGGTGCCGATGCTACGATGGTGGGATCCGTTGTACCCTCTCACCAAGGCCTGGAGTACAGGTAGGTAACTGAGCGTGTTCTTGGCGGTAAAGTATCGGTACATGCGTTCCTTGAGAGTGCGGTTGAAGCGTTCCACGATGCTGGCTTTGGTATCTCCGGCCGTGGAAAAGTGGTGGATGCCTTCCCGTTTCATCAACGCGGCAAACGTCTTGTTGTAAAATTCTTTCCCGTCGTCGGTCTGTAGGTTCTGAGGTTTGCGTCCATCGGCTCGTTTCAAAATCTTGGCAAAGGCGTCCGACACCGTTTTTCCCGTCTTGTCTTTTAGGGGTTCCACCCAGGCATATTTAGACAAGACGTCGATCACGTTGAGTAGATATCTGTGACCCTTGTTGTATTTGGACAACGGTTGCGTTTCCACTAAATCTGCTACCCACTGTTGGTCGACATTAAACACCAGGACCGGTAACGTGGCGAAACGACGTCTGCGCGGTTTGTGAAGGGTATAACCCAAATCGCGCTCCAATACTTTTTTGGCTGTGTCGACAGATATCTTGTGCGTTTTGGCGAATCTTGTTATCCCGCCCAAGCTACCCGGTTGACTGGGATCGTGGTAGTCCAAAAGTATCTTCTCATCCTTTTTCAGCTTCTTTGGCATGTCGACGACGCTCTGACCACCCTCATATAAGTGACGTGTAATTTATGAGCTGCCTCTTCGATCGTGGTCGGATGAAGTTTGTAAATAGAAGCAAACAGCTCGGCTGGATCCTTGAAATGTCTCAACCATAATATAAACGGTATCAATCTGAAATAGTTTTGTTCTATGTGGGTGGCTTCGAACACTCTCAAGGGGGAGTCACTCGTATCTTCCGGTATATCTATACCCCTCCCAAATTCAGCATACGCTTTCTCGCACAATCTTTTCAACCACTCCCACTTTCCATACAGATCCATGACAAATGAACTTTTATTTATACAACGTCAATTTAAATAGCCTGCATCAATAAATATGTTATCAAAAGATTTTGTACAAGTTTCGCAACTTCTAGGTCTCCACAGTTTGGCTTTTTGGTAGTCGTCGCCCAGGTAAGCTTCATCTTTATCCATGGCGCAACGGTTGCAGAGATCTCTGTCTAACAATCTATCCGCTATTTCTTGCCAGCGATTGCTTTCTAGGCGTTGCAATTTTACTTGAGTTGCCAGTTGGTTGCACAGTTCTTCGTACGTGTTTGCGTCGACCGTGATAGGTTGTTTCAAGTAGGCAGACAATGTCTGGCCTAGGGCTACACTCGCTCTCAACGGTGCGATGAGATCTTCTAAACCACTCCGGTCGTCAAAGTCGCAGACGTTCGCGTTCAACCAGAACGAGACGCCGATGCCAATGGGCGGCGGTTTGCGAGACGTCACGAAGAAAAAGGCTCGCTGCAATGGCACGTAGACAAATTCATTCCAATGTCTATCCCAGAGATAACCGTGCCCAATGTCTTTGATGGTCGCCATCACGGCTCCCTTCCAGTGAGGGTTCTCTTTGAGCCATTCACTTTCGGTGACGCGGTTCTTGGCACACCCGCGCTCTTTCACCATGTCCTCGAAGACATAGACTCTCCTTGGAATGTTTTCGGGTATGGTGGTGGGATAGTCTAACGACAACACAGTGATTCCCGTGTCGGTCTGGATCTTTTTTTCTAGCTTTGTACAATTGGTGTAGAAGAGTCGTTGTTCCAGGTCCAGCCAGTTTTCTCTCGTACCCATGTCACTGCTCTTGGCTTGCTTCGGCCGAACCTTTGTATAATGCACTCTCCAGATCGCACATCCAATGTTCTTGACACTGCATAAACGTGTAGCCTGCTTCCATGCCACGTTTCGCGCGCTCCAATAGGTAATCTTCGTCCGATTGATAATCGCCCCTTTTTAGATCCCTATAGTAAGGCAATGGTTCCCAGTCCTTGGGATCTCCTTGTACAAAGACACCGTTGACTTGTGGGGTTTGAGTTTGAGTTTGGCTGGAATCGCTGTCTGTGCTTTCCATCGCTACAACTGAGTCGACAAATGGACGCGCAGCTCTTTTTATACGTTGGATGACGTCACCTGGGTCATTGCCGGTTGGTCGGAAGAGGTCACGTGTTACCTCTCTGGTTGGTTCGTGCGTATTGACGTCATCCGAGAGTAAAGTATAAAAGCACCGTGTTGTCTCCTGTTAGTCCTCAGTTGGAGCATCGAGAGCACCATGGACGTAGCAGAACCCCAAAAAAAGCGACAGAGGAGAGGGACTGGAAACCCCAAGAAACCCAAAGTCCCCCGTAAAAAGAGACATCCTACAAAGAAGAAGATGGAGTTGAAAGAGGAAGTGTTGGAGGAGGGTGAAATTTTCGACCCCGACCAGTTCCTACAACAGACCTTTGACGACACGGAGCGCGACCCGGTTTGCCCCGTCCACAAAGAACCGCTGACCAAGAGAATGACGGACGGGGGATGGGAGTTCTACTTTTGCCCCCACACGAGCGAAGGCACCATCTGTTTCATTTGCACCGGTAGCGCCCACATTGACCAGTACGTGGTGGCGGTCAATCAACAATTACCGGCTTACTATTATTGGAACATGGATAAGATGAAATGTTACTGCAACGAGAGTCTCATTCTGAGCATGTCGAAATCAGAGAGCAACCCGAACAGGATCTATTTGAAGTGCAGAAAAGGGAAATGCCGGTTCTTCCAATGGGCCGACAGTGTTCCGTTTGGCAAGATCAAAGCCTGGCTGGAAGGAAAGGAATATGTGGGAAACGAGGATCCCCTCTACTCGAGAAGGTCTGGACTGGACTCTAGGGACGAATTTGGATACCCCAGAAGAGGACAAGACGTGGTGGATAGACCGCAACGAATTCTGGATGGGAGACCCGCCTTCAAAGTACAACACTACCCACCCCCGGTCAAGGATTGGATTGGTGATCTTCCCTTGGACGAGTCATTGGTCAAACAGTGTCAAGAGCAAAAGTTTTGGGTGGATGGAGAAGGGAAAATTATTCTTCCCCCGGAATTGGCTGGCGTGAAGTACGACTCGGATGAAGAGAAAATGCTGAGAAATCAACTGTATCTGAGATGCATTTCCCAGAAACAATATCCTAATTTGGATCATTGAGATTTACAGTTTAAACATTTTCATATATTTTCTACGTCAAGCATCAGAGTGCAGTTAGCTCTGGCATGACTCCGGAAAACGTGTGCATGATCTTGGACTTGGAAGGTTACTTTGTGGAGAAGACGTTTCGAGTACGCGAGTTGGGTTATTACACTTGGCAAGAAAAGTTCGGACGCCATGCTTTCTACATGAGAATGTCGTGGTGCAACTTATCTTCCAGAGACAGAAAAACCGTGTCTTACGTCAAATACAACGTGCACGGACTGACGTATCAACCCAGAAAGGAAGAAAAGGCCTACGAGTATGACAGGGTGGAGGAGGTGATGTGGGATTTGTACGAGGAGACCAAAACCCCCGAGAGAACCGTGGTGGCTTACAAGGGAGGACACGTCGAAAGAGACTTGTTGAACAAACTGAACATTCCTAGCGTGAATTTAGAACTGTACGGATGTCCGAAATACGACGTGTTGAAAGAGACAATTGTAGAACCTTTACCTAGTTGCGGTTTTCATCTATACGAAGGACATTGTCCAATGACCGAATGTCATGCTTTCTGGTTATGGTACCAGACTTTTGTTGTTAAATAAATTTACAAATTGCTCCATGCCGAAACTGAATTACGAGAGTATGGGATTCAATCGCTTAAACAACAACAACAACAAATACCGCACGCTAAATTATATTTTTTCGCGAACGGTGAAAATCACAACAAAGTCGATGACACTTGTGCTTAGAGTCCAAAAATATGAAATTTTCGGCTCAATAACATTCATCGAAATAATATCTTTTATGGTTGGACGTCCTTTTTGATTTAAGGGCCGAAAAAAATAATTTTTCTTCGAGAAAAAACATTTGAACACGGCCGAATGAACCACCTACAACAATTATATTTTTAGCGGCCGGTGAAAAATCACAACAAACTCGTTGACACACTTGTTTAGGGTGTAAAAATGTGAAGATCCGGCTCAATGACTTGCTTTGAGATTTACTAAAATAATATCATTCATGGTTGGACGTCCCTTTCATTTCAGGGCCGCAAAAACAAACAAACAAACGCATTTAAACAACAACAAATACCGTACGCTAAATTATATTTTTTCGCGAACGGTGAAAATCACAACAAAGTCGATGACACTTATGCTTAGAGTCCAAAAATATGAAATTTTTTGCTCACTTACATTCATCGAAATAATATCATTCATGGTTAGACGTCCCTTTGATATAAGGGCCGCCAAAAAAAATTTTTCTTCGAGAAAAATGCATTTGAACAACGGCCAAATGAACTGCACGCTACAATTATATTTTTTCGCGACCGGTGAAAAATCACAACAAAGTCGTTGACACACTTGTTTAGGATTTACAACGTTTAAGCTTCACTTCTAGGTGGCTAGGTTTTATTTTTTTTCTGAATCATAGTGGGATGTTCCCTCGATATTTTTAAGACTGCGAAAAGAAAAAGATGAAGGCGTTTGAAGTTGTTGTTGTTTACGAAAGAAAACGACAACTGCGCGAGCAATTTCGCTTAAAAGAATAATTCAGTCCACCAAAAACGACTTGTTTATTCGTAAAGTTCGGTTTCTTCTTTTTTTGACCATAAACACAACTAGACCAAAAAACCTTGAACGAAATGAACGGGTCTAAAACCTTCTTCTTCTTTACTATGCACGGTTCATGATGGCCGCACGAACAAAAACAAACCACTCGTCAAAATTTACAACGTAACCAAATTTATTTTTCGCAGTAAATACAATTTATCAAACGCTCTTCGTCTTGTACAGTAGAGTATGGAGACATTAGCTCACCTTAAAGCTTATATCCTTCTTGAAAAGAGCTGTAATCCGACAAGAAAACTTTGTCCGTTTTACTGTACTTTTCCGAGAATGAACACACGCGGGTTCCTAGAATTCCGAGAATTCCGAGAAAGATTCTCCACGCGCGTGCGTCGGGATTTTTCCCTTGGGGGGAAATCCCGGGATTTTACCCTTGTGGGGAAAATCCCGTCAGCTTGGGATTTTACCCTTGTGGGGAAAATCCCGTCACCTTGGGTGACATTGATCATGAGATCTCATTGGTTCATTCTGTATCAGGTCACCTCGATTGACCAATGGGAATACTAGAGCCCAGTTCTTCTGGGATGGAAAAGTTGTATAAAAGGAGCTACTTTGCTCATTTATTCACTCGCAAACTTTGTTTGGTCTGAGCGCTACAATGGAAGAAGAAGATGAGACTACTATGGTTGGAGATGAGACTACTACTGGGAGAAGATATAGAGGCTGAGAGCCCGGAGAGAGCTAGATTGGAAGAGGTACGTTGATGAGATGCGTTGGGTTATATTTGATTCGCCAATGTTTTTTATTTATACGATGTTCTTTTCATCGTAGAGTGCAAGTACAAGTGGTGGTGGCGAACCGAGTGCAAGCACAAGTGAAGGAGAGTCCAATGAAGAGGTAACTAGTTATTAGAGTAGAGTGAATTTGTGTAACCCGTTTTTCATGTGCTTTTATGCTGTGTAATATTCTAATGAGCTGTACAGGAAAACAGAAAATTACGGACAAATGTTCTTGTAGTCACTTTAAAGGCCACTGTACTTTCCACGAGTACTGATGACTCCGATCATTGCCATCATATAGATAAAAAAACGTACATTCATTGCCTTATTGCCTTTGACTTTCAATTGAGAGGCCACGTTGACCGGAGAGTACGCAGATTTGTTCGAGACCCCTGTACTTTGGAAGAGTGCTGATGACTCCGAACATGGCAGTCATATAGATAAAAAAAAACGTACATTTGTTTTTTTCCATCCATTCATTGCCTTATTTCCTTTGTTTCAAGATGGAAGCTCCTTTTGAATTTGAACTGAGAGGTCACGTGGACCGCAGAGTGCGCAGATTTGGCCTCCATATCAGAAACTTTACCGGACGCCTAATACAGACAGGTGGTGGTGCCGCAGTAGAATCCGCACCCCTAGGACCGCGTCCCGTACTCCCACAACAGATTGCCCGAGCCTTGCAGAGAGCCGTACAGCGCCATATCTTGGATGATGGAGCGGTTGGAGATGACGACCACTTGTTGATCAACATCAACAGTAACAGAATTCAAAATGCCTTTCATTCCAGACGTCTGAGAGTGGGAGAGTGGCGAGAAAACACCGTCGCTGCCCAACAGCTGTTAAAACAAATCAGTGACATGCTGAACAGTAATCAGACTTTTCAAGTGGACGACACGTTCAACCTAAACGTGTCTCACGTGCAAGATCCAGGCCGAGGGGGAGACAACCAGAAATACAAACCCGGTTTGGACCCCATCGAGGACATCCTGCAGAAAAAACGGTGTGTCTTCAAGATCAAAAACACCGACCAGTTATGCTGTGCCCGTGCCTTGGTGATGATGAAGGCCCGGGCCGATTTCGGGACCGACCATTGGTACTATGGAAACTTAAGGAGGCATGATACGGTGCAAGAAAGGGCAGCCAAGGAACTACACCGTTTGTCAGACGTGCCAGAAGGTCCTTGCGGCTTGGACGAATTGGCCAAATTTCAAGCCCACTTGAACGCTTACCAGATTGTGGTGGTGTCTGTCCAACATGGTTACCAGATCATCTTCAAAGGAGCACAACGCCCCGACGACAAACGTTTGATCTTGATCAAACACCATGACCATTACCACGGCTGTACCACCCTAGGGGGATTTTTTGGAAAGAGTTACTATTGTACCCAATGCGAAAAGGGCTTCAGCCACAATGACCGGAGGCAACACCGCTGCCCGGGTGCCAGGTGCGCCGCCTGCCATCAGACCGATTGCCACGAATGGAAGAGAGCCCACGCTGTACCCAGGGTGAACTGTACAGACTGTCAACGGGACTTTTTTGGAACCCGCTGTCTTCAATTGCACAAGAGTCGCACCGACACCGGTAAAGACATGACCCCAGACAAGAAGAACAGTGTGTGTGACAAGCACAAACGGTGTACGGGGTGTTTCAAGACCTACGGTGACTATGAACTGAGAAACAGTCACAAGTGCGGCCATGCTTCCTGTCCGTCCTGCAAGGAATACCAAGATCTTCGTTACCACCAGTGCTACATACAAAATCCTCTCAAGGTGGAACAAAAACAGAACCGCAAGAGAACCAGCGCCGGTCAACGCAAAGAAGACCAACCACCCGTGTTCGTCAGTTGGGACGCCGAAGCCAGGCAGGAAGAAGGCGAGCACGTGGCCAACTTGATTTGCGCCCTGAGAGGAGACACCGACGAGAGGAGAACCTTTGAGGGAGAGACTTGCGTGAAAGACTTTCTCGCTTGGCTGAGGGAGATCGCCGAACAACACCGCGTCATAGCTGTCGCTCATAACTTCCAAGGCTACGACTCGTATTTCATACTAAACGAGTTGTACGACCAAGCCATCTGCCCTGAACAAGTCGTCAATGGTGCCAAAATAATCAGCATGACCATCCCCCGCATCACCTTTAAGGACTCCATGTGTTTTCTACAGATGAGCCTTGCTACCTTTCCCAAAGCCTTTGGCCTCACCGAACAAAAGAAGGGGTTTTTCCCCCACTTTTTCAACACGAAGGAACACCAAAACTATGTGGGCAGCATGCCTGCCAGAGACTATTACGATCCAGAGGGAATGTCCACTGCCAGGAAAGCCGAATTCGACAAGTGGTACGAGGAACGCGTGGCGGAGAATTACGAGTTCCACTTTCGGAACGAACTTGTCGACTACTGTCGCTCAGACGTGGAACTGTTGCACGAAGGTTGCAAGGTCTTCCGGGCAGAGTTTCAAGCCATTGCCGGCTTCGATCCCATGGAGCAATGCCTCACCATTGCCTCCGCCTGTAATCGCTTCTACCGCACCAAGTGCATGCAAGAAGAGACCTTGGCTTCTGAACCGGTACGAGGCTGGGAAGGCAAGGGCAAACCTCACTCCCTGGTGTCGCTGGAATGGTTGCTCTATCAAGACAGCCAGACGCAGGGCACCATCCGTCACGCTAGGAACGGTGGAGAACGAGCCTTGTGGATTGGACACCGTCTGATGAACGTCGACGGGTACGAGGATCGCACGGTTTACGAGTTCCACGGCTGCTACTTTCACGGCTGTCCTGACTGTTTTCCCAATCGCGATCAGAAGCACCGGAAGATGGGCGACAGAAGTCTGAGGGACGTGTACGCGGAAACGCAACAAAAGACGCAGCGGATCCGAGATGCGGGGTACCGCGTGGTAGAAATGTGGGAATGCCAGTGGAAAGCGCTCAAGGACAGTGATCCCGAGGTGAAATCGTTCGTGGACTCGTTGTCGATCAACTCCCGCTTGGAGCCCCGAGACGCGTTCTTTGGCGGTAGAACCAATGCCGTCCGCCTCTATGACCTTGCCGAACCTGAAGAGGAGATCCGGTACGTGGACTTTACCTCGTTGTACCCCTGGGTCAACAAAAACTGTGACTACCCTCAAGGGCATCCGGAAGTGATCCTAGAACCGGGACACACGAACATTTCACAATTCTTCGGTCTGGCAAAGTGTACGGTGACGCCACCTTACGGGTTGTACAGCCCCGTGTTGCCCTATCGCCAAGGGGGTAAACTGACATTCCCCCTCTGCCGTACCTGCGTGGAAGTGGAGCAGCCCAAGCCGTTGACCCAACGATCCTCCAAATGCGCTCACAGCCCTCAAGAACGCCAACTGACCGGAACGTGGTGCACGCCCGAGTTGGAAGAGGCCGTCAAGCAAGGGTACGTGGTGGAACACATTCACGAGGTGTGGCACTTTGACCGCAAATCCAACACCATGTTTAAAGAGTATGTCAACACCTTCCTGAAGATGAAGCAGGAAGCGAGCGGTTGGCCCTCGTGGGTGGGCGACGATCCAGACAAACGCCAGGAATACTTGAGACAGTTCTTTCTCAAAGAAGGCCTCCAGTTGGATCCGGACAAGATTGAAAAGAATCCCGGACGCAGATCTCTGGCCAAGATCATGCTCAATAGTTTTTGGGGCAAGTATGGTCAGAGAGGCAACAAGACCCAAGTCGAAGCCTTCACCTCTGCAGCTGAGTTTCACGACTTGTTAAGAGACGAGACCCGAGACATCCACGACATTCGGGTCGTCAATCCAGAGATGTTGGAGGTGGTCCATAAGTGCAAGGAGGACTGCGCCAACGTTCAACCAGACATCAACATCTTTGTGGCCTGCTTTACGACCACCTGGGCCCGTTTGAAGCTGTACCAAGAAGGTCTTTCCATCCTGCAACCCGAACAGATCTTGTATTTTGACACAGATTCCCTCATCTACAAACATCGAGAAGGTCAGCCCTCCTTACCGCTGGGTGATTACCTGGGAGACTTTACCAACGAACTAGACGATGATGACTTCATTGTGGAATTTGCCGCCGCCGGACCTAAAAACTATGCCTACAAGACGAAACTGGGAAAAACCTGTTGTAAAGTAAGGGGTTTTTCCTTGAACGTGAGAGGATCCGCCCATCTCAACTTTGAGACATTGAAAGACAACGTCAAATCCGAAGTGAAAGAACCCTTGGCCGAAACGAGGAGCATTGCCGTGTTCAACCCTCACAAGATCACCCGAGACAAAACGACCAAAACCCTGAACACTGTGACGGAGATCAAGCGCTATCAAGTGGTTTTCGACAAGAGAGTGGTAGATGCCAACACCTTTATGTCATACCCCTATGGTTACTTTAACGCCTAGTTCTACCCACTAGCTCGTATGGGGCATGCTGTTGTGTCCAACAGCATGCCCCAGATGGGAAACCTACCGCAACACGTTGATATAGTTTCAATCGTACCCACGTTGATCGTTCTCCATAACTGAATATTTAATAACTTACTTGTCGACATCTTTTGAGATATAAACACTCTCACCGCTCGATTCGTACTCGTTCCCAGTACACCCGAGAAAGGGGGATACCCCCTCATCCCCCCTCTCTGACGTGTTTTTTTTAATACTTCACAAGCGTGCGTTTTTTCAGAATCGCCGAAGCAATGTAGACTCATCTGCGCATGCGTTTAGTGCCAGGAAGAACCATACCATAAGGAAGGCATGGCGCTTTCTGAGACAACCTTTGTGGTCTTCACAAGAGAGGTAACTAATTATCAATCGTGAGTGTATCGCGTAGACTCATCTGCGCATGCGTTTAGTGCAAAGTATTGAGTTCCAGATACCACAAGGACAGTATGGCACTTTGTGAACCATATCTATAGGATGGTGGTCTTGCTAACTTTGTACACGTTCATTCCCAGGGTGCGCGGCCACTAGGGCTTAGGGAACATTGACACAAGGAAAAAAAAATATCCCCAGCGAGGACTCGAACCTCGATTGCCTACCTCAGCGGCAGGAGTGATACCCGTTACACTACCGGGGCTTTAGGACCACTTGTTACCGTTTTTTAGTGTCTTGTACCTTAACATAAAAAACCTGTTATTAAAAAACCTGTTTTTACACCTATTTTCTTGTCTTGTCGTTTTTTTCCGCGCGAGGACTGGAACCGAGTTCATTCTAACCGTCCGGGGCCTGGGACCGACACTCCAAACACCCTGGGGCCGACTCCTATGACGTCATCACACCCCTAAGTCACGTGGTTTTCCCTTTTACGCCTATTTTCTTGTCTTGTCGTTTTTTTTTCGCGCAAGGACTGGGGCGAGCGCTTTTGGCCGCCGGGGCCTGGAACCCACACTCGGACACCCTGGGACCAACTCTTATGACGTCATCCACATCCTAGTCACGTGATTTTCTCTTCTACGCATGCGCAGAAATGCTGCTCTGTGATTGGTTGTGCCCGTGCGTAAGCGCCCTTTACTACTGTCGCGTGCCATGCCTTTTGTTATTAAGTTCAATTGAAAAAACCGTACGGATGCATTTAAGGTTTTGTTCTGTGTTTTTTTATAGAAGCTGGCAGTTACTTAATGTAATCAATAGCATTAGTGTAACTTGTTTTGGGAGGCTTTTAAGCGACTTTTATAAAGCGGAACTACCGCGTCTTGTGTCACTTTGAGATTTCTTTATTTTTTAACAAAGAATGGTTGTCGCGTGTCAATTATGTCATTCTTCAATAACTTTCTAAAGCCTGGTTTTCACTAGCGACGCGAGCACAAACACAAGCGTCAGGATAACAGCTATTATTTCACCGTGAATACGGCTTCTTTGCAAGTTAAAGCACAAACACATTGAGTTTTTCTTTGTGTAGGAGCAGATAACTCACACTGATACATACATAGACTTTCATTTAAGTGTAAAATAAATAAATAAATAAATAATTATAAAAAAAAAAACAGAAAATGATTAGCTCTTTCTGATGCGCAATTATAAAAACATTTACTTCTTCGCGCGACGAAAAAAAACGTCAAAATCTACAAGCGTGCAGAACGACGCTTTCGCTTTCTTTTGAAATTAAAAACAATAGCATGTGAGAAAATGCTAAATATATTGTTGCTCAAAAACCGTAGATGCATTAAAGGTTTTGTTCTGTGCTAGTTTAAAGAAGCTGGAAGTCACTTAATGTAATCAATAGCATTAGTGCAACTTGTTTTGGGAGGGTTTTATAAAGCGACGTTTATAAAGCGGAATTGCCGCGTCTTGTGTCACTTTGAGGTTTCTTTATTTTTTTTTTATTTTAAACAAGAATGGTTGTCGCGTGTCAGGTATGTCATTCTTTAAGCATTTTCTAAAGCCTGGTTTTCACTAGCGAAGCGTCAGGATAACAGCTATTATTATATTTTCTGATGCGCAGTTATAAAAACATTAACTTCTATGCGCGACGAACGTGCAGAACGACGCGTGCAGAACGACGCTTTCGCTTTCTTTTGAAATTTAAAACAATAGCATGTGAGAAAATGCTAAATATATTGTTGCGCAACTTAATTAGCGACGGTGTGCAAAACAATGCCTACTTGAAAAGCCAATCAAATGAAAGTCTCTTTGGATCCGCCTCTAAAGAAAGGAAAATATAAATAGGCTGAAACTGTCCGTTTCTAACACTGTTGAATCACATCAAACACCGGCAACATGGAGGAAAAATTAGTTCGCATCAACTGGACCCGTGGATCGTACTCAGATGTAATCCGTTCGACTGTCATAGATCCTTCCCCTTTGAAACAGGGGCAAAAAGTTAAGGTGATTTGGGGAACGGCCAAAAAAGAGTTGAGCGCGGTCGTGGGTTGTTATCCAATCGACGAGGGCGAGGAAACTCAAGAATCTCCGGAGGACCCTCCGCCACGCCGTGCAAGAACCAAAAGAAAACTGGTGAGTATTTATGTTTTACTGCAGTCAAATCATGCTCATTTTCAATCTGTATTGATATTGTGCTGATTTTTTAGACTTACACATACAACACTGTTAATTTGCAGATTTCAGACTCACTTCCCGCGGCTAAGAAGACGACCAGACCTAAGACGAAAGGCAAACAGGCAAAGCAGAAGCCCAACAAGGAGAAAAGCAAACCAAAAGAAACGCCAAAAGCAAAGCCAAAAGGAAAGGTATGTACCGTCAACATTTCCTTCCGTACGATGAGTGACAGTCAGACATGGAGCGATCGTAAAATAACGAGCAACAAAACTTTAAACAATTTATACTATAAGATAATACTTGGCACTTAAGTTCAGTTATCTTTCGTGTACAAATGATTTGCAACGATGATGTGTTCCACGCGTTAAAACATAGATCGATCAAAAGTCACGGTCGCGAAACTTAAACAAACAGTTGTATAGAGTAACACTTTACACTTTTAAGTTTCGTTCTTTTCAATTCATCACACTATGAAGTCAAAACACGGAGAGATCGAAAGTTTGAGAGAAATTTTGACAATCAATCGTGTAATGTAATGCGCTGTTATACTTAACACTTTAAATTTTCATTCCTCATAGTTTTTACAGTATGTTTACTTCTTAAAGCTAAATTTTGATGCGAGTTGAAAAGAGAGTTCTATGTAGTTTTATTCCATATAACCTATCCGTGCCAGTGTCTTGAATGCTGAGTTTTTACTCATGGAAACCGCTTAACACTTTAAATTTTCATTCGTTTCATGCAATTGCACTATTTAAAACATGAAGAGATCAAAAGTTCCGAGGGAAATTTAAACAATCATTTGTATAAAGTAATACTTGACACTTTGAAATTTCATTTTAATATTAAAACACGGAGCGGTTGGAAGCTATTTGACTTTAATTCCACCCGAAGTAAGTCTTGTACACCTTATACGCCGTTACATTGAGTTACATCACGAGACGAGGTGTTATCCAAAATTGACACAAAGTTATAATGCAAATTTAACCTCACAGTTATTTACAGTATGTTTACTTCTTAAAGCTAAATTTTGATGCGAGTTGAAAAGAGAGTTCTATGTAGTTTTATTCCATATAATCTATCCGTGCCAGTGTCTTGAATGCTGAGTTTTTACTCATGAAATCCTTTTGGCAATGTGTTCCCGGTGTGATCCTTAGATAGGGTACCTAAATTCTATAAGCTAAAATAAACGCCCAGCTAAACCAAAAAAGGTATTTTAAAACTGAATTTACTGTTCAGTTATTAGTAAAGCGATTTTATAGAGATTTGTGTGTTGCCGTGCGCGGTTAGCCGTTATTTGGGTCGTCATGGAACACTTCTCCTCCCCTTGAATAGGGTGTCATTTTTCGGGTTTGGGCCTTTAAAAGGGTATCAATTTTCGCTTTCTTTATCCTTAAATAGGGTCAGGGTTTAAGAACCTTGGCGGCACACCCCTATCCGAAATTTATGGGAGTACTCCCCCACCCCCCCCCCCCGGGATGCTATGTAAATCTTTATGAGAAATATTTGACCTCAGTATTGAGAAATCCCTCGCAATAGACGGGGCTCAAAATGGCAGGATAATTTACAGTATGCCATTTTATTAGTTTCTTGTCCCACGTATATCTAAGTTAAAAAAAAAAAAGAAAATCAGAAAAGACGTAGGTAGTATGCACTAGATTAAAATAGGTTTACAATCTTGTAGTTAATTATCAAATATTTTGTTAGATTTTAGATACAGCATCGCCCGAAAAGGAAACAGACGTTGTTTCATCTTCCGACTCTTCAGACTCTGAATATGAGGGTCCATTGGCTTCCCTTGTTCCAGTTCGCCCAAAGCGTAGCCCTCCAGTTCAAGAAAAACAAACAGAGCCAGCCGATGCCTACACGCTGCAAGATTGGTCTGGTTCTGAAGTCTCGAACGTAGAGCAGGACGATATGGCGGATTTTCATGATTTACTTAGCAAAGCCATCAGCACCGTTGATAACACGGCACTTGTAAGTCACTGAACATTTTTGCTGTATTCAGGAACTGTAGCGTAAAAAGATAATTATTTTTTTTCTGAATCTTAGTCGCTTAACCATTCGACCCGAAAAATATGTTTCTTCTCCCGGTTATTTTATCAGCTGACAATTCCTCTCATACTCAAATAAATTCTGAAATGTTAAGTTTTCCCGTAATTTCCACGGATGTTTTAAAAGCCCAGGCCGTTTTAGAATTTCACAAGAGAGATGTGTCTAAACGTCCTATTGTCCTTACGTTCTTCTTTGTCGATTAAGTTTATTTAGCGTGAGCTATGTGTTAGAGCTTTGTGGTGATAACATAAAACCTGATTTCTGTTACTTTTCTTTCAGCAAATAAACAAGAACGGTAAAAGAGCTGCCGCAGACGAACTTCGACTGATGAGGACCATGCTAGAACGACTAGAGTGCGCATTTGCGAGGCAGGAGGCTAAGATGGATAAGCTCCTTAATATGATGACTGCTGCGCCACCATCTCTTCTGCGGACTCCACAGTGCCCCCCGCCGCCCTCGGTGCAGTCAACGCCGTTAGCCTATAACTCGTCCCTGGAATTTCCACCACCCGCAGCTGTACCCAGATCGTTGGCAATAAATGATCCACCAGCTCCAAGGACACCTCTTCAGGAAATTGATGGGCTCCTGGAAAATACTCAAGCGGCAGGTAAATTATTAGTTGGTTTCTAAAAACAGTCAAATGAAAATTTTTGTGACAGTGCGTGAAGGTATATAAAAAGTTGAATATCGCTTTTAAATAACGTAAATGAGATCACGGGAACAATATAAGAGAAGTTGAAGTTTTTATTTGGATTTTAATGGTTTTATGTCATTTGTTGAATTTCAACAACTTACCTTTACCTCCTTTGTTATCTTTTAAGGGAACGAAACAGTCGCCCTTGGAGGATATGGGCAGGTTCGAATGTCAAAAACTGACTTCAACTTTGCAAAGGCTGCACATAAACCGACAGCAATGACTCTACGCCTGGTCGATACCCTCTTCACCAAGGAAGTACTGCTTAGATCAACTGTCCACGGTACGAAAGACTTCGCTCCACTGGACCCCGACATCATTGCGGCAATAAAAGGTAATTTAAAATCACGACACGTTTTTTTTTTTCTGAAATCATGATTAGGCTACCGGCTCAAGTAAATATGAACGCATTGTCAACAAGACGCACTCGAGTTGACTATCGTTCATAGAAAACAAGGGCGAGTAGTCTTATTTCAAAATCAACAATTTTATTCGCTCGGATTTTAAAAGAAACATTTTAGAGCGGTTTTCACTTGAGTGTCGAAAGTAATTTGCGTTTGCTTTCGTTTTGCATTACTACGCTTAGTGATTGGTTTAAAAATCTCGCGCCACTTTAGTAACCAAAACTTATCGTGTCTCGCTCGCACACGTTTTCCTGCGCTTCGTGTCTGTCTTTACTTGCTTCGAGTTTTGATTGGTTTACTGGATTGTCTGTGTCCTTTGTGATTGACCAGAGAAATAGTTTTCCTTTTGGTTTTACGAGACTCAATTGAAAACTGCTCTATACTAACACACTATTTAACCTTTAATTACCTTGTTTTCTTTGCAGCTGAAGTCCTTGACGTCTTTTCATACCAATGCCGCAGCGTCGAAGAAAGACAAAGGATGTGGGAGCAATGCAAAGTTAGCATCGGAAAACGATGTCAAAATTTGCGAAAGGACAAACCCAATAGAGCAATTTAAGATTTTTTAGAATAAACGTTTTTCGTTTTCCTTTTGCGAAACCGAGCCATGTAAGATTTTAGCTTTTTTTCATTTTTCTTTTACATTTGACTGGGAAGTTTTCTTGTCAATCGTTCAGCTGTAAGTGCATCTAGTTATATCAAACTTTTCGTAAAATAAGTGTAGAAAAAAGTTTTTGTTTTTTCAGACTTGTATAATACGTGATAATAAAGTAATTTAGTTGCGGAACATGACAACAACGATGCTTTAATACTTTTTCAGTTGTTTGTAACTGAGTATTTAGGAATGCCGCAATATGAAAAGAGAAGTGCTAGGATTTTCAAATCATTAATATTTGTAGAGATCTTGTAAATTAGTGTATTAAATAAACGTAAGTCGACTTAATAAATTTGAAAACAGAATCTTTTTTTGTGACTTCTGCAATGTGTATGGGGAATGTGTTTGAGGGCTTGTAATTATTTCGTGCGACAGTTAGAAAGTCATTTAGTTATAAACTGCAATTAGAATAGTTTCTTGAGGACAGAAACATTTCAGATCCCTGTAAATCTGTTATCAAGAAAATGACTGTGGTTACTAGCCGCTTTCGTGTCATTAAAAATATGCCAATTGCAAGCAAAATAAGCGGTTCGAGTTTAATTTTTTTACGAACTGCACTCTCGCGCGGCTAAAATGTTCAGAAATTATAAAGTGGTTGGAATAAGATCTCAGACTTAAAGATACCATTTTAGACACTTTGCACTAAGGCCGTTTGTTTTTTGTTTTGAAAAGCTTTCATTGTTGAAAATCGTTGCATAAAGGCAAAAACTGAAACAACAGGCAACTGAAAAGAAGCAGTGAAAATGTAAGGAGACTGGGATCGAGTAAACAACGGCGCGTGGTTCACGAGCAATCTCCGTCGTTTGACGCTGAGAAACTTCAAAACAGTTCATTTAAAACTTTTGCTTCGCTATCGGATATTGCTTTTAAGGCTCAATTTAAACGTACTGCATCTGTTTGGGCTTTGCTTCCGTAAATGGTTCGGAGTCTTTAGATTAGGTAAGTTTAAGTTTATCTTCAACGAACCGCCGTGAACTGCAGCGAATTTGCTAACAACTTCTCGCAAGTTTCATGTGCGACACTCGTATCATCTTTGTGACTTATTCACTTGATCAATGGCTTTAAGTAAATACCGTTAGTTTCATGTTAGAAGCATCGAAGCGCATTTCCGAACAATTTACAGCACAATTTTCGTGCACGTTACATGACATTGCATCGTGTCAATCGCGTGGCGAACTTAACTTGATGACAGGCGAATTGCCATCAGCTGTGTTACGAAATTTCGTCCATGAACTAGCGAACTATCGCTTTTGATCGCGAATTGTCGTTGTGCTAACGACAATTCGTTGAATTATCGGTATTTGTTCTGCGAAATATCGCTCCAAGCGTCGCGAATTGTCGTTGTTGTTCTAGCGAAATATCGCTCATAGCGTCGCGAATTATCGTTGTGCTAACGACAATTCGTTGAATTATCGGCCTTTGTTCTAGCGAAATATCGCTCCAAGCGTTGCGAATTTCGTCCCGAATTAGCAAACGAAAATTCGAAGAAATGTCGGGAAAACAAAGAACGAAATTCGCGCTTTTCGTTTGCATTACTTTTGCACAATACCATCTCATATCCAACGCGCGCTTTTGGAATAATTGTCAAACGTCAAAAGTCTTCATATTTCGTATTTTTCGTTTTTTTTTGCATATATTTTATTTCAATAGTGCAACCAACAATAACCAAAAAAAGCAAAGATAAAGTCACTGTTATCGAAGGAAACGTCCTTTACTTGGTGTGTGAAGCTGAGGGTTATCCCACACCCGTTATTACGTGGAGAAAGAACGGAAAGATACTTCAAAGCAGCATCAATAAAACTGATGTCATCATTGACGACGCTAGTAAAGAAGACGCCGGAAATTATGAATGTAAAGTCGTGAACTCTATAGGAGCTGTGAGTTACACGGTGGAAGTAACAATCAAAGGTATTAATAATTACTTAAGTACCAATGAATAAGCTGCTCTCTTAAATTAAAAGACGCCGTTAAATAGTTTTTTTTAAACAATATATAGTTGGACTGTCCTATTTGAACCTGGCTTAAACGGCCAGGTTTCCTGCAAGTCAGCAGTATTTAGGGCTTCCAAGCGTGTTACGTAACAATTTTTAATTAGTTCTTATTAACCGAGCAGGAGGTCAGTATGAGAGAATATTAACCGAGGTCGTGAGTACAGACCGAACGCAGTAGACCGAGCTCGGTTAATAAGATGTTTATTATATGGCCACACAAGAGAAGTAACATTCGCTTAATGTAAACGGACATTCTGCTTGCGAACGGCGATGAAACATTTGGACAAGAGAAGGTCGAGATCACCGGAAGGTATGTTTTCAATTTCTCTAGCCTCTTTTAGTGACTGACAGAAGATTGTTATGAGAGTTAATTGCAGTGGCTCTAGTTGTTGTTGACTGCTTTTAACTTCTGTTCTTGCAAAAAATTCGCCCTGAATTTCATCTCTAGTTGATATTTTGATTGCATTCGAGCTCAAGTTAAATTTGCCAAAGTTTGCTCGTCCTCTTTAATTTTTATTCTTCTCAAAGTTTCTGGCCTTTCTGTTAAGTATTTTTTTTAAGTGTTTTTTTCTGACATTGCCTAAAGATGCAACGGTGCTGCATCTTAACTATATTTGTATAAAACATTTCAGGTTCGTCGTGTAACGAGACAATTCTTCACAGTGTTTATGTCATTGTCATCATTCTGTTGTTGATTGTTATTCCTATTCTGACTATCGTCCTCCGGAGAATGCACAATGGTACGGGTAAGTTACATATGGATATAGATATGACATACTATCCCTTTGAGATGAGATCAAGGCTCATTTGGCAAGTTAAAACTCGAGAGCCTTCTACTGGACTTGCCAGCTGACGGGCAAACGCAAGATGGTACATGCTTGCGCAATGATACATGTTTTCGCTGTAAAAGACAAGTGCTATTTTTAGCAGTGAGTGAGCATTGGCTCAATTCCCTATTATGAAATCTTAGCATTTTGGTGCCATCGACCAAAATCAACAAAATGATGGATGGTCTTGTATAGCTAATATTCTAATTAGTTGACGTATTGTTGTAGATTGGTACGTTTATGCAATAAATTTTGCTATTCTTTGGTAGTATTGAAAGACGGAAAGTCGAAGAGCCATCATCATCATCATCATCATCATCATCATCATGGTCGTCGTCGTCGTCGTCATCATCATCATCATCGACATCGTCGTCGTCACTATTATAATAGAAAACGACGGCCCTTCCAGATTTCATTAGGCTAAAGTAAACATTCTAGTTTACCCAAACATAAGTCGTCATGCAGTTACATTGTGAATATGCTTACCATTACACTGATGAGAAACGCTGACAAGTATATTTTCTTATTTCAGCGATCTCAAAAACAAATCGGTGAGTAAATCTTGGTCATTTCAGGGACGGCGGAACATTTTTCCAAGTGGGCGGACTGACTAGTGACTTGAAGTGGGGGGGGGGGGGGGGACTAAAGTGACTCTTATCTTAATAAGTCCTTACTTAGTTTCGGAAAAATTGGGGGGGGGGGGGCTAAAGCCCCCCAGCCTTCCCGGCCGTCCCTGCATTTATAGGGTAACGTTACGAAGAATAACCAAACATTGAGCTGCTCTTTGTGTTAATGGGCAGAAACGAAATGCAAAAGAAAAACCTCCAGACTCATCAGGTCCTATCAAATGAACTTTAGAAATTGCAATTTTTTTTATAGTAAAAGGCCTTTATTTCAACTGGAAAGGAGGAAGGCGCTGTTTTTAAGAGTGAGAGTTAAATAAGCTTTCATGTTAATGGCTTAAACTCTCTTGTATTACCTATAGCTATTTTAATAGCCTTAAAAGGCTGAACGCCAGTACATGCGAATCTTACACTTGTGAATACATGCTGCTTTATTTCAGTACCAATATATGTGCGGAATGCGGCGGAGAGCTTGTTGCGTTGGTAAGTAAAGTTAAAAAGCACGTACCGCGTGTAATTTTACTGTAGAAAATATATGCTGGTGCAATGGCAAACCTTACCTGATATACGGTACAGTGTTGAATAGTGAGAGTTACATGAAGAGGAAACTTCTTAATGATATTTCTTAAGGAAGGAAGAAAGTTTAGTCACATCTTGTTTAACTTTGAAAGAAACAAAAATTCTAAAATTATTTGGTCTGCAAAAGAAGAAAAATAACGAAGATAGGTTTAAAAAATAAACATTTATATTGTCAATGCTTAAGGTACATCAGTTACGCAAGATATTAAAGCTTGTCATCCTTCACTAGAATACCATCGCTACAGAAACCGATAAACAGTCCTCTAGTATGGTACCGTCTGATGACTCCACGACCTACGCAGTTCCAAGCAGCGGAAATTACATGCCCCTTCATCCCTCAGCACGACGCTGGGAAATTAATCGAGAGCATGTCAAGATCATTAAAGTTATTGGTAAAGGAGCTTTTTCTCAAGTTGCCAAGGCAACAGCGTGGAACATAAGTGGTAACGAGGAATACACAACGGTTGCTGTCAAAATGTTAAAAGGTGGGAATTGAAATTCTATTTAGTCGAGACATGAATGCAAGAACACCATCTATAATGTTTTTGTTTTGTTTTGTAGCGAAAGCCTCAGATTCAGACAGAAAGGACCTGTTGGCAGAAGTTGAGTTGATGAAGAAACTGAAACCTCATCCGTATGTGATCAAGCTGCTGGGATGTGTTACTGAGACTGGTAAAGAGGATGTTGATAAGCTAATAACACATGTAGAAAGCTATTTCAATTAACGTTGACCGACCACAGCTTTAAGACAGGACCGATAGGCAGTATGGGTCGAGGAAGTGAGCAACAGCACGTGCTGAATAGTAATGAGATATTACAAAACGACAAACGTGAATTTGCAAGTTTTCTTTCTCTGCAAACATGTGGAAACAAGGTACTTTTAGCCACACTAAATTCTTGAAGACTTTTTAAAACTCAAAGCTACTCGACATTGAAAGAAAGATCCAGACAATGCCAATACACACGTGCAAAATACACACTAGTACATTTTCTTTAGATCAATATTCAAAGTTCCGGTGAATACCCAGACCACCATTCGGTCTTGTCTTTAAGCTTTACTGAATCTTTGATCTGACAACGTCAATTGAAATAGCTGCACATTAACACAAAATCAGAACCAGATCAGAGTTAATGAAGAGATTGAAACCAAACCCGGCCACGCGTGATCAAGCTGATCGAATGTGTTACTGAAAAGCACAAGGGATATAACTCTTACTTTCCTTGTTTTTGGGCACAGTAGGATTTCACCATCCATGCAAGTCAGACATTAACCGTGCCCAAACACGTAAAACAGTTTTCAGTGTACCCTGTAAACTTATCCACGTCCACCAACCCCCGATTTCCCGCTACCTCCTCCATCCCCGCGGGTTTTTCGACTTCGTTAATTTTTTTATTTTAATTTTTGCGTTTTTGATTTTACTGACCTTAGATCCACTGCTTGTTCTTATTGAGTACGTGCCTTTCGGTGACCTGCTTGGATACTTAAGGAAGAGTCGAGGACTCAACGACACATATTTCAAAGATCCGGATGTGAAACCGCAAACCAATCTGACTGCAGAACAGCTGATAAGGTTTGCTTGGCAAGTTGCTGATGGAATGTTTTATTTGTCTTCGAAAAAGGTTTGATTGCTATGTCCTTATTGTTTATCATACAAACTGTTTAACTCCGAAAATTCAAAAGTTAAATGAAGTACTCCCGTAAAAAATTTCTAGGTAGGTTTAGTCTGTGTTCAAGCCTACGTAGCATGAAGAGTATTTCTACTCCCCCCTGGATGGGATGCTAGTCCATCGCAGGGTTACCCCCCAGCAGTAAATTCGCTGGTACCCATTTATACACCTGTGTGGAGAGAGGCACTATGAGAGTAACGTGTCTTGCCCAAGAACACAACATAATGACGCCGACCAGGCCTCGAACACGGACCGCTTGAACCGGAGTCCAGCGCACTAGCCATTAGCTATAGTCCATCGTGCCTCTCCAACTTCCTAGGTAACAGTGACAAAAAAATAATGGTACACTGTGCCGTTTTGTCGAGGAAATAAAAGACATAAATATGCATGAGGATATATAACTTTCCTGCAGATAATTCATCGTGACTTGGCGGCCAGAAATGTTCTTGTTGGTGAAGGGGAGAAGTGTAAGGTGACAGATTTTGGGATGGCGAGGAATGTTCAACAGGATGATATTTACACCAGGCAAAGTCGGGTGAGAATTTTATGATGCAATCAGTATACTATTCTGCAGTGCAACAATTATCGCATCGCATTAAGTTTGGAGTAAGATTAGGGATAAAATTCGGCGACGCAACAAGAGTCGCAGCGCAAGCTAAGTACATTATGGGTGGGAGGGTGGGTAATGTTGTACCAGCCATAACACCCTCAAGCGGAATGAACACCTACAACAGACTCCCCAAAAATATTTTACAAACAACTAGCTGGTTACTTATCGCTCTTGGTATATTTCCTTCGCTGTTGCACTTGAACAATGCCAATTTATTCATAATCTGTGCTACTTATATGCAATGTCGCTTATTTTCAATAAATTTTCATTTTCAAAGTCAGGTGAGAATTTTCCGATGCAGTCACAGTCTCATTGTTTCTCGTCCACAAAATGTAAAAAATTATATTTTTTTCTATTTTTTTCATTAACCTTTCAGTTTGTTTTTTAAAAGGGTCGTCTGCCTGTCAAGTGGACTGCTTATGAAGCTTTGTTGTATGGAACATACACAACTCAGAGCGACGTGTAAGTGTCAGTTAATATCTGATTTTTGAAAGGTGCACTGTTTTTTTTTTTTCTCTATTCCGTAGTGAAAAAATCCTAAAAATCAAATTTAACTGTGCTGATTTACTTATGAAAGAGTGGTTATTTAAAAATGGGCCATTCCTGGTATTTAAAATGCTCTTTAACAGGGGTACTTTGCTTACCACCTTTATTTCAATTTTTTATGCACCTTGTCAGATCACATACACCAAATTGCAATAAGGTTGTCATAGAAAGAAGAAAAAAGGTCAAATAGGAATAAATTAAGCGCATGCATGAAATTTATTCGTACAAATGGCCTCAAAATGCGAATAAATCAATTGTGAACTCAAAGTGTGCAGATAAAAACTCGTGAGTTTTTTGCAAATGCTACCAGTTATGAAACTACGCTAATTAATTCCTATTAACCTATTTTTTTTTTAATCTATGACAACGTTATTGCAATTAGGTGTATATACAAAACTTAGTATCGACTAATTCCTTCTCTCGTAGTTGGAGTTATGGTGTCCTTCTGTACGAGATTCTCACTGTAGGTACGTGGAAATCTAATTCATGCTGTAGTTCAACAAATCTGGGACCAAAATGAACGAGACACGTGCCTGTCTCGGAAAAAATTATTGTTGTGGGCAAATACCAGTGTACTTTTTTGCATCAATTTTTTTAACACATTAAATGTGATGACTTTAGAAAAATTTAGTAAAAACCTCTCTTCATCTCATCTAGGCGGATCTCCGTATCCGGGAATTCAAGCTCAACAAATGGCAAGGAAACTTCAAGAAGGATTCAGAATGCCAAAACCAAAACATGTGGACAACAAACTGTAAATACACACTCATAAAGTTTTTTAATGTGTAGTAACGCTGTGAAATATTAAGACCCTTGCCAATGATTTTTGCGAGCCAGCAGGGCAATTCAAAATACCTCGCGGAAGAACAAATTTACAGGATTACTATACGCCAAAAAGCCTTTTAAAAGATTTATTTATTTATCCAACGTTTTTTTGGCCAGAAAGCAAGACTTAAAACTGTATACTGCATTGCGCACGGTCAGGGGAACTACAGTATCGGAGGACTTCATGATGCCTAGAGCAGTTTTCAATTGAGTGTCGTAAAACCAAAACCAAAGTAATTACTCTAGCCAATCACAAAGGACACAGACAATCCAGTGAACCAATCAAAACTCGAAGCGAATACATGTAGCTGGCACGAAGCGCGGGAAAACGTGCGCGAGCGAGTCACGATTGGTTTTGGTTTTACTCTTGATTGGCTGAGAAAGTGGCGCGAGATTTTTAAGCCAATCACTAAGCGTAGTAATGCAAAACCAAAGCAAACGCAATTTAATTACTTTCGACACTCAAGTGAAAACCGCTCTATTAAGCTAGGCACACACTAGGGGACTAGTCGCAGGGACTTATCCCTTAGTGTGTACACTCTAGAGAATTGACAGATTTGTGGGACTTTTGGTCCCTGTGACTAGTCCCCGAAATCAAACAAGCTAAATTCGTGGGACTAGTCGCAGGGACTAAAAATGTGGTCCCTGCGACTAAAAATTCGATGCAAAATACGAGTGCACACTAGGGGACTGGTCTCCGAAGCAAATCCCTGCGACAAGTCCCCTAGTGTGTGCCGACCTTTAAAGCTGCCTGTTTTAAAAAAAGAACTAGATAAAAAGTATTTACAATTTGCTAATGATTCTATTTTATTTATTAGATATCAGATTATGCTTAAGTGTTGGGAAGAAAATCCAAGCAATCGACCAACGTTTGCTAAACTAAAAGATACGATGAAAGAAATGGAGAAAAACCACAAGGTAAACTCAGTAATAATATATTTTTGTAACAAGCAATTTGTATTTAGCACTGCAAGCTTGATAAAGGGCGTATATATTTGCAACAAACGCGTATAGCCGTCGCGTTTGCTCGTTGGAATTCTAACGAGCAAATGCGACGGCTATACGCGTTTGTTGTTGTTGCGTATGTTGTGCTTACCAATTTACACCCGGCCATTTTCACAAATCGTCAGACGTTTTGTCCGTCTTCCTATTGTGAAAACGACCAATTTCTTATTCTTAGGTTGAATTTTTTTTAACAAAAGATAAATTCCCATCAACACGCCTTTTTGCTCAGTCTAGAGATACAAGCTTAAAAACTGCGATGGCCTAAAAATTGGCAGAGTTACTTATTTATTATGTTAAGTTTAACATTTTTTGGAGTCCAAATAAAAAGACGGAAGTCCATACCTGGCTATATGTTGTTTGTAATGCGTCTTTGGTGTTACATGCATCATCAACATTGCATTGTTTGCCTTTCTGTTACAGACGTACGTCAACCTCAAACATTATGACAACAGTCTGTACGCCAACGTTGAGGACCTTACAGTTGATTGATGGTTTTTCCCGCTGAATTTGTGATAGAAACAATATTGTTATGTAGAGGTTTTTAAAAGGAGCACAGTCACGGAAAACTCATCTTGAAAAAACTGGCAAGTTTTTCAAGTTTGTCGTTCGTAATCCGTTTTAATCTTCGTCAGTCGAAACCATCCTTGGTTGTTTTCGCGTTTTGTTTACTCCTTTGTTGTTTTCCTACTTTCGAAAGATATCACGTGGCCCTTGCGGTGTCCTACGGCCAAGTGACGTTGTGAAAATTTATTTGAAAACGTAGACATTTTACCGCTGTTGGTTTAATGACAAGTTTGCCTTTACAGTCCGCCATTGGCTGGAAATATTTTGCCGGTAGTTAATAGGAAGGCGCAGCTAAAATAAGTAGATGAATTTAATTGTTACAAAAATCTATTTTTAAATTTAGGTGTCTTGAATATTGAGAGGGTCGGTTTGAGAACACAGGTGGGATATATTACGTGTAAATTGAGCTCGGGTGCTTTTTTTTATTTGAGCTTTTCTTCTCGACTGAACAATTTGTTTAGGACAATTGTGACGTTTAACTTCAGTAGTTTCGGGAAGACAATAAAAACCGACTCGCAAAAAGTTGTAATTTTTAATGACTGTCTTATAAGTTATTGCGCAATGTCTTACATGTGCCTGGGTAGGGGGGAGCTGGTGGGATTTGATAGATAGTCACTGTTCTATATAATGGTCCCCCTTCTTCATCAGAATTTTTTCCTGCCTCCCCCCCTCCCGCGAAATCAAATTTTCTCGATGACCCCCTCCCCCCCCAAAAAATAAAAATAAACAGTCAAATGAATTAAAATTTATCAAGTTTTGTGAAAAGAATGTATTAGTGTACAAAAACCACATCCCCCATATAGCTGACATTGTCTCGACTGTTTATTGTGGATGCCGTCTCTGTTAGTATAGGTTAATTGCATTTGTATCTTAAGTAAATGGCGTTTGGTACATAGCAAAGTAGAGGTTCAGAACCTCGGGTATGTCATTTGGGGCATTCTGGCAAGATGTTTTACGATTACAGAAGCCCTCATTACAACACTTAAAAGTGTAATCATTTTCAATGACTTCCCCCCCTCCCCTTACAACATATATTTTTTGGCTGCTTCCCCTCCCCCCCCCTCAAATCCCACCAACCCCTCTTTGGCCTCAATTGTAAAAAAAAATATTGATTTTGCCTTCACTACGTATACACAACTGAACACACACAAAGACTACGAAGTAGGAGTACAGTCAACTTCCGCTTTTCGGACCGCTATTAAGGCTTTCCACAAGTTGCTCGAGATTTCCCAAAAAGTTGCCCGTAATTTCTCAAAAAGTTGCTTAAAAGTTGCTCCAAAAATCCAAAAGAGTTGCTTCTGACAATGAAAGTTGTTCGAAAGTTGCTCCAAAAAATACAAAACGCTGCTTCTAATCTAGAGAATTTCTCTAAATATAAGCTTATTTCCCTTTGATAGTAAGATTTCTAAGCAGTTTTATGCAATTTTACAGCAAAAGAAGTATCTGTAACATATTAAGGGGAAAATTTGTTAAATAACAAGGATTTCTTGAACTGAGAACAATCGTGACGATAACAATGACGTCATGTTGCTGACGAGTTTTGTAATGTTTAATGCAAAATGAGCTGAAAGTTGAAATGTCTTCAGTTCCTTGAAAGTCTTCGGCAAACTTCGTAAATCTTCGGAAACGTTCGTATTGCCTTTGAACAATACTCGGATAACCTTCGGGGATCTTCGGTATGGAAATTGCTCAAAATGCAACAAGTTGCTTGAGAGGAAAAAAGTTGCTCAAAGGGGAAAAAGTTGCTTGAATCATGAAAAGTTGCCAAAAAGTTGCCGAGCAACTTGTGGAAAGCCCTAACCGCTATTACAGACACCCCGTTATTAGGGACAGAAGTTAAATTCCCGTGGAATAAGAATGACTGAAAATAAACTCCCGCTACTACGGACTTTCAATATTGCGGACACCAAATGGTGGTTTCGAAGGTGTCCTTTACAGTGAGAGTTGACTGTAATACGCCATTTTGAAATAGGGTACAATAAGTGTATAAGAATGTGCTCTACCACCACTGTCGATTTTAAAAAATATTGACAGAAAATTTAACTCCAAAAAACAAAATTGACAGCTGTACGAGTCTTGCATCAGTGACATCAGTTTTTGACCATTCTCTTACATTTATTTGGTGGATTGAAATATGCGCTATTCCCAACCCAGTGGGGTATTTTTTAGAGGAAACATTTTACGTAAGGAAGAAAAAGATACGCAAACCAATTCCACTCCTTTAAAATTGAATTGTTGTTAACCCTCAGCGCTAAGCAACCATGCTACGGTGGTCAGGCGCGTTTCCGGGGCGCGTTTACAAGAGAAAAAGTTGGGTACGGACCCGTCTAAAAATTGATCCGCACCTGACTACTTTTGTAGAAGAACAATCAAATCAAAACAGGGCCATAGCCGCCTATGGCCCTGTTTTGATTCGACTGTTCCTCTACTAAAGTGGTCAGGTGCGGATCAATTTTTTGACGGGTCCGTACCCAATTTTCACTGTCGTGTAAACTTGCCCCTAGGCGCCTACGGCCCCTTAGCTTTTTGATTTTACTTTTTTTCTGCAAAAGTGGTCAGGTCCGGACTACTTTTTTGACGGGTCCGTATCCATTCTCTCTGTCGTTTTTACATGTTGTTTCTTTCTGTTATGGCGTGACCTACAGCAACTTCAAACATGAAACCGTTCGTCGGCCGTAGTATGTATGAATAACAACTGCTTTTTACTACTCCAACACTTGTACGGTTTGCGGAATATTTAGACCTCATTTCCAGAGCAAATTCTACTCTCTTTGCGTAATCCCCTAAGAGACTCGGGATCTGCATGAACGATAGTTCACTCACGTTAGAATATAATTGTTATTTTTTTTCCTTTTTCGTGCGATCTTATTTCGGCAGAATTTCATCAAAATCTACTGAATTACTCACAAATTTTACCTAAACTTTTTCTTACCCGAAGCTAATTAAGGCTACGCAGGAAAACTTTATTTCACAAGGTATCTCGCTATTGTGGAAACCCCTTTTTAGAAATTTCAAAAGCTTCCGTAAAGAAGCATTGTCACGATATTTTAAGTCATTTTTCTGATTACTTCTAAATTGAAGGAAACCTTAAAATAATAGTTGTGTAATGTAGGAAAACAACAAAGGAGTAATCAAAACCCGAAAACAACCAAGGATGGTTCCGTTTGAGGAAGATTTTAATAATCTTAAAAGACGGATTACGAACGACAAACTTGGAAAAACTTGCCAGTTTTTTCAAAATGAGTTGTCCGTGACTGAGCTCCTTTAACGCCTCTCTACTTACTCAGCTCAAGGTGCCGCAAAACATAAATGTTGGTTTGTTGGAAACTGTAAGTTTAGAGATTTCAACCCCGTTGCATGACAGCTCATAGACACAGATACTTTTGTGGGAGGAAATAGTATGCAAGAATTTTCCTGAACCACTTGCGTGACCAGTCACGTGGTCCCAATGGGATATTAAATTACAGTGTAAGTGCTCGAGAAATGCACGATACACAAACCGTGTAATTTTGTCAGAAACCATATTTTGTGGAGCTGCTGTTTGACATCCGTTAAAGACCACCTTGCAGCTGGCTTATTTGTCGATAAATGTGTTTTGTTAACATGTTGCGAATACCAACAAACTGCTGTATTTTGCTTGCATTGCTGTTACTTCCGCATGCAGGTTTGTATCCATAATTTTTCATCAGTTCTGAAGCGCAGAACTTATATTTGAAGCTGTACAGCCTGCGATACGGTGTGACGTTTTAGTGTTTGTGTTTCTGTATTTAATCTTCGTTCCGTTTCTCGTTTCTCTGTTCAAGTACGAGTACGTTATGCTTTTTCCAGCCTATACGAATACAGCCCGGGAGCGCTGGCGATGAGATCAGAGATATGCTGTTATTCTCTTCTAGGACTATGGTTTTCCAAATGAAACTGAAATTGAGCCTCGTGTCAGCTTTTACAGACTTAACAGTTAACACCACAATCAAACTTCGCCATTTAAGCAAAATTAGCACTGTTGATGAACTTCTGCGGTACTATAATGTACACGGTAATATATACACCTTATTTGATGGTTTAATATAGACAACTTCGGTGAGTTCAAATGAAAACTTTATTGCTATTTTCGTAGAATTTCAAGCAACAGGGATACAGATCTCTCAACCTCAAAAAACCGAAATTCTGGAGATCGAGGTAAAATAACCGGGAGATTCGAGTAAAAACCGGGAGATTAATCAACTGACGGACAAAAATAACTAAAACCAGGTGCTTATCAAGAGAAGGAGTTTTTTTTTCTGTTTTAGCAACACAAAAATTAACGTCATAGGTTTCGATTGTGTGTCTAGCAAACAAACTAATGAAATACCTTTGCTGGCTACGAATTTACACAGAATTGGCGCAAGACAATTGCCTTAAAAAACCAAAAACGACATTATACAAGATATTGTATCCTTATAGCTTGTGACTCTGTTTATCGTGAGATTTTTGTGTCTTGTCGTGAGACCGTGAGATTGAACTAAACTAAAGTCGTGAGTCTCACGGCAAAATCGTGAGACTTGAGAGGTCTGGGAATATTTACTTTCCCATAGTCAACCCGGGAATAAAGAACTGTCACAATCTCGCGAACAATGTATACCGTAACAATACTCCAGTACTCCGAGTCACAAGTCAACTTTTATGAGCGACGTAGTCGCAATCGATAACAAGCGACAAAGTCTCGATCGATAACTGTTGAAAAAAGCGACAAAGTCGCAATAAACGAGATAAACAAGTGACTTCCCCCCCGCAACGTTTTGTGAATAAAGACAAACTTCGCAGTGATTGAAATAATGGTTAAATGCGAAGTTCAGTGAAATAGTTGTACATGAATCAGCTAGCTTGTTAGTGAGCTTGTTCATAAACAAATTCATAAACAAAACCTATTGGCACTGAAGACTTTACATTGTAAGGACTTTATCAATTTACAATTTACCACAGCTGGTAATAGAAATTAAATCGAACTCACTCCAGTAGCACGCCCTATCAAGATTTACGGGGAGTACATCCCATCTCCAGGTGAAACCAAATTCTAAAACTGTGCTTGAAACAAATAATGTTAAAAAAGTGTAGGTTATGTGACTGTTTTAACCACGTCTGGGCCTAATATTTTCGTTCTTAGTAGGTTTAAACTGCAACGCAAACAAATTAACAGCTATACGTATATGATTTTCAATCTTACCAATCTAGAAGGGGTTTTAAAGTT
This sequence comes from Oculina patagonica, assembly GCF_052425735.1. Classification (NCBI taxonomy): domain Eukaryota; kingdom Metazoa; phylum Cnidaria; class Anthozoa; order Scleractinia; family Oculinidae; genus Oculina; species Oculina patagonica. The sequence continues at coordinate 10,336,411 of NC_135764.1, read as the reverse complement.
CACCTTGGTACCTCCTAATCCAAGCTATGCTGTAAGAGGAAGTAACGCCAAACTGGTCTGGGACTACAGTGTGGAAGACAAACAAGCAGAGCTGCAAGGCATTGTCTATAGAGTATTTCAAATCTCAAGCGGACTATTCACTACTTTGCTGATACAAAACAATGATGGTACAGTCGCGGACAATCCAAATATACCTTTGGCATACAAAGGAAGAGTAAGGATTGAAGGAAAAGCTTCTCTTGTTGTTGAAAACATAACTGATCAAGACAACACTACATTTCGGTGCCTACTATTAGCAAAGCTTGGTTCAGGTGCCATTGACAGAGTGAGCAACGTCCAGGTTATTGTAACAGGTATGTGTTATATAGAAAAGTCTTCAACTTGTCTGACCATGGCTCATTCTCAAATATCCCCGGGGGGGGGGGGGGGGTACTCCCATATGTGGCCTATATAGTATGTGCCGCCCGATAGGGTATGTTTTTGAGGTTCTCGGTCCTTAAATAGGGAACTGAAATTGAAGAAGCAGAGACCGATACAACGTAGAATGAGAGAGTTAGTCTTGTACTATATTTCGGCTGGCCAAACCAGCCTTCTTCAGGTACAATGAAGTTTACATTGGCTATGTTTAAATTTATATGGTGATAATGATGTCTTACGAAATACCGGAAATACGTAAAACTAAATACAGGAAATATGTAAACAGTGTGCTAGTATAAAACAAAAAATTTAAAATATGCTAAGCTTAAAAAATGACAACATAATAATATAAGTAAACAAACTAATAGGTTTCTTCGCGTATGTTAAGGCCATCGGGAACAAGTGTTCTGCCTTTTAGAATTAAAAAAGCTTCCCTGGCCTTACGGATTGAGTCTCGGTTGGAGAAGACTTTTTCGATGGGGATTAATTGTATGTCATTAGCAGTGTGGTTAGGCGAGGAAGTGAAATGTTGTGCGGCTGTAGTGGGTTTAGATTTACTGTTGGGGTTATCTATGGTACGGCGGTGTTCATTAAATCGGTCTTTTAAACGTCGTTTAGTTTCTCCTATGTATTGTAAATTACAGCGGTTACATTGAATTATGTAGATGAGGTTTTCAGTGTCACAGGTCAGGTTAGATTGAATGTGGCGCGTTTCACCAGTAGAAAAGAAGGTATAGGTAGTTAGTCCGTCAGTAATATAAGGACAAGTGGCGCAGTTCTTTCCACAACGAAAAGAACCGGATGGAAGTTGCGGATGCGGGTTAGTCAAATTAGAAGGAAGTTTGGCCTTCACTAGTAAATCGCGAAGGTTAGGGGAGCGCCTGAAAGCAACAACAGGCAACTGTTGAAAAACAGTTTTGCAGCGATTAGAAGAGAGTAAATGAAAATGTCTTTTGATGATGTTAGAGATGTGAGGAAGCGATGGATTAAAAGTAGTTATAAATGGTACACGTTTATTTTTGTTGACGTCTTTCGTTTGTAAGGCAAGTCTACGGGGGATGTCGGTCGCGCGTTGTATTTGTTTGGTGACAAGGTTACGGTTGTAACCTCGTTTGAGAAGGTACGTTGTAAGTTGGGCAGCGCGAGTATTGAACGTTTCGTCGGTAGAACAAATGCGTCGTAAACGGAGTGCTAGACTGAAAGGAATGGCTTTTTTAGTATGTGAGGGATGGCAAGAAGAGTAAAGTAAATGTTGGTGTTTGTCGGTAGGTTTGGTGTAAAGGTCAGTACTGATGTCACCGTTGTCATTTAAAGAGACATTAACGTCAAGAAAAGGTACGTTAGTTGAAGAATGTGAGCTGGTGAATTTGATGGTGGGATGAATGCTGTTGAGATAATCGATGAAGACTTTTAGGTTATCCAGACCTTCAGTCCAGATCATAAAAATATCATCGATATATCGAAACCAAGTGTGGGGTTGGAATGGGGCATTTTCTAAAGCTTTGGCTTCGAAATAGCCCAGGAAAAGGTTGGCATAAGATGGAGCCATTTTGGTACCCATGGCTGTGCCGTGGATTTGAAGGTAGTGGTTATTGTTAAAAGTGAAGTTGTTAAAGTTGAGAATCATGCGAATGAGGTCACAGAGTTTGGTGGTTGGAATGGTTTTATGGGAGGAAGTAAATAGGGTATCATTTTTGCTCCTTTTGGCAATGTGCTCCCGGTGTGATCCTTAGTTAGGGTACCTAAATTCTATTAGCTAAAATAAACGCCCAGCTAAACGAAAAAAGGTTTCTTAAAACTGAATTTTCTGTTTAGGTGTTAGTAAAGCGATTTTGTAAAGATTTGTGTCTTGCCGTGCGCGGTTAGCCGTTATTTGGGTCGTCACGGAACGCTTCCCCCCCCCCCCCCTTGAATAGGGTGTCATTTTTCGGTTTTGTGCCTTAAAAGGGTATCAATTTTCGCTTTCTTTATCCTTAAATAGGGTCAGGGTTTAAAAACCTTGGCGGCACACCCCTATCCGAAATTTATGGGAGAACCCCCCCCCCCGGGCAAATATCTGCCGAATCATCTGGTTTTTGCTGAAACATCTCTCATTTTACGTTCCTTTCACCTAGAAAGAAATCTCTCGTGAGCAAAACGTTGTACTTCCCATTACTCTTGTAACTAACATTTTGGAAGGGACTCGCGGCGCAGTTATAAACTTTACATTGTTCTTAACGGACGATTGTCCTCGAGTCACAGTTTTATACATGTGCACTGCACTTTCAGTGTGACATAGTGAACTCTTTCCCTTAAACCATGTTTCGTTATTACAAAAAGCAAACAGGATGGTGGACAGTCTCATGCTGGTGGAGCAGAAAACAATAAGCCCGCACTTGGCCCGCAGACAAAATTTGCTGCGCAAACTTGACGAAACGAACGACTCTCAAGTTCGAGAGTTCCGTTGCAGGATCGTTTTTGATTGTTCTTGAAAGCTAAGCATGCACAATTCAATTGGAATTCCAAAAATGTTTGACTTTCAATTAGAACTTCTTAGGGTCGCTCTTTTTTCGACCAGTGGTCAAGGAAAACAGAGAGAGAATGACATATTAAGCAGGCAGGCCGATGACATGAGGCAAAATGTAACAGCTCGTTAGAACGTGTACGTGCATCGAAGATCGAATTGGAATTTGGAGTATCAAATATACTAAAAAGAACAAATTGTGTATCGCCATACAGCTACGATTTTAATAAACTACATAGGCCTTTCGACCGTAACGGTCCTCTTCAGTGTAGTAACATTTGAAATGGCAACGACCAGTAACATGATATTACAGTACAGATAGGGTGTGTCGAGATATTTATAAAATTAAGTAACGCCGGTGCGTAATGCACACGGATCAACCCTATTAAGGCCATCAGGCTCACTAGTGCGCAACTTACTTATCCAAATGGACTCTAACTTTGGAATTTGGAGTGTTAGTTTTGGGAAGGAAGGAAAACCGGAGAACCCGGAGAAAAACCCTCGGAGCAAGGACGAGAACCAACAACAAACTCAACCCACATATCGAACCCGGGCCACATTGGCGGGAGGCGAGCGCGAGCGCAACTGCCCCAGTCCTGTTTCCCCAAATAACGAAATAACTTACATCCATGGTGTCGTATGTTGAAGCGGATACAACTTAAACAATATTAGCCATAAATAAATAAATAACTTGCTAGCCATCTGACTGACTGACTCAATGAATGGATGAATGAATGAATGAATGAATGAATACAAGACGTTTAGCCCCCCGGTTATAGGCCCATCTACCTGGAAACAAAAAAATACATCCGATTATAAGCCCCCCCCCGGATATAAGCCCCCCTCTACCGGATGACAGTATTGAACAGGGCTAAATGTTGCTTTATTATGCGTTTTTAATTTAAAAACGTATTTCAGTCAACACTCCCGTGACACTTTTCGAAACGATCAGTTTTTCATTCCGCTTATAAGCCCTCCCGGATATAAGCCCCTCCGCTTATAGGCCCACCCAAAACCCCTTACGAAGTTGTATAAGCCCAGGGCTTATAACCGGAATTCTACGTATACGGTATCGTAAGTAACTGTAATCAGTTTGTCACGAACATCATAAATATTGCAGAAGCACTGCAGTTAAACATATCATCAGTGCAAGCAAGTTACAATGAAGGATCCTCAGTCAATATCAGCTGTACCGCGTCTGGTATACCAGTCCCAGATGTGCAGTGGATCAGAAATGGAACAGTGATAAGCTCAGCGTTTATGACGTTCAATAGCTTAAGCAGAGCAGATTCTGGACAGTATACATGTAGGGCCAACAACTCAGCAGGAACCACTGAACAGCACGTGACACTTATTGTTCACTGTAAGTAATCCTTTTATGTATTTTTTAATTGATAGCAATTATATCTACAAATTCGAATAACATATTTACTTTGATCTTTCATGTTTTAAAAATGTTATGTACCAAAGTTTTGTATACACAGCAAGTTGGACACAGCTGATGTTTGTTTTAAAAGGATTTTCTCCTTTTTAGTGCAGAATGCACTTTTGTGATGGTTTGGTGGGCAGTCGTGTGATAAACCCCTAACGCGCTAATGTGTAAACTTTTAATCACCAATTAACTAATTAATATCAATTAATTAATTATTCCTTGTGGAGGGGGTGGGGGTGGGGAGCAGCTGACCGTACCCCTAGGTAAAACCTGGAGCACATCTACGTTACTTTCATATGAAGATCTCAAACGTATATATTTGTTTCAGAAAACCCTTTGCTCTCCTTGTGGTACTACTCAACGTAATTTACACCAAACGCATGCGCAGATTAGTCTACGTTGTTTTCTGGAACTATCATGAACATCGCTTGTATTGCGTGTTTGCGGTAGGCTTCCTGCAGACTTCTTGGCGCCAAGTAAAAACCGCAAATTAATTAAATTAGATTTTGAGACTTTCACAGCGCTTTCGTAATTAGGTATGCAAAAACTTGCACCGGGATTTTCGGCGTGAACACCTGATAACCAGGAAACAAATATCCTAGCTGTACTGCGTTTTAAAAAACCTGTCGAAAAATATGTTTTTTGATTAGATTTGTTTCTTTAGTTTTTGAGAATCGTCTTTCGTGCAGTCTAAACCGTAACTTAATTAAATTAAACAAATGTCATCGATGCCGCCGTAAAACAAACAAAAAACAAAAGTTTCATGTTATCGCATTTTCAAGGAAGACAAAACTATTTTGTTACAAACGAACAAAAGTGTCGTGTTACGTTTGCAAAGATTAGCGTAAGGAACACCTGGGAAAGAATACAAGTAGCCTGTGAACAGTTTTTCTGAAAGTAAAATAAAGCAAATAAACACGAACATATATAAAACATCATTCTTTCAATTGTTCCATATTGCATTCTGCACTTACCAAATCATCGAGATTTTTTAAAAGAGGGAACGGACAGGATCAGGTTTGAGTACGAGCAAGCCCAATGAATTTGTAATGATCATTTTTGATTTTGTAGTCAAGAATCGATGGGAGGCGCGGTGGCCTATGGGTTAGTGCGCCGGACTCCGGATCGAGTGGTCCGGGTTCGAGCCCTAGCCGGGGCGCTGCGTTGTGTTCTTGGGCAAGACACTTTACTCTCATACTGCCTCTCTCCACCCAGGTGTATAAATGGGTACCGACGACATAATACTGGGGGGGGGGGGGGGTACCCTGCGATGGACTATTGACGTTCAGAGGGGGTGGGGATAGAAATATTCCTAGCTGCTTAATGCTACAGAAACCGGGATAAGCTCCGGCTGTATGGGCCACTTGACTCAAGGCTTCCCCTTCCCCCTAGTCAATAATCAACCCTTTTATTTGTAATAAAGGCAAGTTAAATTGCTTTAGGTGGTTTAGAGGGCTCAACTTTTTGGAAATGAAACATTCTTACTGTTACTGACAAAAAAAGCCTGTTCTTAGTATTATTTTCGATATTATTTTTTTATAGTAAATAGTATGAACGCAGGGGTATCAATAGATCGAATAGTGTGAAAGTCCGAGTGTTGATTTTTTTTAGACCCACCAACAATAATACAAGCCACCACATCATCTAATATATCATGGATTGGTCAGACAGTGACGTTGAAGTGTGTGTCAGATGGTGTTCCTACGCCAACACTCAGCTGGTCCAAACCTGATGGAAGTCAAATAAACAGCGTCACAGTCACACAGAACACAGTGAATGTAAAGATGAACAAACGACAAGATTTTGGTTATTACAAATGTACCGCCGACAATGGACTAAGTCCTGCTGATTACAAGATAGTGAATATAGAGCAGATAAGTAAGTGCTGCTTTTATTAACTTCAAATAGACTTCAAATTGCAGTCCGTTTTTGCTGACTTTTGATTTCTTTTGACACTTTCACGGCTTAAGTCGACTTTTCTCAACATTTGAAAGAGCAGTAACTGAACCACCTTTGGCGTCTCTAATTTGCATGTCAGTGGAGTTTTGTGATAATCAATGGATACAGCTAGGATTGGAGTTTTTACGGGACTTTTCATTAAAGACCATCCGTTTTTGCGCAAAATCAGTGCTTTAACAGGCCAATATACCTGTAATTGATCAACGTCCTCTTTCCAGGATTTACCAATGATCGCGTGAAACTTTCTCAGCCAGGTGGGAGGATATGAAACGTAGAAAGGAGCGAGGATAAGAAAGGCGAGGAAAAAAAAAAAAACAAAACCGGAAGGAAAAGGAGCGAATCGGAACGGTTCAGACAAAACAATGTTTACATGGAATCTTAATCAAAATCTTGTTTTGTGGCAATTAATGTTCCTAACCTATAACCCTTACTATAACTATATATAAACAAACAACACAACCAGAATATTCGTGGGGAAAAGAGGTATGGGATGAAGCACTCTAATTAGGTTGTAGGTCACTTTTCCTAGGATTTTCCTGGGGGTGATAATCCCCCAGGGTACTCAGTACGAGGTGCTAATTCTCAAGAGGGGGTGATAATCCCCCAGGGTACTCAGTAGGCCTAAATAGATTGTGCTCGGCAACTTTTGAGCAACTTTTAGCGTTTTGAGCAATTTTTTGTAGTACCAGCAACCTAGGGCAACTTTTGCCTTCCTTGTCAACTTTTGAGCAACAAATTGAAATAAAACCGATCCAAACCATAAAAGGTCGTTTTATTTCGAAGGATTTTTATCTTTTTTTTTTATTAATGTTTATTTATTTATTTTTTTTTTATTTTTTTTTTCTATCTATTATCGAAGTTATGTTGCGTTTAAAGAGTATATTGATTACAACAAAGTATTTATATTTCTCATATAACAATGGCTTTTTGGCCTCTTTTAATGATTGCAAGAATATTTAATGAAAATGTTTAAATGGCAACAAACAAATAAACACGTTTTGAGTATTTATCTAAAACAAATCGACTCTAGAGAGCAAGCAACTTTTCTAAATTTTGGTGGCAACTTTTTGATATTTAAGCAACTTTAGAGCAACTTTTGGGTATATTGTGAAGAAAATTTTCCTGAATTTACTAGCACAATCTATTTATGCCTAGTGCTCAGTGAGAGGTGATAATCCTCTCTAGGGGGTAATAATCCCCCAGGGCGGTATGTGGAGTTGATAATCCTCTCTAGGGGTCGAATCCCCCCTGGGTTAACGAGTAATAAGAGTCTATGGGGTAAAGGGTGACCTCTATGGGAGCACATCTTCCCGAAACCCATCTTTATTAAACATCAATAAAGCTCAATACTTTAAACTGAAATTAGCACTTGAGGGAAGAATAACCTCACTATTATTAATTACTGTATTTATAAAACCCCTGCAAACCTGCTACTATGGCATGAGACAAGTAGATATGTGCTCCTTGAAATACAAGTAGCTCTGGTACATGTATTAGAATACAAAGGTATTGCAGTGATAACTAAGGTGTATACAGTAATTTCAAATAACGACTTTATAAATTATGGCAATAAAATTATACCATAATAATAAGCCAGCAGAGAGGGATAAAACAGGGAAGGGTGGGAGAGAAATTTTGGTTCTGTGATTGAGGAAAGTGCAAAAACTGTGTTGTGCACGGCTGAGCATGTGATTATACATTGCGAGATTTCACGTGCGTGGTAGATGCTGATTGGCTGAGCGGGATCACCCGACATATCACCCGACATGGGTAACTCATATGTGGGAAGTGATCAGATTTATTCTCTCTACTGGGGTGTATATATACGTATGGTTAGACATTAACTATAATTTATATTTTGGTATAAATTGGCTTTTAGCAGTGAAACATCGAGGCAAACTGAAAGTTTGAAATCCGTTAAAAATGAATCTTTTTTTAAACACATTGTTAACGCCTGTTTCATGTCGGCGGCGAGTTTCGAATCAAGCCTTTTATATAAACTTCACTGATTTTGCTCTAAGTACCAGTAACTGCGAGCAACACAAAACCGGCTTAAAAGAACTTCTCAATTGAATATTAAAATAATAGCCATGACAATATTCTTGAATTTAAAAAAAAAAAAGTCGAACCTCTTCTTACGGACACCTCATTATTGCCGGCAATTTACTATTAAGGACAGTTCACTTAGTCCGAAATTAAAAAGACGGACGCTCTTTCCTGCTCTTTGGGTGTCCGTATTAAAGAGGTTCGACTGTATTATGCACATTTTCTTTTCTCAGAGAAACCAGGCTCCCCGACCATCACACTATCAGACATTCAATCTACTTCACTGACAGTAAAATGGACTGCACCAGCTGATGATGGAGGGAGTCCTGTCTCAGCATACCGAGTGGTCATACTAAAGGGTGACACTGAGATAAAGAATGAGAATGTTACTGACCCTGGTACAACAAGTCTGTCTGTTGGAGGTCTGGAGAGAGATACCGAGTACAGTGTAAAGGTGTTTGCCAGGAATGCTGTGTTTGAGGGACCTGCTGCAGAAAAGAGAGTGAAGACTAAGTATGCAGGTAAATAAATTGTTCTTATAATTGTCGCATATTGCTTATCTAAAAGCGCTTACCATTAGGTCAGAACTGGCTGGCCAGACCAGTATATTCCGGAACAGAATTCCGTAGACTTGCTGCAAGTCGCTCGTTAGATTCGCAGAAGACCGCTGGATACCGAAAAGGAGGGCGCGCGCGGGCATGAGAAACAACTTAATGGCGGAGGATCGTGGCGGAACGAGCGACTTGTCTCACTTGCAGCGCGCCAATTCTGAAATGTGGCCGAAATGTACGTCACCTGTGGATTTTTCCACCGGTGACGCCATCAAGATTATGTCATTTATAAAATTGCGCGCGACCTTACTGAGCGCGCTCTGCTCGCGAGACAAGCTTGCGTTTAACTTTTTACCTCTTGAACAGACTTGTTTCCTTCTCACATCGGCAGTTTAAACCAGTTTGGGAACAAACATTACAAATGTTTTTTTTGTGCTGTCCTTTTTAAATCTTACAGAAATGAGAGAGCTATCAAGGGCCTTGAGTATGGTTTTCCACAAAAAAGGGAAGAAAATCGCAATTTTAACACACGCCACAGCGTACGTCAGCTGCACACGGCGCACGAAACTGATGTCAACACGATAAAAGAAACTAACTCAATGCACACAAAATGATGCAATATTTTCGCGGCAGAAAACGTCAGCAAGAATCGATTTCCTGCAAGTGACACAAGTCGCTCGTTCCGAGCCATTCCTCGGCAAGTGTCATTTGTTTTCCTTCGCGTGCGCGTTCACAGAAATGAATCCCGCGCGATCTCTTGCGCTAGATTTCAAAGGCGATTTTACTCAAGTAGTCATTCGCGCTTGATTTCAAAGCGATTTTATTTAAGTAATTGTAGATGCAAAGAAAACACGAGCGACTTGGGGCAAGTCTAAGAATTCCGTTGTTAGCCAGATTTGTCTTGTTAAATCAGTCAATGCATAAATATTATACACCGTTTTGGTGGCTTTGTGGGAAAAAGTTTGTGAAAATAAAAGGCATATTTCATATTCAAAAACACCGGACCGGCCAGTTCTGACTAATGATAAGCGCCCTTAGTATCAAACCCGGGGGGGGGGGCACTTCCTATAAATGGGCTAATGGGGATGTGCCGCTGGATGGGGTCGCATTTTCACGACTGGACTGACTATAATGGGGTCGCATTTTTAAGCATTTTTTATAGGGTGACTAGAATGGGGTCACACTTTTCCGTGATTTTGAGAGTAAGAAAATTCTGGCAAGTTGTGATTTTTAAACGGAAAGATTCGCCGAAAAAAGTTACCGTATTTATTGCTGTTGTTTAATATTTGACAAACGGCTTCCATTAAATTTCCGGCCTTGAAATCACAACTTAAAATTAACCAGTTGCACAATAGTCCAGAAAAAGTCCACATTTGTGTTACGATATTTAATTGCTATTCTGCGTCCATCGAAGTTAAGATAACTTGATCTTCTTTTGCTTAGAATGACTTGATTAAAAGGATTTATACGGTAGACGCAAAAACGAAAGTGACTAAGTTGGGGTCATGAAAATTACATTTACCCAAAAGTGACTAAGATGGGGTCTATAGTTGGCCATAGAATGTGACTATAATGGGGTAGTTTTAAGTATTTCCTTCGCTTTTTTGCATATAGTGCCACCAACAATAACCAAGAAAAGCAAAAATAAAGTCACTGTTATCAAAGGAAACGTCCTTTACTTGGTGTGTGAAGGTGAGGGTTATCCCGCACCCGTTATTACGTGGAGAAAGAATGGCAAGGTGCTTCAAAGCAGCATCAATAAAACCGACCTCATTATTGATGACGCCAGTGAAAAAGACGCCGGAAATTATGAATGTAAAGTCGAAAACTCTGTAGGAACTGTGAGTTACACGGTGAAGGTCACAATCCAAGGTAAAGTGCTCTTTAACATGTTTCTCCCAAGTTAATGGCAGTCCTTTTCTTCTTCTACCTTCATCGTTGGCACCCGAAGGAAGGAGACGACAAAATTTGTTATTTAATTTTTCTATTACGCAAATCTTGAGGTAGCCTTTATGTCAATGATTAAACGGTTACGTTTGGGTTCCCATATATGTATAGATCTTGAGGTAATCGTTATGTTGATGACTCAACGGCTACCTTTTGGCTTTGCATATAATTATTTATAGACCTTGAGGTAACCGTTATGTCGATGACTTAACGGCTACCTTTGGGTTTTTACATATATGTATAGACCTTGAGGTAACCGTTATGTCAATGACTTAACGGCTACCTTTGGGTTTTGCATAGATGTAAAGACCTTGAGGTAACCGTTATGTCAATGACTTAACGGCTACCTTTGGGTTTTGCATAGATGTATAGACCTTGAGGTAACCGTTATGTCAATGACTTAACGGCTACCTTTGGGTTTTGCATATATGTAAAGACCTTGAGGTAACCGTTATGTCAATGACTTAACGGCTACCTTTGGGTTTTGCATATATGTATAGACCTTGAGGTAACCGTTATGTCAATGACTTAACGGCTACCTTTGGGTTTTGCATAGATGTAAAGACCTTGAGGTAGCCGTTATGTCAATGACTTAACGGCTACCTTTGGGTTTTGCATAGATGTAAAGACCTTGAGGTAGCCGTTATGTCAATGACTTAACGGCTACCTTTGGGTTTTGCATAGATGTAAAGACCTTGAGGTAACCGTTATGTCAATGACTTAACGGCTACCTTTGGGTTTTGCATAGATGTATAGACCTTGAGGTAACCGTTATGTCAATGACTTAACGGCTACCTTTGGGTTTTGTATATATGTATAGACGTTGAGGTAGCCGTTATTTTAATGCCTTAACGGCTACCTTTGGGTTTTGCATAGATGTATAGACCTTGAGGTAAGCCGTTATGTCGATGACTTAACGGCTACCTTTGGGTTTTGCATAGATGTATAAACCTTGGGGTAGCCGTTATGTCGATGACTTAACGGCTACCTTTGGGTTTTGCATATATGTAAAGACCTTGGGGTAGCCGTTATGTCGATGACTTAACGGCTACCTTTGGGTTTTGCATAGATGTATAGACCTTGAGGTAACCGTTATGTCGATGACTTAACGGCTACCTTTGGGTTTTGCATAGATGTATAGACCTTGAGGTAACCGTTATGTCGATGACTTAACGGCTACCTTTGGGTTTTGCATATATGCAAAGACCTTGAGGTAACCGTTATGTCAATGACTTAACGGCTACCTTTGGGTTTTGCATATATGTATAGACCTTGGGGTAGCCGTTATGTCGATGACTTAACGGCTACCTTTGGGTTTTGCATAGATGTATAGACCTTGAGGTAACCGTTATGTCGATGACTTAACGGCTACCTTTGGGTTTTGCATATATGTATAGACCTTGGGGTAGCCGTTATGTCGATGACTTAACGGCTACCTTTGGGTTTTGCATAGATGTATAGACCTTGAGGTAACCGTTATGTCGATGACTTAACGGCTACCTTTGGGTTTTGCATAGATGTATAGACCTTGAGGTAACCGTTATGTCAATGACTTAACGGCTACCTTCGGGTTCTGCATATATGCAAAGACCTTGAGGTAACCGTTATGTCGATGATTGAACGGCTACGTTACGGTCTAAACATCTATATTTACCGACCTTGAGGCAACTGTTAAGTAGACAGATTTTTGCGGGTTTGAATATAGGTATAAACCTTGAGGCGTTATGTCGATGACTATACGGCTATTGTTGGTTCTGTATAAGTATACAGACCTTGAGCTAACGGCTTCCTCAAGATCAGTAAATAAACATAATGCTGACTGACCAAAGATTTGGCTTCAAAAAAGGCTCGTATGTGGTGACTAACGAAATCACAAACAATCCATTATCACTGACCGTCCACTTGTTGAGAGGAAAAAAAGGAACGAAGTGAGCTTGAAATCTTGAATTGAGGTACGAAGAGCAGTATTGTCAGATAGAGAAATGGAGGCGTTCTGTAGAGATTTTATGTAACACCAAGTCACAAAAGAGATAGGCACAGGTACAGTGGAACAAAATAGTCTCGTGTCACATATGAATCTGGCCTAAACGACGTATCTTTCACAGGTTCCCTGCAAGTAAGCTATAAATTTATAAAAGTATACTCTTGCATCGTTTTACTTATGTATTTATAGTAAAGAAAACGACTAATAGTGGTAATCAGTCCGGGGGGGGGGGGGGCACTCCCCTATAGGGCCTATACAGAGACGTGCCGCTGGATAGGGTATGGTTTTTGACTCCTCCGGCCCTGAACAGGGTATCTATTAATTCAAGCTCCTCTGTCCAAAACAGGACCTGGACCTGTCCTAGACAAGGTATGGCTGCAAGACCGTCGTTGAGAATGAGTATTTACATTGTTTTCGCTTTAGCTTCAATGAACAGCATATAATATATATTTGCTGGGATCAGTGTACACATTCCAATGCGTCGAGTATTGCGTACGGAACGCGATCACCATAAAGCGTAAATGCTTGTTGATTTTGTCCTTTGTCCTAAATAGGGACTTAAAATAGGGGGTGTTGTCAGTATATACTAGAATGTGTAAATTCCTCATCAATTTTTTTATTCTTTTAAAACGCCCTTTCTAAGCTTTTAAATGACAACTAACTAAATTATATCTAATTTGAACATTTCAGATTGGTTGTGAGACTGTTGCAGGTTAAATTGGTTTTCAGGTAAAATCCGTTTCCAGCTTAGCATAATCTGCTTCAACATGAAGATAACACTTTTACAATGACATAAAATAACTTGAATTCATTAAAAAGATGTCCAGTAGATTGTTATCTTTAGGTTGACACAGATTAAACTAGGCTAGAAACGGATTTAACCTTTAACATAACAAGTCAATTTTTTTACATTGTTTATCTCATTGTCATCGTTTTACTATTTGTTATCATCATCATCATCATTATCGTCATCATCATCATCATCATCATCATCATCATCATCATCATCATCATTGCAGGCTATGAACAAATCTGATAGGCGCCTAATTAACGACAGTTTTCTTTCTTTCTTTCTTTCTTTGTTCCCCCCTCTCTCTTTTGCTAACTTGCGTACTCAGTCACTAACCCACACCTCCCTCCCTCCCTCCCTCCCCCTCCCTCCCTCCCTCCCTCCTTTCTCTCCTTCTTCCTTCCCTTTTTCGATGAGAAACGGTGAAAGTTTCATTATCCTGTTTAAAAAGAATCCAGCCATATATAGAACCTGTTTTAGCCTAAGATTCATAACAGGTTCTTATTTCATAAAATTCATTTAAATTCATAAATATAATCAGGTAAAACGAGCTCTACTGGGCAACAAAATTAGGCAAATCCTTTGCACTGTGATTCCATTTCTGTCTTTGTTTACCCACAGGTACAAACAAACTCCGTTCTCAGACTGGCCGAGAAAGATTGGAAGTGCCTTAAATCTGATAACGGTTATCAATGCCCAAATTTGGACGGCTGACAGCCTTGTCTTTGGATAAGCGTTTTTGTTTAGGATAAGAGGGCCAATTACAAATCTCCAATATCACATGGAAAACAATTAGGGTAATTACTGTATCAGTTACTTATGCAGAGATTAGATTCCCAGTCTAAGCAATATTAGGCTTAGCGCGGTGATGTTAGGAAGTCAGTGTTTTAAAGATCACTCTACTTTTTGAACGAAGTTGTGATTCAAAAATGTTGTCCAATGCATTCTACGTTGCGTTCGTCTTTGGGACACTGCTTGTGGTGGATGCATATCCCGAGAAAAAACACGGTAAGATGGCTTTATTTTCCATTACACATTTCCATAATTCCCTTATCCTTGTTCGATCTTCCTTTCGGACTTCTTTCCTAACTTCTGTTCTACTAAACTGACGTGTTACAAAAACAAAATTGGTAGGGGAATGAGACATTCATGGTACAGTCGACTCCCTTCACCTTCGGGACAACCATTTGGTGTCTGTTAAAGAGAAATTATTTTCAGTAATTCTTTGTTCGCCGGGACCTCCCCTTATATCCGTAATAACGGGGTGTCCGAAAAAGTGTCCGCATGGCGAGAGTTGACAGTATTATGCATTTATGGGGCGAAGGGAGGGGGGGGGGGGTGCTGGGGTGGAGTGACGCCCATACGAAAGGGATGCTCGTCATCTCACTTTTTTTTAGTTGTAAAGAAAAGCTTAAGCCACGCCCAGAATGGACTCCGCGTGGGGCTTAATTTAAATTTTCCGACGAGCTTCCCGTCTCTTTCATGTCGGAGTCTCCCCTTCCTCCCAACCAAGCCTCGGGAATTTAAGTCACGTTAACAAAAACGTTGAAAAATGGGCCATTGTCAAATCATATAAATACAACTTCGTATCAACTAATGCCTTTTTATCGTAGTTGGAGCTATGATATCCTATTGTACGAGATTCTCACTGTTGGTAGGTGTTACTGTTGGTAATTCGTGTTGTAGTTCATCACATCTGAGACCAAAATGAACGGCTGTCTTGGAACAAATAATTGTTGTGGGCAAATACCAGTGTACATTTTTGCATCAATTTTTTTAAACACATAAAATGTGATGAATTTAGTAAAAACCTCTCTTCATCTCATCTATAGGATCTCCGTATCTGGGAATTCAAGCTCAACAAATCGCCAGGAAACTTTAGGAAGGATTCAAAATGCCGAAACCAAAACATGTGGATAACAAACTTTAAATTCATACACTGTTAGAGACTTTAGTATGTAGTAACGCTATGACATTTTAAGAGCATTGCTAATGATTTTAGCGAGTCAGCAGGGCAATTCAAAATACCACGCGAAAGAAAAAATTTACAGGATTACTATACGCTAAAAAGCCTTCTAAAAGATTTATTTATTTATCCAACGTTTTTCGGCCAGAAAACAAGACTTTAAAAAATTGTATACTGCATTGCGCACGGTCAGGGGAACTACAGTATCGGAGGACTTCATGACGCCTAGAGCAGTTTTCAATTGAGTGTCGTAAAACCAAAACCAAAGTTATTACTCTGGCCAATCACAAAGGACACAGACAATCCAGTGAACCAATCAAAACTCGAAGCAAATACATGTAGCTGGCACGAAGCGCGGGAAAACGTGCGCGAGCGAGTCACGATTGGTTTTGGTTTTACTCATGATTGGCTGAGAAAGTGGCGCGAGATTTTTAAGCCAATCACTAAGCGTAGTAATGCAAAACCAAAGCAAACGCAATTTACTTTCGACACTCAAGTGAAAGCCGCTCTATTAAGCTAGGCACACACTAGGGGACTAGTCGCAGGGACTTATCCCTTAGTGTGTACACTCTAGAGAATTGACAGATTTGTGGGACTTTTGGTCCCTGTGACTAGTCCTCGAAATCAAACAAGCTAAATTCGTGGGACTTGTCGCAGGGACCAAAAATGTGGTCCCTGCTACTAGAACTTCGATGCAAAATACGAGTGCACACTTAGTAGGGGACTGGTCCCCGAAGCAAGTCCCTGCGACAAGTCCCCTAGTGTGTGCCGACCTTTAAAGCTGCCTGTTTTAAAAAAAGAACTAGATAAAAAGTATTTACAATTTGCTAATGATTCTATTTTATTTATTAGATATCAGATTATGCTTAAGTGTTGGGAAGAAAACCCAAGCAATCGACCAACGTTTGCTGAACTAAAAGATACGATGAAAGAAATGGAGAAAAACCACAAGGTAAACTCAGTAATAATATATTTTTGTAACAAGAAAGGGCGTATATATTTGCAACATACGCGTATAGCCGTCGCGTTTGCGCTTTGGAATTTTTTTGTGTTTTAGCTCGAGAATAATAAAAAAATTCTAACAAGCAAATGCGACGGCTATACGCGTTTGTTGTTGTTGCGTATGTTGTGATTACCAATTTACACCCGGCCATTTTCACAAATCGTCAGACGTTTTGTCCGTATTCTATTGTGAAAACGACCAATTTCTTATTCTTAGGTTGATTTTTTTAACAAAAGATAAATTCTCATCAACACGCCTTTTTGCTCAGTCTAGAGATACAAGCTTAAAAACTGCGATGGCCTAAAAATTGGCAGAGTTACTTATTTATTATGTTAAGTTCAACTTTTTTTGGAGTCCAAATAAAAAGACGGAAGTCCATACCTGGCTATATGTTGTTTGTAATGCGTCTTTGTTGTTACTTGCATCATCAACATTACATTGTTTGCCTTTCTGTTACAGACGTACGTCAACCTCAAACATTATGACAATAGTTTGTACGCCAACGTTGAGGACCTTACAGTTGATTGATGGTTTTTCCCGCTGAATTTGTGATAGAAACAATATTGTTATGTAGGGGTTTTTAAAAGGAGCACAGTCACGGACAACTCATCTTGAAAAAACTGGCAAGTTTTTTCAAGTTTGTCGTTCGTAATCCGTCTTAATCTTCGTCAGACGAAACCATCCTTGGTTATTTTCGCGTTTTGTTTACTCCTTTGTTGTTTTTCTACATTACACAACTATTATTTTAAGGTTTCCTTCAATTTGGAAGTAATCAGAAAAATGACTTCAAATATCGTGACAATGCTCCATTAAACAACAAACTTTTAATAGTTTTACATTTGTTTCTGTAAAATTTTCAAGAAAGTGGAAGAGTTCAAAGCTAGTAACAATAGATCAACAAAACAAGGGCAAATTTAGTTAGTTTGTTTTCGTCGCTTTTGTTACTAGTTGGTGTATATCTTCCGAGAAATTGCGAAGATTGTCCGAGAATTTACCGAGGACTTTCGAAAGATATCACGTAGCCCTTTCGGTGTTCTACGGCCAAGTGACGTTGTGAAAATTTATTTGAAAACGTAGACATTTCACCGCTGTTGGTTTAATGACAAGTTTGCCTTTACAGTCCACCATCGGCTGGAAATATTTTGCTGGTAGTTAGGAAGGCGCAGCTAAAATAAGTAGACGAATTTAATTGTTACAAAAATCTATTTTTAAATTTAGGTGTCTTGAATATTGAGAGGGTCGGTTTGAGAACACAGGTGGGATATATTACGTGTAAATTGAGCTCGGGTGCTTTTTTTATTTGAGCTTTTCTTCTCGACTGAACTATTTGTTTGGGACGATTGTGACGTTTAACTTCAGTAGTTTCGGGAAGACAATAAAAACCGACTCGCAAAAAGTTGCACTTTTTATTGACTCTATCACGTAAATTGGGCAATATCTAACTCGTACCCAGTTACTGTTTATGAGGTTAGAATCTCCTCGGCCACAATTGTGTAAAAAAGTTATCGATTTTTTAACCGATTAAGTGACTGAGTAAAGCCTGCTGTCGAGCCAAGTGGCTCATCATGCCGGAGCTTATCCGGGTTTCTATAGCATTAAGCGGCTAGGAATATTTCTACTCCCCCCTGGATGGGATGCTAGTCCATCGCAGGGTTACCCCCCAGCAGTAAATTCGTCGGTACCCATTTATACACCTGGGTGGAGAGAGGCACCATGAGAGTAAAATGTCTTTCCTAAGAACACAACACAGTGACCCCGGCCAGAGTTCGAACCCGGACCGCGCGATCCGGTTTTCGGCGCACTACCGCGCCTCCCACAAAGTGACTGGGTACAAGGTAGGAATAATTTGCAAGGTGGCGTTGTTTTACGCCATTTGAAATAGGGTACAATTAGTGTCTACGAGAATGTGAGTTACCACCACTTTTGATTTCTAAAAATATTCAACTAATAATTTAATCCCCAAAAAATCTGACGGCGGTATAGCAGCTGATTTAATTTTTGGCCATTTTCCGAAAGAAAATTTACAGACTAATGGTAGATTAAATGAGCGTAGTTCCCAACCGGCTGTAGTGGTATTTTTGGCAGTATATTGATTTAGAGAAAGCATTTCACTAAAGGAAAATACGGTACGCAAGCCAATCCCACTTGTTTAAAATAAATTGTGCATAAACCCTAGCGCTTAGCTACCTCTCCTCCGCAGAGGCCTTTTTTTATTTTTTCGTACTGCTGGGAAAGGGAAAAAAACCCCGAAAAATATGAAAAATACGAGAGCGCGGGAAACGACGGGTAAGGCGAAAAAGTGGGATTCTCTCTCCAGGCTTCGTGCCCTTTTTTCGTTTTTTTTTAAGCCTTTCCCAGCAATAAAAAAGGTCTCTGCGGAGGAGAGAGCTTAGCTACCATACGATGGTCTTGTGAACGACTTTACGCGATTTCACATTGTTTCTTTCTGTAGTTACTGTATGTATGGATAGTTGCTTTTTAATATTCCGACAATTGCACGATTTGAACCTTTATACCTCTTTCCGAGAGCAAATTCTTCTCTCGTCGTTTACTCCCCTGAGAGACTTATTTGCGATCTACATGAACGGTAGCTCACTCACGTTAGAATTTAGTTATTGTCAATCTTTACAATCCACCTATCTCTCGTCGTTTTTTTCGTGCGATCTCATTTCGAATTAATCATAAATTACTCTTACCTGAGCTAGCTAGCACAAAAAATGTTATTTCGCAGAGTATCTCGCTATATGCCCGTTCCGATGTTCTGCAGGAAACTGGGACGAGTTTGAAATTTTAAGTAATAAAGATCACGGTGAGATTGGTCATTTGACCAAGTCTGATGCTTTCAGGATGAACAGAAACGAAGGTGTGGACCTTGAAACATGGTTAAAAATCCATACAAACGTCTCTTATTGTGAGCTAGCGTCCCCCCAAACCATATAAACTCTTAAAATTTTTATCCGTTTTAGCTGTAAAATCCTGCCAAAGATCCATTATTTGAAAGAAACTAAGATGAAAATCACTATGTTTGCCCATTTTAAAAAAGTACAGTCAACTCTCTCTAAGACGGACACCTTCGGGACCAGCCGCAGCTGTCCGTCTTAGAGAGGTGTCCGCTCTGTAGAGAGTCGAGGTAACATGACACCAGTAATTGTGAGATAATAAAGCTAAACCTTTGCATAATGCAATTGCAACAAACCTTTGCTAACTGCAACAAGACTGAAATAATAAAATGACCGTATTTTCATGTAAGCAGAATAGTAAACCGTCAAAGCATCATTGTTTGTGGTTAGTAAGCGTGGTATACACGTGTTCTTAAGGTGCTGACTAACTTTGCTTTAAGTCGATACGAAGTTTGGAGGTATTTTCACTGATAAAACATGATAAAAAACACTTCTCAAGTGTCCGTTAATGATTTCCCGTTGTCCGTCTTAGAGTGGTGTCCGTCTTATAGGGAGTTTAGTTACAGTAAAATGACTGAAAAACGGAAGGGACCGTCACCAGGTGTCCGTCTTATGGAGGTGTCCGTCGTATAGAGGTGTCCGTTAAGAGAGAGTTGACTGTATCACAAAAGTCATAAAAAATCTAAGAATTTATATGGTTTTGGGGGCGCTGTCTCTAAATAAAAGACGTTTGTATGGATTTTTTTACCATGTTTCAAGGCCCATAACTTCGTCTCTGTTCATCAAACTTGGTCAAATGACCAATCTCACCAGGTTCTTTCATGTGGTGGTGTCAGATAATCGATTGATTAAAGTGCCTATGAAGTAAAAATTAATTAATGCTTATTTGAAAGACCTTTCCAAATAAAGAAGAATGGCCTTTACCGTTTTGAAAGATCTTCTTTCGTTTTGGAGATATTCAAGTTTTTGTGTTATGCAAATTAGGAAAGGGATGACGTCATAAATTGTTCCACAAAAAGATTGATCACAAAATCAAGGATATCCCTGAAAATATAAGAGTGATATTTTTTTAAACTTGGCATCCGTAGTGACCTTCCTCAAAGGTGCAAAATGGCTCATACTATGATGTAACGATGGTAACACTCTTGGTTCCAGTCTCTTTCTGTCATAAACACAATATTACCCTAACTCTCCTCATTAGCTTGTTGGAAGTGGATCATCTTTGGTTAAGCAAAAATGACGACACAACGGGTGTCATTCTGTGTCTTTTGTGGTTTACATTAATGGTGCCAAGTTTGAAGAACACAGCACGAATATTCCAAGAGATATTTTTGATTCAGTTCTTCATCTTTTTGTGGAACAATTAATGACGTCATCACTTTCCTCACTGCATAATACAAAATCGTAAATATCTCTAAAACGAAAAAAGATTTTGCAAAAAGAAAAACGCCATTCTTCTTTATTTTGAAAATCGTTTAAAATAAACAGCAATTATTTTTTACTTCATGGCACTTTAAATTTAAAAACTCGCCCAAGTTCCCTGAGCAAACCTCTTTTCAGAAATTTCGAAATTTTCTTTAACGCCTTTCTACTTTCACAGCTTTTAAGTTGCCGCAAAACATAAATGTTGGTTTGTTGGAAAATGTAAGTTTAGATGGATTTCAACCCTGCTGCTCAAGACAGCTCACAGAGCCTTTATTCTTGTAACCATACTTTTTACTCATGGTTTTCAATACGGACACCTCCAATTAAGACAGACCTCTGGTAATGGTCCCTGCCTTTTTTCAGTCATTTTACTGTAACTAAACTCCCTATAAGACGGACACTTCTCTAAGACGGACAACGGACACTTTAAAAACGTCAACGGACACTTGAATCAGTGGGATCAAGAAGAGCCACCTAATGGAAGATCCCACTGTTAATTCCCATTATTATTATTATTATTATTATTATTATTATTATTATTCCCATTAAAATGAGGGCACAAGAGGAATTTTGATTATTGTTGAAGTTGAGATTAAAATTGACTAAGTAATACTAAAAGTCTATCCCGAAGACCTAGTTTTTTAGTTTTTTTTTTACTGAAACTTTCAATGAACATTTAAAATTCATCTTTCGTACGCCTTCACGTCTAGTTTTTATACATTGTCTTCTTGCAAAATAAACGTGTTACTTGCTAAAAACGGTGAAAATTTAATAAGCGCCCAACCTCGAATAAGTGCCCACCCTCAAGGTCCCAGGGCGCTTAATCGAATAAATGCGGTAAGTTGACTAGAAGCCGCGAACGTTTGCTTGAACAAACAACGTTATAGATTGCAACATGTATGCTATGCTCACTGTCGATTGTAATTAACAAACGAGCAAATGAGTCAGTTTTCAAATGTTATGATTTTTTTTCCAGTTTCTAGGTTTTGCTATAGTAAGCGACTTTAAACAGACGTGTATTCACTACCTGAGGCATAGCCATATTATCTCAGAATTACTGGTGTCACGTTACCTCGACTCTCTAAAAGGCGAACACCTCTCGGCGTCCGTCTTAGGAAGAGTTGACTGTTACGTATACAACGGCCTAGTTTATTTTGCCCCTGGGTGGCCGTTACAGATCAGAGAGAAAATCGTATGCAAGAATTTTTCTGAACCACTTGCGTGACCAAGGCTACGCTAGTCACGTGGTCCTAGCCGGAAAGATGAAGTGCATGAGACGGATGTAGGATTCACAAACCGTGTAATTTAGTCAGAAAAAAATACCTTGTGAAGCAACTGTTTAATCGATATCCGACAAAGACCTTGCAGTTGGCTTACCGTAAACGTCGGTGAGATGTGTTTTGTAAACTTGTTACGAATTCCGACAATCGGCTGTACTTTCCTTTTACTGCTGTTACTTCCGCGTGCAGGTTTGTATCCATAATTTTTCATCAACCCTGAAGCGCAGAACTAATATTTTAAGCTGTACAACCTACGATAATGCACGATGTTTGTGTTTCTTTATATTAAGTCTTTGTTCCGTTCCCAGTTTCTCTATTCAAGTGCGAGTACGTTATGCTTTTCCTAGCCTACGAATACATTCTCTTTCCAAGCGAAACCGAAATTGAGCCCCATCACCGGTTTACATCAGTAATGCAGACTAATCGAACCTCGCCATTCAAACAAAATTGGCGCTGTTGATGAACCTCTCATGAACTAACTGAATGTACACTGTAATATGATAATATTTTTCAAACGTCTAGAAACAGCGAGAAACGGTCCGTTGTTTTACTCTCATGAAAGGTCTAAACTGTTGCACTCTAGTGAATATCCAACGAATCAGAGTTACTTTGACATATCCACTTGCCTTTGAAGATGGAAGCAGATCAGCTTATCAAAAAAAAAGAAAATTGAAAAAAAAATTGTTCTTTTCATTGCCGTAAACTTAAGTTTCATTCAGATACATTTCGTACGTAGCATTGGATTGCTTTTTTGTGTGGACTTTAAAGTCTACACATTGTTGTGATGCAGTTTTTTCCGATTTGGGGGTCACTTTCCGTGATAACTCGGGTTAGTGCTTTCGGAAGTTTTCGACAGTGATCGGAGAATCCGAAGTTTCGGTGAGATGGGCAGCCAAGGCAGTAAACCGAGAAATTCGATAAATATCGAGTAAGTCGCACTTTATTCTTGAAGCTAGAAGCCTTTTTTGACACATCTTTCGAAGAGCGTGTGGTGGCTGAAAAATATACATCAAGGCAAAGGCAGCGGTGGCGTAGATGAAAAGTGAAATAACAATCGCGACGGCTGAAATGAGCTAAACAACTGCGGTCGTAAGTCACATTCCTTTTTTTCACACTTTTGACTCACTTTCCGCAGTGTTTGTTTTTCTGTGCGGCTTGAGCATTTTTGATTCGCATATTAAAACGAATCAAATGTCTGGTTATTTATTTATTTTAGCTTTGCTACACACAATGAATGCACAACGAGTTGTATCAAAACAAGTTCGCTAATCATGTTGTTTTACATGTCTTGGACTCCGGGACTCCATTTCTCTCAAGAAGAATATTTAACAAAAGACCGATGTCGAATTCAGAACTGAACTAAAACATTGTCATGAAAAGAATAAAAATAACATCAAACCGTAGAATATGCATGTATCCAAACCGTGCGACAAAATAATTTAATTGTCGGTTCAAATAACGTCCTTCGCCGCCTCTCAAAACACCGACTCCAAGTGAATATTTCGTGAACAGAAAAATATATTTCTCCGCCTTTCTACGCAAGCTACTAAGAAATTATTTGTGAACGCTTATTGAAACGTTCTTATTCCAAAAAGGTTAAAAAAAAAAAAAAACTCATTGAAAGAAAATAAGTTTTTCGATGAGTTGTTTACACAAGCTTTACACAAAAAGTATAAAGGGTTGTGTAAACAAGCGATGCGAGACAGTTCACGTGCTCCACGTAACATTTCTTTTTTTTTTAATGAAAATAGTATCCTATCTTGCTAGCGGTAAGGAAAGGCTTTTGGTCTAATAACTGCTGTTCTTGTAGGATTCTAGGTTTTTTTTTTCGCATGAAAAAAGGCATTTGTCGTGAACGACGTGACTAAGGGTCACACCACGCTCCTTCACATTGCGTGACATTCCAAGCGGCAATGGTAACGTGTGTTTCTTGAAGCGTAGTACATATTATAGTACACTTTGTTCTTCCAACAGTCTTGTAAAAAATAAATTGATTGATAAGTTCTTTGTTTTTTCGCCTTGTATCTCGAATTACTCGATTCGAAACTTGAAGTTGTTGACTACTACAGTAACTCATTGATTAAGGGCCTGTTTACATGGAGGTGGAGGACCCCGGGTAGGTGAGGTAACCCGCCCAGCCGTAGTCGAAAATTAGCTCGCGTTTACATGCAATCTTATCACTCCGGGGTCCCGGGGTGACCTTTTCACATAAACAAATACATTTCATTGAAGTCGCATATCGCATTTCGTTTTGTTCAATCTTTAATATTTACCGGTTGTATTTCTCTCATCTTTTGCTTTCGACTGATTACTAGTTGATTAGGCAAAGTATAACTAGTCGAAGCAGTTGTCGAAGTCATTGTTGTTTATAGTCAAAGCGTGAGACTCGATCGCTTACGCTTGATGCTTCACTTTCGCTTTTATATTTTAAATTCTTAAAGCATCTTTCGCACTGTTGTTCGACATCGGGCGGATGAAGCTATAGGAAAAGTTCGCCGGGTTTGTAGCTGTAACTGAAGCCGAAGGCAACCATATCTTGTGTAGTTTGCATTTGCCGCACTTTCAGATTAACCATGAGTCGACCCCGGGTAGCCGGGTTACCCCACCTTGAAACGTTTACATGGCAAAAAGCGACCCCGGGTAGGCGGGTTACCCGGCACAGCAGACCGGGCAACCCGGGTAGGCGGGTTACCCCACCTATCATGTAAACGCGATCGAGAAAAAATGAGAGTTTATATGGACAGGCGGGTTACCCCACCTAGGCGGGTTACCTCACCTACCTGGGGTCCCCCACCTCCATGTAAACAGGCCCTAATTCATAATGTCAACTTTTATTCAAATGAAAGTCCACACATGTTCGCATAGCGGACTCACTTTTACTGTTATTTAAAAATATCACAAGATTATCAATAGTGTTGCGTTACGTGTTATTGTCACTATTGATCATAAGCTTGATGCGACTGACTGCAAATTAGTATCGTGGCTTTTAGCTTGCCTGGCTGTTTGTGAACTTTTTTTGTGATTCCACTCGCGCTTGTTGGATATGAGATCGTAATTTTTTTTGCCAACTCATATCCAACGCGCTCGTGGAATAATTGTTAAGTATTGCTAGTATATATCGTACTACTGTTACACAGTTTATATTTCATTTACTTGCCTTTACCTGACCTAATATATTTCCCATAATTAGTAATTCATACTTTTGTAAAATAATTTGTTCATTTTCTTTCTTGGTACACAAATAATGTTAAAGAGGGTCAGTTATGACTGTTGTAACCACGTTTTGTGCCTTAATATGTTCGTTCTATTAACCCGAAGGTTTAAACTTTAACGCAAATAAACTAAATATGCGTTTATGATTTTCAACCTCGCCAATTTAGAAAGCGTTTTGAAGTTCACCTTGGAACCTTCTGATCCAAGCTTTGCTAGAAATGGAAGCAATGCCAAACTGGTATGGGACTACAGTGTGGACGACAAACAAGCAGAGCTGGCAGCTATTATCTATAGTGTCCAAGTCTCCAGGGGTACATTTAGGGACATGCTGGTACAAGTGAATGATGGTACTGTCATAGACAGTTCAACTATACCAGCTTCATCCAAAACAACGGTTGGGTCTCAGAGCATTTCATCTTAGGTAGAGGGGTCAGGCAAGGCTGCCCGATGTCCCCATACTTGTTCATAATAGCAGCTGAGATACTAGCCAATTTTATAAGAAGGGATAAAGACATAAAGGGGTTTGAAACGAATGAAGTAGAACACAAACTAAGCCAATATGCCGACGATACAACCTTAATACTCGACGGTTCTGAGGGCTCATTTCTTCGTGCAGTTGCAGTCTTGGACGGATTTCACATAATCTCTGGGCTCAAGGTGAATTACGAGAAAACAAAAGTGCTATGGGTGGGTTCAGCAAAAGAAAGAGAACCAATAAAATGTGACAAATCGGAAATTTCCTGGGTGAAAGGAAAAGTATTTGCACTTGGAATTTGGTTTGCAACAGACAGGAAGACAATGCTCCGCTGCAATTACGAGGTAAGGATCAAAAAGATAGAAAGTGTAATTGAATCATGGCAGTTTAGGAGGCTCAGTTTAATCGGAAAAATTACCATCATTAAAAGTCTCCTGGTTTCCCAACTGGTCTATATTTTAACGCCGCTAACCACCTCCGTAGAAGCATTACAAAAAGTCAATAAAATGTTTTTCGATTTTCTCTGGGATGGTAAAGGAGATAAGGTTAAAAGGATATTTATAACCAAAGATTACAAGGAGGGCGGCCTAAAAATGATTGATATAAACAAGTTCAATCAATCTCTCAAAGTCTCCTGGATCCAAAAATACCTGGATCCGACAAATGATGGGAAATGGAAATTTGTTTTCGAGGACAGTCTTAAAAAGCATGGAGGAAGGGATATTTTCACCTGCAATCTTCACAAAGACGACATCCCCACGTTAGGGGTCTGTAACCCCTTCGTCCAAGAGGTACTGGAAGCCTGGGCAGAGTTACATTTTACGGATGTCACTGACATCACTGATGTAAATGTTGGTGACCAGATCATCTGGTACAATTCTCTTATTCGAATAAACGACCGACCCGTTTTCCATAAACATTGGTTCAACCACGGAATTTGCAAAATTTCCCACTTATTGGACGAGAATGGCACCCTGCTTAGGTACGACGAGCTGAGGATTAAGTTCCCCGAGCTAAAATGGTTTGAATCATTTGCCGTTCTTTCAGCTATAAGGTCATTTATAAGGAAGCTACATAATCCTCAGACGCCAGACAATAACATTATGAAAGGAGTATCTTTAGCTGATCTTACCTCTAAGAGTAAGATCAATCATTTTGTGTATACCTCTCTTTTAAAGAGAGAAAAAATCCCACCCATTGGAAGCCAAGTAAAATGGCTGAGAGACCTTCATGTTCAGAACGACTGTGAGGTAGACTGGAAAGTAGCATACACAATTGCTTTTAATTGTACGGCGTCCACCAAATTAAGAACCTTCCATTTTAAATTCTTACATCGGAGGATTGCCACGAATGATTTTCTGCAGAGAATCAACCTTATACCTTCAAATAAATGTTGCTTCTGTGCAAAACAAACAGAGACTATCATCCATCTTTTCTTGAACTGTCCCATAACGCAATGTTTTTGGGAAGATATTAAACAATTTCTCTTTCAAAAGGGCTTTGGGACTGAGTTTGTTCTCACAGATCTCCATTTGATGGGGCTGTTAAGAATCCCGACTAACACAGCCGTTAATCTTGTGCTTCTAATTGCGAGATATCATCTTTACTCCCGGAAATTAGGCGGAGCGCCTCCTTGTTTGTCTGTTTTCTTGAGTAAGTTGAATTCCATTATTCAAATTGAAAAACAAATAGCTTTGCATAGTAATCGTTTGACCGCCTTCACAAACAAGTGGAAGATGTTTCTCTGTTAATCTCCTCTACACTTTTTTCCCTATAAATTATCTCCATGTTTTATCCGTTTGATTTATCCACCAATCTAGTTTCTGTAAACCAAGTGTTGGTTTAGTTTTTTTTCAAATGTGAAATTTATTTATAGATCCGTCTAGCCATTATGTAGTTTTTTTTTTTTTTTTTTTTTGAAAAATTTAATCTAGTCGACTGTTTCCTTTACTAAGTAGTTGCTGTAGCGTCATTGTTATTTGTATATATGCATAGTTTTTCTGCTGTTTTTTTTTTTTTTTTTCCTTTTTGCACTGTAATTGTGGCATGAGGCATTGTTAGTATCACTGAAAGCATAGCAAAAAACAAAAGAAAAAGAAAAGAAAAAAAAAAGAGAGAAATATATATGTAGATTTAAATAAGTAATAAGCAAATACAGTATTGTAAATTAGATAGTATTGTAAGTTTTGTAATGTTAATATGGTAGGTAACACCAGTATTTTATTAGGATATAAGGTATTGTCAGTATTGTTAACAATGTTTTCTTGTACTGTTAGTAACTGTAAGTAATGTAGTTAATGTTAGTATTGTAAGTAATGTTAGTTTTGTTTAAGTAATTTGTGGTATTGTAAGTATTGTTAGTATTGTAAGAAAATTTGTTGTTCTCAATAAAAAAAAAAAAAAAAAAAAAAAAGCTTCATACAAAGGAAGAGTAAGAATTGTAGGAAAAGCTACTCTTGTTATTGAAAACATAACTCATCAAGACAACACTATATTTCAGTGTAAGCTTCTTGCAAATCCTGTACTTCAAGCAGACCAAAGGAGCACAGTCCATCTTATTGTGACAGGTATGTTAAACGTCATGGCAAGAATTCAACTTGTCCAAACATTAATCTTTATTAATATTTGCTTGTTTTTTCTGAAAGCTTTATTGCCCTATGAACTTCTTTTTGACAGGAATATTCTGCGCTATGGTGATATCAACTTTTAGTTTTGCGCGCAGTATTACGAGCCCTTCTTCAGTCACAGTTTTTATAATAATATCCTGTTTTCATTTGTGATTTTTTTTCAGTGTTGTTAACTCAAGCTAAAATTTGTAGAGTATCATTGGTTGTCACTTTTACTAATTCATCTTCTTTTAAGTTCCCCTTTTCTTGAAAGAAACTTGTCATAATGATAAACAAAAGCAATTCCTATCATTCCTGTAACTCTCTTTTCTATCATCCACGGTTTTTATTACAAAAAGTAAACGGAATGTCAGCCAGTCTCATACTTGGGCAAACAACGTAACATAGCATGATAAATTTTGCATTAATTGAAAAACTCGGAAAAAATTCCGAGTTCCAGATGGGAATTTTTTCCGAGTTTTTCAGTTAATGCAAAATTTATCATGCTATATTTCTTCAGAAAAACAACGTAACAGCCTGGAAAACAGTAAGCCGGCACGCAGGCACAAACTTGACGATTACTGTAGTAAGACACCGATGGCTGGTTCAAGACGCACCAATCTCGTACCTCTTGTCTTTGCTGAATGAATAAATGAACAACGGAAGGGACGAACGAACGAACGAACGAATAATGAATGAATGAATGATTGAATGAATACAACATGCTCAGTCATATTGTAGTAAGTAATTGTAATCAGCTCGATACGAACTTCGTTTATATTGCAGTAGCACCACAGTTAATTACATCATCTGTGCAAGCAAGTTACAATGAAGGATCCACAGTCAATATCAGCTGTACAGCATCAGGGACACCAGACCCAGATGTACAATGGAACAGAAACGGAAAAGTGAAAAGTTCAGGGAAGAAAACAGCGTTTATGGCGTTCAATAATATAAGCAGAGCAGATGATGGACACTATACATGTAGGGCCAACAACTCAGCAGGTACCGATGAACATCACGTGACACTTGTGGTTCGCTGTAAGTAACACTTAATAGTTGCCAATTTATTGCATTTATATCTATTGCAAATTCAAATAAAATATTGACGTATTTTTTCCATTGTCAGCCTGGAATAATAATAACAATAACAATAATAATAATAATAATAATAATAATAATAATAATAATAATAATAATAATAATAATAATTTAGGGACTGGACTACAGGTTTGAATACAAGCAAGCTGTGCATATCTTTTTGTAATGTTCATTTATCCTTTCACACACAGATCTTACTTTCCCTTCAGTCTATAAATACAATATGTGGAATTATAAACCGTTTATTTGTGGTAATATAATAGCAAGTTGAATTGCTTTAGGTGACTCAGGGTACCCAATTTGGTGGAAATGAAATATCCAAATATCAAATATCATCACCATCTGTTGTTAGCATTATTTTTAATGTTATGTTATTTCTGTTTTTCAGACGCGCCAACAATACAACAAGCCACCGCATCAGCTGCTAAGTCATGGATTGGTCAGACAGTCAAGTTAAAGTGTGTGTCAGATGGTATTCCTACACCAACACTGACCTGGTACAAATCTAATGCAAGTCAAATAATTATAAGCAGCGTCACAGCTACACAGAACACAGTGAATGTGAAGATGGAAGTGGATCAAGATTTTGGTGATTTTAAGTGTGGGGCTGATAATGGGCTCATTCCTGCTGATTACAAGATTGTGAAAGTTCAACAGATAAGTAAGTGCTCTTTGTAGTTATTTCAAAACTGTTTTTTGTTTTGGCTGACGTTTGACAACTGGTGCGATTTCTTTTCAAAAGAAAAAGGAAGTAATCAAGTAAACGAGAACTTTTTTCCGTCTTCCGTAACACCTGTCATGTCAACTCGTATTGCTGGTTTTCACTGTCACGCAATCAAAAAATAAATTCGAAAACATACAACTACAGAAGCCATGAATTTCAAATATTATAGAAGATAAATAAATGATCGATTTCTCCAAGTCTCAGGTCTGTGCGGTGTACCGTTCACGGGTTATTTGCCGAAACTTTCCACGCAAATTTATAAAGCTTAGTATAGAGACGCCATACTTGTGTCCTTCCGAGGGACGCAAATATGGCCACCGTGATGTCAGAGAAACCATCTGAAACTCAATTTTGCTATAATAGCAACTACTTTTGGCTCATGAGCTAGTATACTTTCACATAAACAACACTTATTATATTTGAAATGTTCAATCTGCAGAAAATGGAAAGGAAAGGCCTTTTTTTAAAACAAAACAGCTTTGTCACGACATTCGGCGAGGAACTCAGCTATTCAAAATGCTCTGTTTTAAAAACGAAGGACACTACCGAGCTGGAAATCTGCAGAAATATATATTTTTAGTTCGTCTTACAGCTAGTGAGGTGTAGGGACAACGAAAATTTAGCAGGCCTAATGAATTTTGATTTCAGAATTTTATGACCTTTTATGATTTAACGGCCTGGTTACATGGCGAATTTCTAAAATCTCAGCCCGGCTTCCAAAACAAATCTTCTTAAAAACACGTCTGCGACTATATGAAGAAAGTTTCATCCCGGGCCGAATTACAGCCGGGGCTGAAAAACCTCATGTAATCGCGTTTTCAATTTTAGCCAGGGCTGAATGAAAGTGAGCTTGCGGATGCGCAGTGGTGGTTTTCAACGAAATAAAATGGTGGCCACGATAATTATTTAATTTAAAAAGTGTTCAGCACGGTATGAGATTCTTCATGTAAAAGCAACAAAATTCCAGCCCGGGCTAAAATTCGCCATATAATCGGGCCCTTAACATGAAAACCAAGAATTGTTTTTTTGAGATGTCGCCGACGATATCCAAAACTAAGTGCACTTGGCGTATCAACATTTGGTGAAATTCTCGACGCCGAGCTTCGAATCAAGCCTTTTATACAAACTGGGCTGATTTTGTTCTAAGTAAGAATATGCAGCGAAATCTACGGGCAGTGACAGTAGTAATAGCAGTGAGCTGCTGCTATTGCTACTGACATTGGACCGTTTGTAAACAAATTAAAAACTTTTCAGTTACATGTTAAAGGAGAAGTTCACTCCAGAATGGCCATTTATTTTCTTTACGCCAAAAAAAAGTTTATACAAAAACATGTTATTCACCAAAATTTCAGCTTCCAACGAGCGCTAAAACCCTACGAAATCCTTCTCTGAAGTAGCCCAAAACTCGACAACTGAACGCCGCCATCTTGGAGCTGGTAATGTATGCGTGACGTCAAAGAGCTCAGCCTGAAGCTTAGCGGGAAAATTTAAATACTTGAGACCCTTTGTTTCTTTGTAGTGGCTTTTGTTTGTCAAAATGCCTGTTTGTGCATCTCGGTGTTTCTCAAACAGAGCTCCAAAAGATACAAAATCTTTTCACCGTCTTTCAATTTCTAAAAGGAAAATTGCTCACGAATGGCTTATAAGAATAGGCAGGGACGAAAAATTCTTGCCAAACCGGTCATAAATATTTGTGCGTTCCGAAAACTATACGGAAGACTGCTTCGAAGAAGATCACAGATACAGTCTCCTGCGTAAAAATACCCACAAAGGAAATGCCAGGCGTAATACCAACCAATGTTACGATTATGTTATTTCACTTTTTACTTAATTTCAGGGAGGATTTTTAATCAACCAGAGAAACTCTCCTTGATCAAATATGAAATCGCAACTCCCAAAGTGAGCTTTATGTCATTTTTTGTAGTTTACTGACAGAGCTAGAAATATCTGAATTATTTCACTTTAGATCATAAAATTGTAGTTTTTGCTGTTGTTGTTGTTGTTGACGTCGTGGTATTCTTTTTTGATTAAACGCGGGTCCCCGATTAAACGCCGGCTTCGAATAAACGCCGAGTAAAAACTGCTAACTTTTAAATAAACACCGAGGACGTTTGATCGAGGTCCAGGCGATTATTTGCGGTCAAGCAAACAAGTAAATATATTCTCTTAAATAGCACTGCTACGACAAACTGGTACGTCCTGTTACTTTGGTAATTTTTTAAAATGTTCAAGGAAACGGGCGTAAAATAACTAGGATGGATGCTGTAAACAAAATGAAACAGCAATGTTCGCGTTCGTGTTGTCACGACTGACGCACTGTTTTTTTATAACAGTGAAGGATGACGTTTATTACCGCGGAGGACATTGGCGACATTGCAGTTTATGGACCTATTGGTTGTAATATGTTCTGTTTGTCACAAATCTTGATTGCAACATGCACGTGCCGTATGCAATACTGCAACATTGGTAACATGATCATCTTCGTAGACCCAGAAACAGATTGTCGGGCGGGATGACGAGAAAAATCGAGGGTCTCGAAGGATAGGTAATCAACCTGAAAAAAATTGCAGAAAATTGCACTTTGTTAATAAACTCGGAGCCCGATTAAACGCCGGCTTTAAATAAACGCCGGGTTAACCAGGCCAAATTTGAAAGAAACGCCGGTGTTTGGTTGAGAAAATACGGTAAGCAAAATGACTAACCTCTCTTCTTGATTCTTTCGCCTCCTTTCGCTTACATGTCGTTTAAAGGAAGTTAGAGAAGGAGATTTCTTAAAAATGGTTGGTATTGCTACCGGCTATTTCTTTCTTTTGTGGGTATTTCCAAGCAGGATACTGTATCTGTGATCTGCATCGAACCAGTCTTCCGTATAGTCTTCGGAACGTAACACACAAATATTTGTGCCGCTTTTGAGCAATTGTTCTTTTAAATATTGGAAGACGGTGAAAAGAAATACCCCTTTTTGTATTTCTTGGAGCTCTGTTTAAGCAAAATGGACCTACACAAACAGGCATTTTGACAAACAAAAGCCACTACAAAGAAACAAGGAGTTTCAAGTATTTAAATTTTCCCGCCAAACTTCAGGCTGAGCTCTTTGACGTCACGCATACATTACCAGCTCCAAGATGGCGGCGTTCAGTTGTCGAGTTTTGGGCTACTTCAGAAAAGGATTTCGTAGGGTTTAAGCGCTCGTTAGAAGCTGAAATTTTGGTGAATAACATATCTTTGTATAAACTTTCGATTGGTGTAAAGAAGATAACTGGCCATTCTGGAGTGAACTTCTCCTTTAAATAAGCCATGCACGACATATGCTTTAATTTGATTTAAAAAAAAAAACATATATTATGCACATTTTTCCCTCAGAGAAACCAGGCTCCCCGACCATCACACTATCAGACATTCAAGCCACTTCACTAAGAGTAAAATGGACTGCACCAGCTGATGATGGAGGGAGTCCTATCACAGCATACCGAGTGGTCATACTAAAGGGTGCCACTGAGATAAAGAATGAGAATGTTACTGACCCTGGTACAACAAGTCTGTCTGTTGGAGGTCTGGAGAGAGATATCAATTACACTGTCAAAGTTTTTGCCAGGAATGCTGTGTTTGAGGGACCTGCTGGAGAAGAAGCATTGAAAACTAAGTCTGAAGGTAGACAAATAAGTTGTCGAATGTTGCATATTGTTTATCTATAGGAATTGAATCGTCTTCTAACTTTCAGCACGTAATGTAGGACCTTGTGTAACAAACATTTAAAATACTATCAAGAATAAAACAGGGAAATTTGAAATTAATCTAGCCTTATGCACAAGATCAAGTTCATGATAGAAAATGTTATTTAAATACACAAGTTGTTTAGTCACAGACCCATAGTAACACCATAAATTTACGATATTTAGAGAAGGAGCCGCATCAGCCATAGGAAGGAAAACCGGAGAGCCCGGAGAAAAACCCTCGGAGCAAAGAGAGAACCAACAACCCGGGCTACATTGGTGGGATACGAGCGCTCTCACCACTGCGACACCCCTGCTCCCCATGTACAGCATGTCTTGTACGCCAAGAAAAACGAATTCATTAATTAAGCTCGCGCGTTTAGCTGCAAATCATTGAAAGCAAACACTGCCTTCATTCTACATTTAGAGAAATCAGGCCCAAACTGTCTTCGGGACGTAGGTGTAATATGACAATAAGCCGAGATTTGAAATGGCAATGCATGTCCTAACTAAACAATTTGTTTGTTTTTTTCAAGACGCTAGATTCATCAAACACGGTAACACCAAATTGTCAATTTGAATTAATGACATGGGAAGATTTTGCCAAGAGATAATTGAAACGGTTTAATAACTAGAGAGTGGTTGCCAACCATAACATTTTGTTTAAGGAGTCCCAGCTACAGCGACAATTGACGATCTGCCCAGTGAAGTAACAGATAATGCAATTACTCTGAAGTGGAATGAACCACAAGATAACGGAAAAGTAATCACACAGTACACTGTGTATCAAAGAGTAGTGACTGATGGTAAACCAGGAGAGTGGATCAAGTTAAAGACAACTACAGATGTCTCAGTTAGAGAATTGAAAGTTGAGTTGAAGCAAGGCAACGTATACGAATTTGTGGTTACTGCAACAAATGAACTTGGTGAAAGTTTAAAAGACGATGGAAAAATCAAGAGAGTCAAGGCATCAGGAGGTACTCGCGTTTTATATTGAACTGCTTTCGTACGCGTTGAAAGACCAGTAGAAAGACCAGTAGTATACTTTTTAGTTTCATTTATGTTAACACTAAAACCTAGATTCCATCTTTTGCGACATTCTTAACATTTTTTGAGTTTGCTTTGAGTAGATTGCCCAAATTTATGGCAAAAGGACTCGTCTTTTGAAAGAATTGGTCACGTGATTAACTCATTGGCGCCTGGAGATTTTTGAAAAAGGCGTATTTTTTGGACAGTTTTGACATTTTCTGGTCAGTTATGAGATAAATTTGTTCCAAACTAAACAAAACGGCATTTGCAACATAAAAGTATGTCTTTCTTTTTTTTGATCAAAGCACCGCATTTTACGTCATCGTTGGGGCATGCGCACAAAACAAAATTTTGAGATTTTTGGACGAGAAAGTGCTCTACCGCTTTTAAGCGGTAAAAGCCTTAAAAGGCTTTTCGTTTGTATATATAGTTTATCGCTCCTCTTTTTTTTTTTTTTTTTTTTTTTTTTTTTTTTTTACCTTTTTGCTGCAGTTGTTGGCCTTACACTTGCTTTCCGAGAAAATCGTCTCACTCGGATCTTGTATCATTGGATAGATCTTTTCCTCCTGCAGAGTTTGTGTATAAGTGACGTCTTTTTTGGTCAAAGATGATGACGTCAGAGGTGGAACAAAGAGCAACGTTCGTCACGGCCGGTTTTGCTGGCACAGGCGCTCATGGGTTAACTCGCATGTTTGACCGTACATTTAACAATCTGATTACATGTGACCGGTCCTAAATGCTTACGGTTCGAGATTGGAGCGGATTAATTAAGTCTGTTTTCTCGGGACCGTTTCTTTAATAAGCGTCTGTTCACGCGGGACCGGTCCGGTAACCGATCCCCAATCGAACTTTTTATAACGGTTGGCCTTGACTGACCAAAACATATAAGTCCTGAAGTCTTTATATTTCCTTTGTCTTTTTTGCATATAGTGCCACCAACAATAACCAAGAAAAGCAAAAATAAAGTCACTGTTATCGAAGGGAACGTACTTTACTTGGCGTGTGAAGCTGAAGGCTATCCCGCACCCCTTTTTACATGGAGAAAGAATGGAAAGATGCTTCAAAGCAGCGTCAATAAAACCGACCTCATTATTGACGACACCAGTGAAGAAGACACCGGAAGTTATGAATGTAAAGCCGTTAACCCTGCAGGAGCTGTAAGTTACACGGTGGAGGTAACAATCAAAGGTATAGTAACTTAAGTACGAATAAATAAATTGCTCTCTAACAAGACGCCTTAAGGTAGTTTTCACACAATATGCAGGAGGACTGTCCATTTAAACCTGGCTTAAATGCCAGATTTCCTGTAAGTCAGCAGTATTTAGGGCGTCCAAACGTGTAATGCAGTAACAATTTATATAAGGGTATAGCTTTGCATCGATTTACTAATTATGATACTAATGTATTTCTATTGATGAAGAAGACAACTCATTTAACTATGACGAAGTGGAAATAGGTATTATTTTTAAAAGAAGAAATTCTTTAACCTATTTTATTCTCCTAAATTGCCATTCTGAGCTTTTCAAATAATTAACCATCAGTCACTCCGGGACTTAGCAAATCGAGGCACTTGACTCGGTAAAAATGTCCAATTTATTATTATTTTTTCAGGTTTTTGTAAGAACCTATGCACAAGTGCACAAGCGCATAAGATCATAGATACATGGATTCTGCGCTATAGCAATAATAAAGTTATGTTATGTTTAACCCTCGGACGTACAAGGGGGTGGGGGTGGATGCCACCCCCCCCCCCATAAGGTTTTTTCCAAATGTTGAGAAAACGATTTTCTCTACAGTACTGAAACTTTCAGTAGCTGTTCATTCATCCTTTGCCAAAATTTTGATATGTCAACCATGTGTCCATGATATTTGACGTTTCCATGGCAACGTCATAAATACAGGCAGGTCTTGCAAAAAATCGTCATTTTTAGCATTTTTTTTTCCAGTTTTTTTAAACAGAATTGCACGATTTGTTTATTTTAACATTCCATAAGCATTCTGACTTGATTCTGCATCAATTTCCGTTATTTTGTGACTTTCTAAGAAAATGTTGAAATTCAAGATGGCGGATCCAAGATAGCGGCTCTAATGACGTCACGTGACGTCATATGACGTCACAGCCAATTAAAATTATGCCATCTTGTAGAGTAAGCTACGGGCTTTCTTCTGAGAGCAAAATAATTTCGCTACGCCTTAATATTACGAAAACTCCGGGGAGGGGTTCCATCCACCCCCCCCCCCCCCCCCCCTTGTACGATGGTGGGGGTATGAGTTTGCTTGTACGTCCGAAGGTTAAGTGTTTTTTTCTGACATTGCCTCGGTAAGAAGAATTTTCGTCCGGTAACGGCGCTGCATCTTAATTATATTTGTATTAAACATTTCAGGTTCGTCGTGTAACGAGACAATTCTTCACATTGTTTATGCCATTGTCATCGTTCTGTTATTGATTGTTATTCTTATTCTGAGTATCGTCCTCCGGAGAATGCGCAGCCGTACGGGTAAGTAACAATTGGATGCAGATATGATATACCATCCCTTCGCAGTGACATCAAGGCTCATTTAGCAGGTTAGCTGGCTAGTAGACTTACAGCTACTAGCCAACTGACCTGAGCGCAAGATGGTACATGTTCGCGCAACGATATGTAAAAGACAAGTGCTTTATTTAGCAGTAAGTGAGTATTGGCCCAGTTCCCTGTTATGAAATGTTTAAATTCATCATCATCATCATCATCATCATCATCATCATCATCATCATCATCATCATTATCATCATCATCATCATCATAAGAAGAAGAAGAATAAAAAAAGAAGAAGACGTCCGCATCTAGAGTTCATTAGCTGAAAGAAGACACTCGAAGAAGTTTCAGAGAATTCCAATTTAGATTTACAGTTCTATTGTGAATATACTCGCAACTACACTAATGAGAAATTGCTGACAAGTATTTTTTTTCTCATTGCAGGGATCCCAAAAACAAATCGGTGAGCAAAACTTGAGGGCTAAATTATGAAGAGTTAATCTTCTTTTTATATGTATTGAAAGCTAAGAAAGAAAGGCCACGGAAGAACACCGAGAATTGCTTACCTTAAGACTAATCGGGTCCTATCGAATGAATGTAAGAAATAAGAATGTCTTCGAAAGGAACCTTAAACTGAACTGATTGGAAATATAGAAAGTAAGTTTGTGATGTAAGTATTTTTGTTGCCGGTTTCTGACTCGTGGTAACAAATAAGGCTTTAAAAAGCTATTCTCCCGCTCATGTTTTACTTAACGAATCTACAGTCTCTCGTACGTCCTATAGCTATTAAGGCTATTGGCCAGTACATGTGAAAATAACACTTGTGAATACATGCCGCTTTATTTCAGTACCAATATATGTGCGGGATGCGGCGGAGAGCTTGTTGTGTTGGTAAGTAAAGTTAAAAAGCACGCACAGAATGTAATTTTACTGTAGAAAATATATGCTAATGCAATAGCAAACCTTGCCTAATGCATGGTGCAGTGTTGAATAGTTTGGGTTACATAATAATAATAATAATAATAATAATAATAATAATAATAATAATAATAATAATAATAATAATAATAATAATAATAATAATAATAATAATAATAATAATAATAATAATAATTAAATATGAGGAATCTCATTAATGATACTTCCTAAACTGAAAACGGAAGAAAGTTTAGTCACTTCTTGTTTAACTTTGAAAGAAACAAAAACTTTAAAATTATTTGGTCTGCAAAAGAAGAAAAAGAACAAAGATAGGTGTAAAATAAACATACATATTGTCAATGCTTATAGTACGTCAATCACCCAATGAATTAAAGCTTGTCATCTTTCACTAGAATACCATCGCTACGGAAACCGACAAACAGTCCCCCAGAAAGGTACCGTCTGGTGACTCCGGCAAGACCTACGCACTTCCAAGCAGCGGGAATTACATGCCCCTTCATCCTTCCGCACGACGCTGGGAAATTAATCGGGAGCAGGTCAAGATCATTAAAGTTATTGGCAAAGGAGCTTTCGGTGAGGTTGCCAAGGCAACAGGGTGGAACATAAGTGGTAACGAAGAATACACAACGGTTGCTGTCAAAATGTTGAAAGGTGCGAATAGGAATTCAGATTAGTCGAGACAGTAGGAATGCAGGAATACCATCTGTAATGTTTTTTGTTTTATAGCGAATGCCCCGGATTCAGACAGAAAGGACCTGTTGGCAGAAGTTGAGTTGATGAAGAAACTGAAACCTCATCCTCATGTGATCAAGTTGTTGGCATGTGTCACTGAGACTGGTAAAGAACATATTGAATAAATAATATCACATGTATCCATTAATACAATAATCAGAACCAGTTGATGAAGGAAGTGAAACCAAACCCACGTGTAATCAAGCTGATGGAATGTGTTACTGAAAAGCACATATAAAAGCACAGAACAGTTAATGAGGTTCGCTTGGCAAATTGCCGATGGAATGTTTTATTTGTCTTCGAAAAAGGTTTGGTTGCTTTGTCCTTATTGTTTATCATATCAACTGTTTTACTCCAAAAATGCTTTTTCCTATTTTGTAAAAGTCAAATGTGGTACTCCCGTAAGCAATTTCTGGGTAGGTTAAGTCTTTGTTTTAGCCTATAATTTATATAGTGGCCCATCAGGCCGGAGCTTATCCCGGTTTCCGTAGCATGAAGAAATTTCTACTCCTCCACGGATGGGATGCTAGTCCATCGCAGGGTTACCCCCAGCAGTAAACTCGCCGGTTCCCATTCATACACCTGGGTGGAGACACTATGAGAGTAATGTGTTTTGCCCAAGAACACAATGCAGTGCCCCGGCCAGTCGGCTGGAACCCGGACCGCTTGATCCGGAGTTCAGCGCACCAGCCATTAGCTATAGTCCATCGCCCCTCTCCAACTTCCTATGAAAACAGTGGCAAAAAATGGTGGTACACTGTGTTGTCTGTCTGTCCAGATAATACAAATGCATAAGGATATTTAATTTTCCTACAGATAATCCATCGTGACTTGGCGGCCAGAAATGTTCTTGTTGGTGAAGGAGAGAAGTGTAAGGTGACAGATTTTGGGATGGCGAGGAATGTTCACCAGGATGATATTTACACCAGACAAAGTCGGGTGAGAATTGTCCGATGCAATCACAGTCTCATTGTTTCTCGTCCACAAAATGTAAAAAAAAAAAAAACATTTTCTCTATTGTTTCCATTAACCTTTCAGTTTGTTTTTTAAAAGGGTCGTCTGCCTGTCAAGTGGACTGCTTATGAAGCTTTGTTATATGGAACATACACAACTCAGAGCGACGTGTAAGTGTCAATTAATATCTGATTTTTTGAAAGGTCGTCTGTGTTTTTTTTTTCTATTTCGTAATGAAAAGTCCTAAAAACCAAATTTAACTGAGCTGATTTACTTAAAAAAGCGTGGTTATTTAAAAATGGGACTTTCCCATTGCTGGTATTTGAAATGTTGTTTTGCAGGGGTACTTTCCTTACAAAACCTTTATTTCAATTTTTTATGCACATTGTCAAATCACATACACCTAATTGCAATAATGTTGTCATAGAAAAAAGAAAAAAAGAAAAAGTCAAATAGGAATAAATTAAGCGCATGCATGAAATTTATTCGTACAAATGCGAATAAATCAATTGTGAACTCAAAGTGTGCAGCTAAACCTCGTGAGTTTGTTGTAAATACTACCAATTATGAAACTACGCTAATTAATTC